>NC_134365.1:201589839-201897261 GCF_035582795.1 Mycteria americana
ACACCTCAGTAAAGTCCCCAACCAATGCTACCCCCTGATTGACCCATGCCGTAATCTTTCTGTGCAATTCCCCCTATCCTGCTAAAGTGAGTGACTGGCCAAACTGCCTCTCCTCTCAGGACTGTGCCAATTGCTCCAGACCCTTTGCAGACCCTTACCTCACCTCCTTTCTCTTATTGACATTAGCTTCAGCAGAGGCTTTGTCATGGTCAAAACTGAGCTGCTTATTTTTTTGGCAACTGCCTCCCCAAGGCACAGAGAACCCCAGCCCCACCAGAAGTGCCTGCGGTGGTCCCACCCCACCACTGGCAGGCTCCAGCCTCCAGACACGACCCACAGGAGGTGGTTGCCAGCCCCACAGCTGGCCTTTCGGGAGCACCAAGATCCCCTTGAAAAAAACCCCAATCCCTAAATCTCAGAGATGACAGATTGTGGCAATTAGCTGTGAGAGTATCCAGCCTCTTTTGTAACCTACAGCAGCAGCATCAGGTTTGGAGGTAACAGCAGGCTCCTTCGATAAAGGCCTCTTCCAAATGCCAGCCTGTCACTTCCCAGCAGGAGAAGGACTAAAAGCATTTCGAGGGAAGAAAAGCGGCAGTGGGCAAGTTACATGCCTCAGGAAGCTTATTATGAGATGCTGCTTTTATAGTGTAGCATTTTATTGTTTGTGTTTATATAGAAATCCTGGAAGGTAAACTTATGCATTGTAGTGTTTGACCTTAAAAATGCAATTTTCTTTTTCCCTGTAGCAGCTCAGCTTGTACCTAATGATCCACTCAAAAAGCCACAGGAACATTTTTTATTCGAAAGAGCACTTCACATTTTTCCCTGGATGACAATCAGAATTATGAGCCCCTTCGACTTAGAATTAGATAGGTTAAGTGACAAATACAAATATGGACCTGTCTTTTCCGCAGATTGGTAGGGGTTTTCCCTTTTTGTCTCAGTTCCCTATCTTTTTTGGTCCTCAGACTATGAATATTCTGAACCTGCTCTTCAGTATATTGCAGCATATCATGGCATTCCAGCACTGCAGATACAATCACCTGTAAACAGTTAATCAAAAATGAAATCCTGATTTCACACAAATCTTATCTGCAAAAATAAAATATATTTTGTATGTTCTGTTTTGTCTCACTTTTTGGTTTTTCAAGGGCTCCAAAATACTTTCAGATGTCAGAATCTGCATTACGTTTTTCATTTTAAAATGCAGAGAGAAATTATGAAAAATAAAATACATTTGTGACCATATTCCCACCTGCAATACTGCGTAAAAGTTTCCAAATGTTGAAAAACAAGACAGGCAGTGTCTTTTTTTCTTCTTAAATCTGTGCTGACTGCTGAGAATTTTATCAAGGATGGATGTGAAGAATGATTAGACTGAAAAGCTTCATGGTTTCCATCCATGGACTGAAAAGAAATAAAGCAAAGAGGCTCATTATTTCTCTTCCCACATCCATCATAGTCATTACTGTACTCTGAAAATTGGACAGCCATGCCAAAGTACAAAGTTTCTTTTTTTTAACCCCTCTCCATATTATATGAGATTTTATGTCATCCTAGAATAGGACTAAAAAGAAGCAACGCAAATTAATTTTTCATTATAAAGAATATAAGAATAAATTTTACTGTGAAATCAGTAATTATTTTTTTTATTTTATGAAAAAGTGGGCAGACAGAATATCAAAGGACATAGAAAGCAGTGTGGAAGCCCATGGGGAAGCTCAGAACAAAATATTAAAGAGAAGTAATTTTATTTGAAAGCAAAAATCTCAAAATGAAGCACGGAACTTAGAATGAAATGACACTTCAGAAAAAAATAAAACCCATTATTTGATCTGGATCCACTAGAGACAATTTTTAGTGGAACTAGAACGATTTTGCACTTCTTTAAAAATTGATAAGTTAGAATTATTAGTTTAAAAAATGTCAACGTTTTGTGGCCACTTCTATCTCTGAGTCCTTATCTCCAGATGTGGAAGCACACCCACCTTCACTACTATGTGTGTGCTTTCCTACTTCACCTCCCATGGGCCAAGCTCTCCTGCACTATCTTAAAGTAAATATTAGTTAAGTTTATGAGGTTGTTTATTTCATGGTAACTTGTGAATGATTAGTCAATCAAAAGTCACTGCCTAGAGAAAGCAGATGACTGTTGAATGAGTTGAAAAACCGTGGCCAGGAAAGTCTAATACATCTAGAAGTCAAGAGAGTAATGATCAAAACCTGGTGTTATCCATAGTCTTGTAATTTACCCCATGTTCTGTCTCCCAGACACCCTGCTCTGCTTTTATGTAGGCACAAGAGCATACAGATTTTTCTTGCTGACATGTGACTTCAGGTATTTTCTGCCTTATGTTAGATAAATCTAGAAATCCTAATCTTCCCTGTCTTCTCTGGTAAGCCCATGCTACTTTAAATACTAGCTCCATACACTGTCTGAATTCTCTCATAAATCTTCTGGTGCTGGAAAATAGCTGGAGATACTTCTTGTATCACAATCTGAATAAATAAAGTTTGTTCTAAATTGGAAAAATTAATTAGAATGTACTTTCTGAGATTATATTAAAAATGAAGAGCTATTTGTAAAAAAAATGAAGCCACAAAATACCAGTACGTAACTGTGCTTCAATTTTAAAATGCTTTTTTAATAGTAAAGAATCCCATGCTTCATAAGTTAGAATAGTGCCAGGTGACCACTCAAATCAAAAGCAGCCCCGCAGAAAATTCTGTAATCAGCAAGTTAGGAGTCTGCAGCTACTGACCAGTAATTTGACAGTTACTGTTGCTGCCATGAGGTATTTGCAATGCAAAACGTCGCAAAAGCTGGTGAGCCGGCTCCAGTTTCTACTTCTGATGATCATACCACTCCACAATTTGAGTCCATTTCATGACATGCTTTATGTACTAATTAGTGACTTGTCACAAAGTGGTGTTTCCAAATGAATTGAATATAACTGTTCCATAGGTATAGACACTGAGGAACACAGCAGCTAAGACTAAATTTTACAAACATGAGTGCTGTAGCTGTGTCATTGCACAAACTTTTTTTTTTTTTCATTTTTTAACTGAAAGGAAAAGAAAAAGTATAGTTCACTCATTTGTCTGGTAGTTGGACTTGGGCCAATCAAGATAACTTGTATTCTGAATAAAGGATTTAATGCTTTAAATATTTTTTCACAAGACAGATCCATCTGCCTTCTCCACTAAGAACCTCTGCTCTCGTGGAGGCAATGGATATGGGCTGCATGTGCCTCGAAGGAGGACGGAGCACATTTCCTTCATGGCATGAAGTTTATCTCCAGGGAGAGCGAAACAGGCGAGGCCAGGGCTGGAGTGTCTGCCCACTGTCTCATACTCTTCTTCTCATTCCCAAGTACAACAGGACACACAAAGTCCAAGGGCTGGTAGGCTTGTGGCGTAGCAGGAGGGTAACCTTGTAGTACCGCAGTTTCATCATGGTCTTCCCTTTCTGTCCCTGGAGCCAGGGAGTTCTCTGGTATTAATTAAGCATACTACGGTCACGTGCAGGAGCTCCAAGCAGAAATCAATCTCTACTGTCCTACACACATGTAAGAAAACATGGTTTCCAGCGCCGCAGAGAGAGACAGCTTTTCATCTAAATAGGACCGTCTGCTCTGGCAGGCCGTGAGTTACAGTCTTACAAAGCCCATTTTGACTTCGCATGTGCCTTTGTCACAGTTTTCCTCTCTGGGACCCCTCCACTGAAGAGGTGTGTGCTGAAGAAATTGAAGCAGACTAAGATTTTAGTTTTAAATTATCCTCCTTCTAGCGAGCAAACTGTAAATTACTGCTTTGCCATGTGGTGGAGCTGGTAGACAGCAGTTCCCAAATTTCATTTTTGTCGCTGTGGAGGTTGTTGCTATGTTTGGAATCTTTCTTTTTTAACATTTTTCACAACTATGTTTAGTCTGGTAAACTACCTATAAAACTTAATCTTTGCTTTTGTGTTTATATCATAAACCCTCAACACTGAGGAAAACTTCAAAGCTTGATTTTTGGAGTGAGAACTGCCAAGTCTGACGGCAACTTTCCACACCAATGCTTAATGACAACTCATCTATTATTCCATGAAGAGCAATGCCTCTGAAGGGATCTGTAGATCTCATTTTTCAATTTCTAGACGACAGAGGAACTTCTAGACCACCGCCAAGGACGGTCATCTAGAGTAATGCACACAGCATAGGTAGAGCTGGAAACACATCCCAGAAATAAAATATTGTACAGTGTTTTGTGTCTCAGCAAAATTCCTCATTTTCGCCACATGAGAAGGTTTCATGGATGTTGAGTGGATCTAGAGTGGGTCAACTGAACGTTGAGTTCTTAAAGTAGCCAGTACCTCAGTGATGTGCTGGTGTGGAGACACGTCCTGGGGTTCTTCAGTTCTGCACCTTTGCAAGGCTCAGACCCAGGTGCTCACAGTGATTTAGGACCCAAACTCCTCCTGGATCTGCATAGTGCTTTGGAAAGTCCTTATAGGTTTCTGTCTGCAACTTTTTATATAAATCTTTCCAAATCTGGTCCAAATGCATAAGAAGTACCGCAGAGAGAAAAAGGTCTTGTGATGAAAATAGCACAATTCAGAATTACTAATTATATTCCCTGCATTCCCATTAACCATCTGTGTTGCCTGAAGCAAGTCAAGTAAATTTGCTATGCCTCAGTTTACTCCTCTGTAACACCAGCATAATATTTTCCTCTGTTATAGCACTATATATGTAAAAATTCATTTGAAATTCTCAGATAAAAAGTACTTTGAAAGTATATGGTAGTATGGTCATTATTACTTTCAGTCTTCACCTCATGTTATTTTCTAGACTATTTATTATTTTACACTTCTCCCACCTCTCAACACAGTAGTCAACTGTTTCATTCCTGAGAAACTGCATTTTAGAGCATTTCATAGAGGTGTTGGTGGCATATGGTCAAATTCCAGTATGACCAGTTTGCCAGCTGAAATTCTCCCAATAAAGTGGATTAAGTATTTTTCTCTTCCTTTAATGTGTTCGGCAAGGCTCTCCACCATGAAATACCCTTTGCATTTCATTCCTATGTAGCTGTGCAGTAGTGAACCAAGTTTATGTTTCTGACTGTTTTGACTACAAAGTAGTTTGAATTATTTGGGGAAATGCAAGACAAAATTAATAATACTGACACTGTGTATAAAATACCAGTGTTTGAAACCACATTTGTGAATAACTGTTTTATTTCAGATTTCTTATGGGCTGGTCCTTGCACATTAAAAGAAGACTTATATCCTGTCCAATCTCATGTGTGCATTTTAAATTATGCAATGAAACAGAAATTCACCTATTTCTTTTCCTTTCCTGCATTCCCATAGCTTGAAAATAGTCCCATTTGTTAAAAAAAAAGACATTATGCACAGTTTATAATGTGGATTGACTCAAACAATGAGAATCTGTTGGATGCTAGTTTGTTTGGGCTATTACAGAATGGTCTTTCAAAGCTTACTAAGATGAGTACACACAGCTATGTTAACTTTTAATGGGTCACTTAAATTTTTGTGTCTGGAGAAGAACAGGGTACTTACTTACATTTAAAAATCCCCAGTCAAAACCACACCACAAAACCCAGCAACGCTCCATGCCTACTTGCGGTCAGTTGTAAGATAAATGATGAAAGCAAAATTCAGATTTAAAACTGAAGTTTGAGTTTGAACTATCAAGGAGTTCATTTGGGTCTGGAAGTACTAGCTGATCTCATGTTTACATAAACTGCAATGACAAAGTATATCTGTGGATTAAAGAATGAGGGCCAGATTTTCAGCTAGTGCAAATTGCGGTAGGTCCAGTGAACCCAACAGAAATAAACTGATTTATGCCTCTTATAACAAAGAAATTATTTGCATTATTTGTTTAGAGAAAAAAAAAAAACTTTTAAAACTCTTCACACATACATTTGCATGGATTCAGTTGTAACACAAATGTTTAAAAACTGTGGATAGTAGCTTCAAGGTCACCTTCGAAAATGTGTTTATTGTATATGAATCAACCATGTGTAAAATGAGGACATATTCTTACTGTAGAAGAACACATTGCAGTAAGCTGCACATTTCTCTGCCCCTTTGATATATATTTAAATGGCTTCAACCCAACATGACCTTGAAAGGTTAATGTAAAACAAGACTTGACTTTTTTTTTTCTATTTGCTTTAAAAAAAGGGTTTATGTAGGACATGTTGTTCACTTGATGTTAAATCTCATCTTACAAGGGTGTTCTGGAATGTGTTGGAATAAATCTCAACAGTCATATTCCCTGAATAATAGCTGAATGTTTGTGAGTGCAATAGGAGGTATAGCTCAAAATCTTCCATGAGTAGAAAAAGCAGTGTTATTTTAAGACTCAAATACTTAGCGCTTTCCTGTTTTCTCTCAGTATTGTATCAGTAGGTACATTCTTTAAAAGCAATCACATCTTGGTTTCTTTAGTCTGCAGAAACCCCATCTGTGTATGCTTATGATAGAAACCAGATTCTGCACGGTGGAATCCACTGGAGCAACTTATCTGCAGCTCGTTTGTGCGTGTTCTCCACCTCATTTACATATAAATTACATAATGTATGGTGTAGGGACCGCTTCGTCCTCTCAACAGGGAGGTCATTCTGGAAAAAGGGGGCACAGTGGTGAAAGCTGCCCCGGCCCAGGCCCTCGAGCAGGTCTGCAGAGGCAGGCTTGGCACCGGCTCAGCAGGCAGCGGTGCCCATCTGGGCTTTTCCTGAGGACGTGTGCGCCGGCGGCTGGTGTGGGACGTGGACAGAGGTGCAGCCTGGCTGGGAAGGCAGCAGCCACCGCCCGCTGTTGTTCAGGCATGAATTCCTCAGCTGGCACAGTTGCCCTAAAGCCCTTTATATCTGTTTGATCCCCATCTCTCTTCTTAGCTTTAAAAGTACTTCCTTGAGTGGTGTAATCATGGGGCAATTTTCCCCTCATGCCAAGTTTAGATATTGTATATACTACTTATATGTTGACTTGGGTGACATTGTTTCCCAGTTCCCAGTGAGATAGGGATCAGACCACCTCTGTGCAGCTCAAAGACCAAAGCGTTACACCAGACAGCACGGGATTTCTTCAGAATATTTTGGAAGTGGAAATTGAAGTCATTTGAGGATTAGCATTTTGTTAGATGGGGAGATGAACCCCAAAACACAACATCCTGAAATTGCTCAGCTGTTGTTCATCGCTGAAGGTTTGAAGGCAGAGATTGCAATCTGTTCCTGCTCTAGCTGCCTGCTGTACGGTTTGCAGAACAACATGCAAGACAGGTCAGCACTGGCCCCCCTTTTCTCTGTCTGTGTAACCTGGTATTAGCGAAAGAAAGCAAAAAGGTTTGAAATCCTACTTGAAGCGGATACTGGTTACTTAAGTCAGCATTATGTTCAGTAACAACAGACACAGCTGTCTTGACCACACACAGACCATTTTAGCAATTGCCAAAGTGCAACGCTCGTTATGCAGCCAAGTCTTAAATTATGGTAAGCAATGAAATAACCAAAGATGTTTTAAAAGAAAGCACATCAGGTCCATTAATATGGAATTTACCTTTCAGATAATTCTTGACTTGTAACAAATCTACATTTGCCAGTTTTGTGAGCAACAAGACTAAAGAAAGTAAAAATTACTTCATAAAAAATAAGCTAGCCAGGATTTGATGTGAACAAGACTTAATGACTATGCAATTATAATTTCTAAGTGCATGTAATTATTAAAATAGAAACAGACACACAGTCTTGTAGCTTTTCTGAGGCTTTTTTTTTTTTTTTTAAAGCAGAGTTACAATGAATATGCGTACCAATCACAAGGCTTGGAGGGACGACAAATTTAGGCTTCAGTTCAGCAGAGAACTTAAGCATGTGTGTATAATTGAGCATGGATTTAAGCTCTTTGCCGAGTTTGAACCCTAAGAAAGGTACACAGGCCTTTCCAGGGAATTTCGGCATTTTCAAATATTTTGAGCTGGGCAAGGACAGGACAATTTTGGATTGCCCAAACTGTTTTAGTTGCACGTAGTTGTGCCATGTAAGCTTTTGGGTGGGAGGAGACGGCGAGGTTATTTTCCAGGTTCCTTCTACTCAGACTCCTACTTTAAACTGCAATAACAATTTCTTGTTGGCCTTTAAAATTCAGAGAGTCCTGGGGATAAAATGGAGACGAAAACATCACACAAGGCCGCATCACTACCAAAGAAATAAATGAAAGAGAGAATTACAATTCAGTGATTTCACAGAAGCATATGAAATCCATGTGCTGTTTAACCTTGTCCAAGCACCTGGAAGCACACAAGACCCTAACTGCTTCTCTAAATCTGACTTTCCTCTCCCTGCAGCCCTTACAATTCTCTCCTTCAAGGTAGATCCAGAAGCTACATAGCATCAAACAAATAGCATCAAATCTCTGTCTGCACATGAAGGATATTGTAACTTCTGCTTCACTTCTGTACCACCAACAGAAAGTCCAACCTCTGCTCCTACCTGCATGCCTGCACTAGCCTTATCTGTCAATGTTAAGCACAAAGCACGGTCTAACAGTCCATGGGGGAAGGCATACTTCACCAAAGTGGGCCAAGTTTGGCTTTTTCCTGTGGCCACTGAATGGAATGAAAATGCAGCAAAGGAGTAGTTCATATTTTGAGGTCAGTAATTTTCCCCCTCTCATTCTGGACTTCTCATAGGTAGCAGCACAGTGCCGGGGTGGAAGTAGATGGCAGCTGCAGACAGACTTCAGTTGCCTCTCAACTGCTGCCTTGGCTTGGGACTATCTAAGGAGAAAAAAGAAGATGCTTTTGCAGTGGCATGACCGGAGTCATGGATGAAGCCCTCCTTTTTGCCCACAGAGATGACCTGTAGGTGCATCCTGCATGGTGGACAGTACCTCACCAGCATTGCTGGGGACAGACAAAATCAAAGAGTTTATTAAGCTTCTCTGTAGCCTTGCTCACCTTGAAAAGGGACGGTTACTCCTCACTGCCATATCCCTCTTTCATTACCTTTTAAAGTCTGCATAATTAATTTCCATTATTGTTTCCCCCCAAAAACGTAGATTTGCTTCTTTTCTAAATAAAATTTTCATTAACAAGAAAGAGTACCACAAAACATAGCATCCCATCAATACTGAAAAAAAAGATTAGATCCTTTGCATGTTGCTTACAACTGTTGAAAAAGTACAAAAGAAAAAAATATATACCATCACAATGTGTCTGGACCAACAAAAAGTACAGCTTATTTTAAAAAATGCTCAATATTATGTACTGTGACAGTTGCTACGGTAATAACTCTTTTTCTCTTTGTATAGCAAAGTAGTTAGTTATGAAAAACCTAAGGGAATTGTTAGTAGGTGGGGCCTTGCTGACACTTTTGGGTTCAGGTTTTGTTTTTCCCGTGATACACATATTTGTTGCACCAAGTGTGGTCAGCCCTGGGCAATCTGAGAGGTGATCAGTTCTGCTGAGAGAGACAAAGAGGAGATGTGGCGAGGTCCAGGAAATAGCACATTCAAAAGACAAACACAGCCTTCTATTTTCCCATACTTTCCACCGAGCAATGATCATGGAGCAGATCCTGCCTGACATAGGGCAATGAATCTCGGCAACAGGTTTCCAAATCGGAGATGTCTGGGGAAGGGTGTCCAGGGTTCAGTGCACGTGGCCTTCCAGTAGAGTTGTCTCAAGTGCATTCCTACCCTCAGCATTGCAGGATGTAAAACCTAGAGCAAAACAGACCCAGAAACAAATGATTTCAGAATATGATTTTACCAGTGCGGCGGGAGCTTACACTGTGGCTTTTCTATGATAACTGGACCTGAATGCATAAACAGGCTTAGGAGGAAACGTTTTAAGGCACATGGTCTGTGCGGTGCCACCTTTGGGAGACACCATCCAAGCACACGTCTTTGAGCCCCCACGTGCTGGGCCTTGTGCTGTGAACTCTCCTTGTCCCAGAAGGCTGCCGCAGGATCTCTGTCCAGAGGCTGCCCGGGATGCCTCCTGGGCACAGGCTGTTTACGCTCCCCTGGTGGCACTGAGACCCTGCGGTACAGCTGCCCTGGGCCACCGTGCTGGTCCTGAGTCCGGGGACTCCCCGGTACCTTCATTACACTTTCTTCTCATCTCCAGTTATGTGGTGCTGTGGGTTTGCAGCTTGGTTTTTCAAGGATGTTTGTCAGTGGAAGTAAACCAAGAAAAAGATTGCAATTTTCTTTAAGCAATAACTCATGGCTTTATTTACGACAGGAAATTTTCAAGTGTAGACAAAATTGTACGTTTAGGTACATTTCATTGCCTCATATCTGGCAGTGTTAGAGGCCCCTGCATTGCCCAAGATCCTTCATCTCTCCCCACCTTTTGCATGCTGCCTCCCTCTCCAGAACATGTGAGCCTAACTGTTTCTCTGTCTCTTTTCTTCAATTCACTCCCTAAAGGAGCCAATTAAGGACCCCATAAAAAAATAAACAAATATGTTCTACTCTCATTTGTCAGGCAACCTCCTGTTCCAGCTCAACATGCAACGAAATCCAGATGATCTGTCGCATAGTACCTTCACTGGTTTGGTTCAGACTTGAAAAGTAAGTTTCCCCTGAACTCCAGCCAACTGTGAGTCCTTAGTGGCTTCCACGTGAAGTGCCCAGTATCAAACAGAACTCACAAATTACACGTAGCTTTCCCCATAATTAAATTTCTTCACTCTTCCTCCTAGGTCTCTGGAAAACCATGAGGGGATTTTTCTGATTTTTTCCTGGCTTAGAAGAGCTGATAAAATACGGAGCACTCACATTAAAAACAGGGAGAATACTTAGCTTTCATTTGGTTGAAAGCTACTGTGGGCCCCACAGTAGCTGAAAAAGGGAGAGGACGGTGGAGACACCAACATAGATCAGGAGAACCACTGTCGTCAGCAGGAAGAAGTTGAAGACGACTGATCAGGATGCTGGGAGGAAAAGATGGGGAGAAAAGCACTGGTGCCTAGGAGAGAATAGAGCCTCCATCATGGAGGAGGATGGTGCAGAGCCCATGGGAAGGTATTGCAGGGACTGAAGGGAGCTGCTGGCAGGAGCAGGAGCAGATCAGGAGCAGCCCGCAGGCATCGACAACAGCAGGTCGGGACAAGGACGAAGCAGTTGGTATGGCTGTGCCTCACCTGCCAGCCTCTGAAAGTCAAGTTGTTGCTTACTCACCCCTCAAATTATCTCTTACTCCACGTTTTTTCAGCCTGCATGTGGGAATCAAGCCCTGCCGTTTTAAATTAGAGGCAGTTATGCGAGCATCTCAGGCATAACGTAAAGATTTTGGTAGCAATACCTTGGCATACCGAGGTGATTCTTCGACGTGTACTTCAAGATCACTCCAAGTGCTTGCTAATATGGCAGGATTTAGTTTCTGCATGAGTCAAATGCCCTACTGGTGTAAATAGGCAGAGTCACACTCACTGCAGTAGGATTTGGTGTATTTATATGAGTGGGAAATTTCCTTTCATTTAGCGAGCCTTTAAAGATAAGAATAGACCAGAAGAAAATACAAATTTTTCTCTTCTTATCCATCAGTTGCTAAACATAAACTTATTTCCTCCTATGCTGTAGTATTTTAAAGCCAGAACAAAGACCTGGTAAGAGTAAGCACAGCTATGTGCTAATTTATAACTGCTCAGAGTAAAAGGCAGCTCCAGCTGACAGTAGCTTCAAAAAAATTGTGCCTCCTGTAAATTAGGGTAAGGGAACTGATCACTGAAGGTAAACAGGTGATGAAATACTTCATTAGTACCTCATTTGTAATTTATGTCTGCTGAAGTAGTTGACAAAGAATCAAAACGTAAGTGGTAGATTTCTCAGAAGTGCAGCCTTTGAGGTCACTGAAGTGGATTAATTATAAACCAGTGTAAAGCACAGCCTGTCTCTGTGTCAATTACCAGTATTTGATAACTGAAATTATGTCAAGCTCTGTTCTTCTTCAAGATGCAGCCACACATTTTAAAATCATTATGACTGTAAGCATGAGCTTCACATAGCTAATGAGTTCAGCTCATTTATTAAAGTTCATTTTGACTTAGCAGATAGTAGTTGAGATTCAGAGGGGAGTGGGTGGCAAGGGATCCAGTTCTGCAAAAAATAAACGCCTTTCCTTATCCCCTCTCCCAGTCCTGTGCGGGAGAAACAAATTTAGTTCACTTGCCAAAGAACCATTTAAATGTACTGTAGGAGAAAGAGTTGAGGGAGTCAACTGCTATTAAGTATGACCTGCTTCTAATGGCTATCAGAGCTCCAATTGTTAAGTGAAAACGCTGGGCTTAATGGACTACCTGCTGTTCATATTCATAATAGCAAAATGACTGATAATATCTCTCTCCCACATCTTGGGATTTTCTTTCCCTTCTTCCTCCCTTTTTCACACTCTTCCCTGGAACTGCACAAGTATTGGGTAGGGTTCGATAGCATCTGTTCGCATGTTATCAAACCCTACCACACGCTCTTTGGTGAGTAACTCTATCTTGCCATGGCCACGCAATCTGCTGCTGGCGCAGCAGGCTGGCAGCGCACGCTCCCTGCCTCCTGACCCTCCGCAGCACTGCCTGCACACAGTCAGCCACCTTGGAAAGCAATGGTTTGCGCTTGGTTTGGTTTTCTGATTAAAAAAGCAGCTAATGCACTGGGTTAGCATCAGTAAACTGATCACCAGGACACCGACTTTGCTGCACGTTCCATGGGCATTTTCTGCTCAGCGTAGCTGCTGCACCAGGGCCTGCGAGCAGCCGTAGCTGGTGCTGCGGATTCCCACTTTTGGGAGAAATGAGGCCAGATCTCAGCTGTACTTTCAAACAGAATGGCTCCAGCTTCAGCTGAGATCAGACTGTGACCAGAGGCTAAGGAACAGTGTTTGGTCTAGTGAGATATTCTTTCACCGTTCGCTGCTTTCACCTGAAGTATATCTCAGCTGTAAATGTCTCTTACTGAAGCAACTAGTAACATATGATCCTGTTGTGTAGGTAATTTCTTATTCTTTTTGCTCTAACTAAATGACATACAGTCTAGGGTCAGACAGTGTTTTCAATGGAATCTTGCATTTATCATGGCTGCAACTTTATATAGAGCCATATTCCACTATTCATCAGCAATCTTTTAAGAAAGCAACAAGTTAATCCTTTGAGGTGGACATGGCATAGTAAGATCTTCTTCTAAAGAATAAACTTCTTTTTAAGATTAACAACATGTGGTGTTAATGTTTAAAGTACAAATTTTAGTTTGTCAGTGCAACTCATCATTCCTTATTACAAATTGTGAAATCATTTTAAGATTCTTTAAGCCAAATGAATATCTGAAAACCACCCAAGACCTCTACTACGAAGTCCAGAGTAAGTATACAGCTGTGACCTAAACCATAGTTGCCTAACCTGAACCTCATGAAAATAATTGAGGAAAAGATTTATTTGTGTCTCTGATTTAATAATACTCTATTTTCCAATCGACTCGATCACTCCGATTTGCATCAGATTGCTGTTCATATCTTTAGTACCAGGATAATATGGTTGTTAATTTTAGAAGCACCTAAACGGATTAGGTATGTGGAGAGATAGATTGAGCAGAATATTGACCACAGGGGGGCTTTCTGGCCCTACTGAAATCAACAAAAGTTATAGCATCTATGTCAATGCATATGGGATTTCAAATCTCATATTTTAACCTCCACTGTTTCAGGGAAAATATTTTATTGGATAAACAGCCAGAATGTTGAAACAATCCCTCCCTAAATATTTTGCAGCAATAATGACAGTGGTTTCTCCATGGCATCAATCAAACTGGAACACTTAAAAATACTCATTTCAATATAAGTAAGTAAAAATGTGCTACAGGTTGGAAACGAGGGAAGAGAGAACTGGTATGAAGGATATTATAAGCTATGTCTAGACTTACCTGCTATGAAAAAATGATGGCTCCTGTCCAGCCCACACCTCCAGTTTTCTTTTCTGTGAAAACCAGATTGTGGGAAGGTGGGAGGGAAGAAGGAAGGACAGCTGGTGCATGCCTGTGTTTTGTCCCAGTAGGGAGCTGGGATGTGAGGATATGCAACTGGAAAGTGGAAAATTCTCCCTGCATCCCTCATCTATATACAGCTAGGTGCCCACAGTGACCAAGGAAATGGCTTTTTCATAGGAATTCAAAAGTGTTTCCATTTTTTTCCACTCACTTGGTTAAATATAGCTTTGTAGACTCAGACTTTTCAAAAAACTGGGCAATAGATGGGATTACTTCCTTGTGTGGCACCACTTTAATGGTACTACATTTGAGACGAGCTTAGTAACTCTGATGACTCAAAGCCAGGCTTTTACGAAGGTGCAGGAACAGATTTGCAAACTCCTTGTGTTCCCAAATGAGCTCCTACATGGCACCAGGGTAATGGGCACATTGCAAAAAAAATTCCCACTGTCTCCCAGTTCCAATTCTTCCACCTGAGCTCAGAGTTTCAATAAAATGTCAGCGCCAAAACTTTTGAGGACTTGCAAAAAAAGGTTTCATGCCAAAACCTGGACTAGACACTGGTTAAGAAATGCAGACAGAACAAATTGATTTTTCTAGGCTGCTGCTCATGCTTTCTGCCCCTTTTAGCAGATATTTATCCATGGCTGGTAGGAATTTGTGTACCTCTAGAAAAGGTGTGTGGCTGCACCAGCCTGGAGAGGGGCGAGACAGCTGGCCCCGTGGGATGGGTCAGGCAGAAGCAGATGGCCCTGAGCGGCCGGGCTGGCGTGGGGACAGATGGCAACACAGGACAGCCTGGGAAGGGGGACATATGGCAACATGGGATTGGCAGGAGCACAAGTCCTTACGCTGGTCCCAATTATGGGCCTGGTGGGTCTGGATTCGCCTGGGAGAAGGTAAAAGGGCTTTTATGTCTTCCCGTCCCTCCTCAGGCACAGGCAGAGATGCCATGGACCGCAGGATGTGGCCATGGCTGTGTGCTGTACAGTTTGGACAGGGATGTGAGCCACTGCTGACTGCTGAGCCTTTCTGAATATTTTTTCTGCTGCCATTTCAGCATCTAACAAGTTTTCACCATTCTTATGCACACTTACATGCTTTGATTTTCATCAGCACATGGTTCATCAGAGGTAGAAAAGGATAAAAGGCAACATGTGCACCGCTGAGATTTAATGGGCTGATTCAGCATGCTGTTATGTCCTTTGAGACATGGAAGACAAATGAATTTGCCTGTTCATCATCTTAGAGAGCTGACACATAATAAGTATCAAAAATACTTAACACGCAGAAAAACAGAAAAACACGTAACACCGTAGTATATCCATTGTATATTCCCCCTCCCACTTTCCTTTTTTTTGGGATGGTAGACACTAACCAAGAAATTTGCTTCAATTCTGAAGGAGCTTTTTAGGCATAAATACTTTTTCACCGCTAACCACTAACTACCACATTGCACATGTAGAGCATAATTAAGAAGAATAATAAATTAGGAGTTGGATGTCTTCCCATGTCATTTTGAGTATGGGAGGCAAAATTAAAAAGCTTTGAATGCTGAACATTATGGAATGTGCTTATATACACAAGCCTAATATTTATCAGTATGCCTCCTATATTTCTTTGCCTTAATGCAAGCTGTCCACTCAGAAATGAGACTTTTGGGCATATTTTAAATAGATGCAGGGGAAGTCATTTAGTTTGGTCCCATTAAACTGCTGAAGGACTCCATAGATAGTGCATGCAGCACAACCTGCTTCCCTGGTGAGAACAGGATGAGATTTTTTATAGACAACATTAAGTGTATTGAGCAAATTGCATTCACCATATTACACTGTACCTTTTATAACTATTGTCATTGCATTTTTAACTTTTCCAGCATACTTCATCATCTCTTTCATCGCCTCTTTTATTGAATACACTATTAACAGAACAACATCCATTACAGAGGTATAGGAATTAATTAACTTGCAGCAGTTGTGATCTCTGGACACCGAATATAACAGATTTGGTGGTCATATCACTGAGACCAATTTCCTGCCCATGGACAAGAGTCCACAGAATACTATAGATTGAAGCTCTTGTTAATAGGATTAATTTCCTTTTTTGGGAGGAGGGTAAAGAAGTGGTGATAAAGTTAAAAATGATATTTCAGTTTTGGGAAGAGATTTCATTTATTCTAAAGAGACTACCCTAAACTGTGAAATCCATGTACAGATGTGGATCTGGACTGCTCCAAAATGCAGTAGTGTCCAGAAATGGATTTTTGTGATCCTATCTTAGCTAGCTAGAGAATCAATGTTAAGATGGAGATTTGCACTCTGAAATCCCTCTGAGCAGGGTTTGCTGATGCCTGCTACTTCCTTTTACTTTTTGTGAAAGAGGATTTTTACAGTTACTGTAAGGGAATTATTTTAGCCATTCAAGAAATACAAAGGGTTTTATAATGCAGTTTGTATAAGGAGTATATATTTACATGGTGACATCCTCGAAAGACTAAAAGTTAGTCTTGCTGTATCTGCTTTGCTATACAGGTATGATGAATATAGCTGTGTTTCCTGGCAATAAAAATACACAGAGCACCTCCTATAACTATCCATCAATAGCATGATTTTATCTGATACTGAATATTATCTCTGAGATGATACATATGAGTACTCGATTATCTTTCTTTATCAGGCTGGTATCCAAACATTGAAATTTCAGAGTCACAACTGATGTGTGTTGGGATAGTGGCACTCAAACAGATGGAGCTATGATGACTGATAGCCACTGATGACTTGATCGAAAATTTAAATTTGACAACTATTTTGTCTAATACAATTTATTTAAAAAGTCATATTTCTTTAAAAAGATCTATTCATATTGCCTACATTTCCCCTAGGTTTTAATTAAGGTCTCTCCAAACTTAGAATATGGGGTTTTTTTCCTTTTAGGCAGGAATGTTTTCCTGTAGTTTGGGAAGATTGTTCTTGTATTTCATAGCTGTGAAATGTCTCTTAGTATCACTGTCCTACTTGTTAACAAATGTATGTATTCTGCTCCATTTGAGTGACCTTTGGATGATACCAAGAAGTTATAGAGCTTATAAGGTAGAAAACCCTCTGTAGAAACATCCTGAATCATTTTCCTGTGGGAAGAGGGCTTCCCCACCTGCAATTTTGATAGGATGTTTGTTGCCTCAGGAGAATGGCAGAGAAGATCCACAATTTATTTTGGTAGTTTGAGGCAACATTCTGTCCACTGCATTCAAAAGGCCCAAAATCCACAAGATATAAGAATGAAAATAAGTGTTTTCATAAGCAAAGCACCATGGTTAGTCATGATGCTTCCAATTTGCAACATCCCAGAAAGATGAATGACCTTGCTTATATTTGTTATTTTAGTTTTTCTAAGGGATGTATGATGAATGAGATTTTCCAAATGTATTCATGAATAATAATGTCGTTTTAATGGTATTGCATCTTTGCATACAGCAGATGATTATAAAGAATGCCAATGGGGACTGATAACCAGGTCCTGTAATTGAAATCATGTCTAGAAGAAATACTATAGCGTGGCTTTGCACATTTCAGGACTACCCAGAAACCAATATCTCTCCTGAAAATGGTAGACTGCCTACAGCTATCATTCCAGCTATTTCTGAGTAATGGTAATAGCTCTGGAATGACATCTGACTTGAAGCAGTCAGGTATTAAAATACCAGACAAGCACGGCTGCCTGTACCTGACTGTACTACAGGAGCAGTGATCTGTGGCAAACTGCCATGGTAATATGTCCCTTTAAGATGTAACCTCTCCAAAAGGCAAAAGTTCAAGTAGGTTTGGTATTGGTAAAGTATATTCTCTCATATCCAGCTTTAACAGGGAGTTCTATGGTTTTTTCCTCTTCTTTTAGCTGTTGCAGAAGTAATGGTAAAATACTGGAAACAGGAATGTAAGTAAAATATACAGATTCTATTTAACGCATCTGAAAAGTAAATATGAACTCCCCCAAAACCTAATGTAATGTGTTTCTTACATTAGAAGTAGTGTAGATTAAGCTGAAAGCATGACTTCTTTGAAGGCAATGGTGAAAATCCCACTGACGTTTCATTCAGTCTGCTCTGTCTTCTCCGTCCTGTATAACTACTGAGCTTTTTTTTTTCAGAAATAATGGAAATAACTTAGATGAAATTAAAGCTTCATTTTCTTGGGCATAATCCACGAGCCTCAGGAATAGCTGATGAAATATCCTTGCATTTTTAACCAATTGTACTAATCCAGTCAACAGCATAATTGCGCTCAGTCTCCCTTAGGCCTAATTTGAGTGTAAGAAAAAGCTACTGTGCTATTGTTAAACTCCTTGGGTTTAATTTTTTACCAGCCAATAATTACAAAACACAGGAAATGACATGGTGAATGATGGAACTATTTTGAAGTGCAAATTTATGAAGCAGCTGCGGCAAATAAAGTGGTAATTTAATTAGGCTTATGTCCTAAAGCTGAGGTGTAGTGAAGAACATTTCTGAGATACAAGCTAATTCAAATCTGGAATAGTAATCCCACATTTAGTAATTTCAGTGCTATAGCTCAGTTAATTACAGCATATTAGCAAAATAATGAGATAATTAATCTTCAAATGCAGTTCTTGTCTACATGCATATTACAGAAGAATTTGACTTATCCTTTCTTTGTATGTTTTTCCAAGAACAAGTTATGACTAATTTAACCTAGAGAAACCCTTCCTCACCAAAATACCTGGATTGTTTTCTTTTCCAAACCTATCAGGTTTCGGACAACTTGTTCTTTGTTTAAATGAGAAAATACTTTCATAATAGAATCTGTGAGAAGAATCTCAAAAGATATTAAATTAACTCTATTTGTCAATTAAAGACTATTGCATCTACTGCTTTTGCTTTTATGAGTAGGCTATATGGACTATTGCTGAGGCATTTAATCTGTCCTACTCCAGTTTTATTTGTAGTACAGTGCTTTCTATCTGCACTTTGAAAACACGTGCTTTTACAAGCAGATAGCTTTTGGCACACTGCATGGAATGTATTTTATACATTAAGCATAGTACCGGAAAATAATACCTTTTCAGAAATGTTAATAGTCATAACTTTAGCAGATTTCTCAGTGAAGGATTTATTTTATATTTTATAAACATTAATATAAATATTAATTTTATATACTGAGCGTTCTGTTTTGTCCACAGAACACTCAGCATCACCTTAAATATATACCTACTTTTGTTCTTGCTTGTATGTATACTCAGCTACAAAAGGCAACTGTTGTGTGACAGGTGTGCTTTAATCTTTTCACACCACATCCTAAATTCCCTGCATTTTTGGAGATCCTATCTATCTATTGCAATAGGTGCATTTCCCATCTGCTTCATCATCTTATTCACTTGCCTTGCAAGTCTGCATCAGTTTGCTTCAACTGATTTTATGACTGCCATGGACTATTTTGAGTTTTCAATATTTAATACTTCCTGTTATTTTTATCACTCGATATAACTGAACTAGCTTTTCACATCCTGCCCTTACTCCCACAGACTGTTTCACTGGGTCCATAACCCACAGGCCTCAGGAACAGCTGATGAAATATCCTTGCATTTTCAACCAATTGTACTAATCCAGTCAACACCATAATTGCACTCAGAATCCCTTAGGCCTAATTTGAGTGCAAGGAAATGATGAGTAGGGTTTTGCACACTGGGTACATAGTCACAAATATCACATTTAAATGCATTATTTTTAGTGTCACAAAGGGTAATGTGCTAAGTAACTGCATAAAAACAGATTTTATCCTCCAAGGTAGGTGAGAAAATATGTAACGCGGGCAAAACAAAAGAGGAAGGAAAACACCGTCTGGGAAAGAGTAAGACTTCGTATCTGTTGTTCCATCTTCCACATTTGGTTGACTCCTCTTTGAGGAACTAATGAGATCTACTCGTCCTAAAAATGGTGGCCCAAATTTAACAGACTTGAAACTATGCGCTTCCTCTCTCATAATAGGCAGTGGCATAGGGACCATGTGGCTTTAAATCATTTTACTTAAGTGAGAGTTGCATAGTGTTTGTCTCATGTAATTGTTGGCTTTGTAAAGTCAACTGGAGAACTGCTATCTGTAGAAAAAGACTAGTCCAAGCAACACAGATGTTTGTATTCAAATTATACTTCACTGGAAATCTTGGAGGATGATAAAAAACCCTATATTCCTCTTAAATATTCCTGTGTAACAATGTAGAGAGACATGAATGAATATATACATATATTTTAAGACAAGGGAGGAAATGGTAAAATAAGAATGTTGACTGTTGTTTTTCACTGTACCCTTGTGGCCTGTGTCACAGCAGGCCTGGGTGGATCAAATGCTCTGTAGCTGCCACCATCTCTGTAGTCCCCTCTTTGCTCATGAGCTACACAGGTTTAGGCTCTGGACATGACTCAACGTATAGAAGCTGAAGCCTTCCAGTGCAATGAATTGATCAGGAGACTTCATTCCACCACATGCTGTGCTCTCCTCCACCGGAGGAAGAAAGAGCAAAACAAAACAAAAAGCAGGGGTCAGCTAAACACGTTACTTCCCAGATATTTACAGAGGTTGTTTTTTTGTTTTGTTGGTTTTTTTTTTTTTTAATTTTGAGATCCAATAGCATTATTTTCCTGAGCTTCACCTTTAAATTGGAGGGCATTAAATTCCCAAGTTCATATGTGACTGTGACCATGTCTCATGATGGACAGAAGTATGTCTCCTTTTTTTTTTTTACTAGATGGTAATTTTTGCTCTGAAGCATTAACCTCAGTAATGAAAAATCTGAACCACAGTAACAGCCAGAAGTCCAGAGCAAGAGAAGAACTTGCCATTACTCTCTTTAGACAGAGAAAGCATGCACAAGCCATCATATCTCAGGAGAAAAAAAAAAAAAAAAAAGGTTTTCTCCAGTTTGTTCACTTAATGAAAAGTGGGTGGTGATAGCCCCAGTACAAAAAAATCAGCTCCCTCCGCAAACCCCTTTTCTGGCCCATGCCAGCTGCTGGGGGCAGGCAGAGGGAGCACGGTACTGCCTCAGCAAGCCTGCTGATCTTGCAGGAGGCTCAATTAGGGACAGCTATAAGACGTGGTTGCTTTCATGTGGTAAGAAGCTTTCTCCATGAAGCCTTTTCATCGAAGCTGAAAATGGGAAACAGTAGCCGGAATTTCAACTTTCCACCATTCCTACTGTTAAAAATCTTATTGCCTTCACACCCTTGCCTTGCCCACACAGACCTATAGATTGATGGGGAAAGGCAGATTTTTGAGGACTCCTTGCCTTAGTTTATAGTTTAGAAATTGCAGTGTGGGTTGTGGGAAGAGCCAGCTGAGATCTTGTGTCACTGTGGTGGGCTGAGGCAGCGTACGAGCACATCTAATTTATCACTTGTCTAAAGCTTAATGGTTGATCTTGGTAGAGTGAAAGCAGTTGAGTTCAATAGTGGGGTATTTTAGCCTAAAGCCTAAAATTAGTTCCCAGGGAAAAGCACTTATTTATTTTTCTTTTACTTAAATGCTATGGGGTTTTAAATTCTTTTTTCAGTAATTTTGTTTCACCCAGAGACTGGCAACAGACACAACTGAGGAGGATTGCCCCTGGGATGGCACTGACACAGGGCATTAGCTGAGTGGTTTGTAATAACCCTTCCCCCTCTGCAACCCCTTTCTGCACAGAGTCAACAGACATCTGAATCTCCTTCACCCTCCCAGTGAAGGAGGCACCACGTAACAGAAACATTTATTGTGGTATTTGTTCTCCAGAGGTGTGCTAGTTAGATGGGTAACGTTTGGTGGCTCCCCTCGGCAGGGAGGATTCATAATTTGACTCACTAACCCCTTAGTCCTCAGGCAGGTGTCAAACTGTTCTAACTAAATCACAACTTACAGTCATATGCTGGTTTTATGCAAAATTACTTGATTTCATAGTACCACATATCTTGCTAATACTGGAACTGCATTTTCAGTATTATGCAAAGTGATTTTAGTAAAAGGAAACCCTTAATGTCATTTTTCTTCAATAGAGTGCACCATCTTCATTATTAACTTTCCCTTAGAGATATTTAATGTAATATTTAAAACATTTGGGGAGAGAGCCAGCCCATGACTGAGATTTTCAAACCTGCCATCTGGTTTCCGTTTCAAAAATGAGGAGGGTCTCTGATCTGGTTTACACCAACTGTCCAGGACTCTTGCTCTTGGTCACTGAGACAGCCAACTAGCAACATTAACAGAGAAAAATGTCTTATTAGGAAAGTGTTTACAAGAACTGTAAGGTTGTGTCCCTTAAATACATCCTTCCTCTCCAGAAGGTACTTCTCAAAATGCCATAATTCTTTTTGTTTTGCAGGTCTTCATACTCTGGGATCATTTTCAATTCTTCCTTCTCCATTGCACCGCACATCCATTTGTCCATTTCTCATTTTTTACTTACTTCACAGGGTTTTCTACCTGAATTTAGCCATGACTTGAAGAAAAGAAACAAGCTTCAATTTTATGACCAAAAATTTGTTTAGTTATGCTGTAAACTTGCTTCAATTTTTATGGCCACAGTTGGGATTTATTTTGGAGGGACACTTGGAACAGCTTTGCAATCGTTAGCATAAAGTGGAAGAGTACCCTCTATGGATTTTTGTGTTTTCCCACAGGTACATGAACTGAGTACAGCTGCTGAAATAATTTGGCCCCTCATGGTGTGGCCAGTCACTCTGTGCTCTCCAGAATGACTGGCCTTGGCCAGAGGAAAGAAAAGATTTAGCACACAAAATTGAGGTGTTGGTGTGATGGCAGAGACATAGACTGTTTATCTCGAGGCAGTGCATTTCCTTGTAAAATATATAGCCAACTGAAGTTAATGACACCTTGTAGTGCTTTCCAGGATTTCTAATGAAAGACAGTGTACTTCAAATGCTAGATCTGGTCTCAGGAGACATGGTTCTGTCTCCCTCCTTCAGCTACCAGCTGTGGCTTTTAGTCATGGTACTTTCAGCTCTCTGTACCTTCATTTCTCCACTTGCAAACCATAGGCAATGTTTCATTCCCTCTTTAAGAACAATCTAAAAACTGTTGTTGTTGCTGTTATTAAATGTAGCAAATGCACACAATAGCACATATTAGGAGATAAAAGGTACAGAACCCCTCCAGAAACCCTTCCAAAAATCATCCAGGAACACAAGCAGAAGCACACAACACAAACCAAGGTAAGCAATCAGACACAGAGATGTATTGTAGGATTATACTTTGGCTGCCTCATGGCATAGTTGGATTTTATCTTCTTAGAAGCAACCTTTCTTCAAAAATTAAAACATTTTTAGTCACATTTTGAGTAGGGATTGATTTTCATGCAGTACATTGATTTTTCAGGGAGGCTGGGAATGGAAATCTGATATCGATGAGATTACAGTGAGCTGTTTTCTCTCTGGGGTGAGGCAGCAATTCAGCAAAGTATTTAAGTATGTAGCTAATTTTAAGCATTTAAATAGTCTCAGATAAATTTCCTGCAGAACTCCTCCTCCACACAAAGCTGTGGAGGCCAAATGTTATCAAACTCTGCCATCCAACTCCATTTTACTTTGTTTTTCATTAACATTCAGCAACAGCTTTCTGCTTCTATCTGTGGAAGTTGAATTTTAAGCTGTCATACTAGCAGACAGGTTCAGCAGGAGACCATGATCAGTCCTAAAGGTATTATATTTAGCGTGGAACTGGGCACTGTTTAAATACAGGAGACAAAAAGATTCCCCAAAACTTCCTTCAGGTATGCCAGCAAAAAGGCATCAAATGATATAGGAAACTACCTTATGCAGCAGAACTGTATCTCTTCCAGCAGATGACTTTGTGTGAGTGTGACCAGGAGAAATACTGTGCCTATCTATTTTGGCAAGACTTGTGGGGTCCAGGAAACGAAAGGCTACTACATCTTCTTTTAATCTTCTAACTTTTCCCAAAAAATTTCAAGGCAAAATTTCAAGGCCCCAATATGTTCCTCAAGTCTCTCTCTTTTTTCCCTCATACTACATTAGTTGCTCTTTTTTTTTTTTTTTTTGGCCAATACCATAAATAAATGACACTTGCTGGAACTGAGCAAAGGTACATCATGATAGATCTTGCATTAAGTCCTCATGGGCTTGTGTGCCCCAGGGTGGATTTTCCAGCATAGCCACTACTCTGCTAGCACAAGAGTCTGTGTACCAAACTCTATTGCATGATTTAGAGATGGCTTAAGTGAGCTTACACATGAAATAACAAGCACTATAAGCACCAAAGATGCTTGGACAGCAACTGCCTAATGGGCCTAAAACCCTGACCCAGTCAATAACCACAATATTCTCATTAAAGCTTTGTTTACTCTGCTCATAAAGAAGTTTACTCACTTAAACAGAGAAGAAAATTCCCTTCTAAAAGGGAATTAGAATGTCAAAACCTACTATGCATGAGATTGGAAATGTGGTCTCTATGCTCTTGCCCTGAAATAGAGAAGTCAAAGACGTTCAATATATGTACTGTTTCTAATGACGTTTCCACATGCACTCACTGTTGTGTGATGCTGGTACCCTGAGCTGCTGCACCAAGATGCATTACAACCTGAGAGAGTCACACACAGGGCAGGCAATGAAAAAATGTCCCAAAAGGGCAAAAAAATCCAAATGCATCTCTTAAAACAAGGGTCCAGCCCTGGAATGGGTTCTGTAGCAGAGCTCAAACTTCTGCTCCTCAGCAATGCAACACAAAACTGCAGTACCTCAGCCAAAGAAATATCTCATTACATGGCAAGTGGAGAATGCTGCTCTCCTCCATCTGGACCAAGCCACAGAGAAGATCTGACGCATGCTAAGGCCATGGCGAGAACGTATGCTGAGATAGAACATTCCGAAGGGCTTGGTTTATTCATATTTAAATGGGATTCTTCACTATACAAAGATTTTCTTTGTTTTGATGTTTAAAATCTCCAAACGTGGAGTATTGCAGTCTGGGAGTCACTAGAAAGGCAAACAAGAATTTGTCAGGTAAACAAGCACATCGGTGTATAAAGCAAGCTGATTGGAGTTGGAAAAGTGCCTTTGGATTTGGTTTTGCTTTCAATGATACAATAAAGTTTGGGCTTGTGCTGAAGTCGGCTGCCTTGCCAAAGACTATTTTTACAGGGAGTTACTGTGGAAAGAAGCCAATTAGACATAAAAGAATATTTAAAAGTGAAAAAAAATGCTTTCAATGGATACGGGGAGAGGGAGAAAACAGAGCACATGCCTAATCATTTGAGCCATATTCTTCTTCAGGTACACAAATGTAAAAACAGATTCTTTCCAGTGACTGTGAAAGAAATACTCTGCTTTTAATTGGGGGCAGAATCAGGCCTATTTTGTTCATTGGATCTGTTTAAAAAATATGAAGAACATGAGCTTTATTGCCAAACATGAGTCTGGGCTGGACCACCTTCTATGTTGGCTTCATTTATGTAGGCAGCAAAGACTATAACCCCTTTTTCTCTGTCCTGGTTTGTTTCTTTTCAATTAAAACATGAAAACCATAGGTATGCAAAATCTGGTTGTGAGTATGTGGTGGCTGCTTTCTGTACATGAAAGTAATTAAATTTTCTTCTGTCTTTATATACAGTGTGATTGCTGCTGTCTTCACTGTTAATCTTGTTAAGTTTTGCTTAATTTGGAGCTGGATTTATTTAATCAAAAGTTTACAGTTGGAAAAGATTTTGATTTTCAATGCACAGTGGGACACATTTGATGTGGATTGCTTGCATGTTTGTGTGAGTGTGTGTATGTGCATACACACACAACACACATTAACAAGTAATAAAAGATATCTCTCTGGTTCATTTACGCAGTGGAGATCAGATTATGAAAGGTTAAACCATTAAACAAATGCTAATGCACTCTGATGCCTGGACCTTGTCCAATAGTACCTGCAGCAGCTGTCAACCTAATTAAGCCAGATGTGTGTTAAGTGTAAACGGACCTCCCAGGAGGAACAATAACAGATTTTAGGTCCTTAGGGGGCTCAGGGCACCAATGCATATAGTGTTTCTGTAGGAAACATCACCCCTACCTTGTGAGTTTTCTGCTCATTAGTACCATCCTGATTGTACTCCTGTGGGAGAGGGCTTGGGGGAGGAGAAGTCTCTTTTCATTCCAGCTAAGGCCAGCAAGAATGCTCATTTTCAATTGATTCTGGCAGTCATGACATTTACTCAACACTCTAATCTCTATTTTTTTAACCTCCACTTTACTCTGTCTGTAACATATTTTAAAAGTGACATTTATCCTATGCCAAGTTTGCCAACCCCTTAAGTATATGTGCTGTGCAGACCATAAGCTGATAGAGAGGATCTTAATAAGCCTTTTAATATTAACAATCAAGAGAAATCTATAGAGCAGGGAAATTTTAGGTAATTACGAGCATGCAGTGTGCAATAATCTGTTACAATAAAAAAGAAAATCCTTTTACAGTGTGAAAATATTATAGGAAATTAACAAAAAAATCTTAGCAATATTTAAACCTGCTGAAACTTGCAGCTGAATTTTTCTTGTGTGCTATTAACTGCAGTATGTCCAGGAGAAAGAGGCTAGAGAAGTAGACCTGCAGAGCTTCACACCTGGTCAAGAAAATACAAGTCTCTGAGAGTTCCCATACATGTTGAACTTAACACCTACTTTCTCACTCACTTCACAGCCAAGCTATAGCACCTCTTTCCAAAGAAGCAGAACAAACTCAGAAAGCAGCATCACAGAATAAAATGGAGTGTGATTTCACTGGACCAGATCATCTGTGATGAACAAGAAGACCTCCACTGATTTCCTGGGAGGTCTGTCCCCATACACTGTCTTTGGATCTAGCCCTAAGTTCTCCTCAAGTCACCTGTGATGATCTAATAAAGATGTATGGTGCCATGCTGCCTTAAACAAACCTTCACCTGAAAATGTGCAATCATGCATAGTTTTGTTTTTCCTGGCACTCAGCATTCACTATCTATTGGGGCATTAAAAAATTTAGTTACAGCAGTACTAAAATAAATTATGTGCTGGCTAGGACCCTAAGATTATATGTATATTTTAATGCCATATTCATAAAAGATTACTTTTCTAATGAATTTTCCTGTATGATCTCTTTCTGTGAGACCAGAACATATTCCTCATGTTATAACTGAGCACACTGGTGTGGTGCTGGGTTATGAATTGCTGAGCCAGTCTTCCTATTCAGTGCTACAAAAGACAGAAGGGCATAGAAGATCTTTGAAGAGAGCAGGTTTCTCCTGTTCCATCATTACTGAATGGTGTTAAATGCACCGTTTATTTGTGGCCTTAATACCACATTTCCTTGGCTTACAGATAATGGGGTGGCTAAATGAGTATGCTAGCTTTCCGAATGCTGGAGGGTAATTTTTTACGGTCCATTGAATCTCCATATTGTTCTCAGTATCCCCAGTTCCAGTACAAGGATGCAGGATTTGGGACCCAAGCTCTGTCCGTGTGCTGCAGCTGTTGCTGGCCAGGGCCCAGGACTCATGCTCCAGGCAAGTGCCAAGCCGCAGCGTCAGGCTCTTGCTTGCCCCTCTTCTGGACCAGGGCTCTTGTGGTCTTTGCAGCCCAGGAAGGATGGGAGGCTCCTGCTGGCAGCTTCCCCCATGGATCCCTTCTGGGAATGGGAACGGTGCTTCTCAGGCTCTTCTCTCCCTCTTAGCTATGAGTAGTGATGATAGGAAAAGAGACCACACTTTTGTCAAAAGCGTTAAGAAGTGCATTTTGTAAAGTGATTTATCCTTTTGGTGTTCTGGATACATTTTGAGCTTTTCTGCTGTGCCAGGCCTAGTAGGGGACTTACATAGTGCACAATACACTATATTAGTATGAGATAGATAGATAGATAGATAGATAGATAGATAGATAGATGCACACATAATACACTGCAGGACACATAAACCCCTGAGGGACTGCCAGGATGGGCATTAGTATGATTGCATCTGTGTGGTCAAGCACGCAAGGTAATTCTGCTGAGCTGCCGTGTCTTCACTGCACAGCCCTGCACCACTTCAATGTGCCAGCTTGTTCCTAACTTCCACGGGGATGTCTATTACAATATCGCACTGTGCCATGTAAAAAGGGGGGAACGCCTGTTTGGGGATTCGTCTGAGTATTACAGTGAAGACATCTAAATCTGAACCAGTCTTCTTAGACATCCTGTACCGTGACCGGAGTAATTGCAACATCTCGCATCCTAATGCAGACAACCGAAGTAGATCAGGGGGACGGCTCTCTGAAAGTGCCTGCTTCTGCACGTTAGCTGCTGAGGTAGCCTAGTCTAACTGCTCAGCCCGTCCTCTGCACGGTAGGTGTCTAGGGTTACATGAGAGGGGTTTCCTTTGCAGTTTCTGGAATGAAATCATTTTGGTAGGTGTGAGCTAGATGCAAAGCCATTCAGCCCTGTCGGAAATAGGTCAGTTCCTGTAATGCCCAGAACAACAGCTCTAAGCAATTAAAGAGCTGCAAGGTCAAATCCTTTGGTGCCTTCAGACTCTAGTGAATACAAGGATGCGTAGTGGCTGAGCACGACAGGTTGGATTGTAGATTTGAACCTAGTTTGCCAAATCCCACAAAAGCAGATAGATATCTCTTTAGGTACCTAAATCCTTTATTTAATGAGGCTCCGAGTCCTTTAGATACTGCTGGTGAAATGCCTAATAAAGTTGCACATAATTGCAGTATGCGTGGAACAGAGTTTGGTCTCTGAGCAGTATATTTCCAGTTTTAATGTCAAATAATTTTTTGCACAATGACATGGAAAAATGTTACACAACACAGTGATAAAATGAAGATAATAAGTTTTCTCACTCCGAAATGATAAATTGTAGACTGGGAAAAGGAATGACATTTATTTCAAGCACGTTTAATCCAGAAGAAGGAGGCTGGTGTAATATGCTTTCCAGTAACCTCATTTCCCTCCTGTGAAAAGTAGACTAATATCAGTGGAAATGCTGAGTGTATTCAGAAGGCTTTGAAACCAATTAATCACCTGCAGAATTTTTCATAAAACCTGATTTCATTTGGGACAAAGTAGGAGCTGAAGTAATTTAAGGATGTCAGATTAAAAAAGTTTTCACAGGTAAACATGCAATTTCATGAGCATCAGAATTAATGACTCCTGCTTTCCAATGGATTTATTTCTTGTGTCTATGAAGTGGCACACTGATTTAAGATTTCCCTGCTTTTGGGGCTGAGGCTCCTCGCCATAGGGATTTAGGGCTTTAGATTAGGAACCTGGGCTTGCAGGCTGGTGAGACGTACAGTACACTGCAATATTTTAACTGCTCTGGACAACTGAAGCTAGAGGGTGTACCATGGAAATGGTATCTGCCTTGCAGCTTAAATAGTGTGAGTGAACTTTGTGACATTATGGCCATTTTAATGCTTCACAAATGTGTGGTGTGGTTTAACGGATCCATTTTAATTCACACCAATATAAATTTTCATAGGTTACTACTTAAAAGGGGAAAAAAATGGAGAGGGTATAAAAACTAGCAAAGGACCTTCTGCAATCTTCTGGCTAAGTGTCCTTAATATCAGGTAGGAAATATTTAGCATCCTTGAAGTTGCTGGTTCAGAGCTGGTTTAATCTTTGAACCAGAAGAAAGATAAACTGAGATCCATTCAATTTATTGTCTGGATTTTTTCAGATAAGACCACAATAACTTAAATGCATTCCATTTTGCAGGGATGTAATTTAACACATGATGTGTTTTCTAAGAATGAACTCCAGAGATTTACAAGGTAGCAAGGTAGGTGCGTTGTCACTGGGCACATTTTCTCCTTCCACTTCTGTCCTGCACCCTGCAAAACAGCTGTGGGCAGCAGCCCACTGCTCCAAAACCTCCAAACCAGCCCACTGCTCCAAAGCCCACTGCTCCACTGCAGCTCTCCGCGCTCCTCCATAAAATATTTGCAAAATGAGTGGGGTTGAAAAGCACCACCATAAATGCATACGATGTCATTGAATGCCCTGCATTAGCCGTTCTGAAAAAAACAGAACAGTCCTCAGCGAGGACTTTATCTTCAGGATTTTACGTTAGAAATACTGCTGTTTCAGTGAGATAATATTAGCTTTAGTACACTGGGCAAGTGACAGAAGGAGTGGATGAGCATATCTAAAGAACTTTGCTGACTGCTTTGCTAAAATATTTTCAGATTTCACATTCCTGTACACAAGCTCATAAGTTTTAGGCTCTTGAAAATGAGCTTTAACCATTTAACTTTTGATTAATATTTATCTTCACCTACTGCTTCTTTTCATTCCTTAGCTGATCTTTTTTGTAAGGGTTTTATTTTTCAATGATACATACATCTGTGGGTGGGGGAGACAAACAAACTAGGTTAAATCAACTCAGAAAGACAGTGCCCAGCCTTTTAAAACCTGTCCTTTCTCTCTTTGATCAAAAAATACAAGGGGAAAACATGAAGACAAAAGAAGCTATTAACAACTTAGTTTACAACTTCACTGATTTCATCGGTGTGGTACTAGTCATATAACTGGATCACATGTGCAGGGAAAATATTTTTTTTCTAAGTGTCAAATGCAAGGATTAGGTTACAACTGCAGCCCAGTTGTTGCTTTATGAAATGCAGCTGTTTTCTGTCATTTGATAGCTAAAGCCAATCATGGAATTAAATACTGAAGAATATTTTTTGTTACTTTTTGCTTTTAATCTCACATTGACATTGCTGCTGTGCTTATCTGAGGCCCTTCCACCATGGTCATATACATTATTTCTGTCGGTAATTTGATTCCCTTCTTCGAGCCACCATCTTCTTCCTACCTCCCCTTTCTCTTCTCATGCTTTCCCGTCCCCTCACCTTCCCTTTCTGTTCCCACTGTCCCTTTGATCACCTGTGTTTCCTGCCCATCATCTCTTCTCTCTCCTCTTTTTTCTGGGTCATATTTTCTTCTCACTCCATTTCTGGCTTTCCTTTATTTTTCTTCCAGTAATCAATCACCCAGCCCTGAACAAGCTTGTGAACTCATCCTCTTGCCTCTCCTTCCCTCTCCGGCCCCAGCCCTCTCTTTGGCCACCACACCAAATTCACACTGAGTTGCTCTTCGTTCCCCACATCTACCTTCCGTGGATTCTCTCTCCTGCTCTCTTCACACCCACTTTGACTCCTCTGGTGCCCGGATCTCCTGGCAGGGCACGTGTGGGGGCACTAAGCCCAGCACCAGAAGGATGGTAGGCATTCGAGGACGGTAGGTATAGCCCAGACTTGCAGCAGCAGTCCCCGTGGGGATTTCACTGGTGCTACCAAGCTCACAGAGTCAGGTACGGGGCAACCTGGACTGACCACGAGGAAGTGGCATACGGGAGAAAGTTATAAGGTCCTTTACAAGATAATGGGCATTTTTTTCTATTTTCCAACATAAAAATATCTAACAGTCTTGTTAGTACTGTCTTGATAATGAATAGCTGATACTATTCTTGTTTTGTATGGCACTGTTTTGTTAAACCTCCATGGTTTTATATGCATATGCACACATATATCTAATACAACATCTTCCGTTAAGATCCTCACCAGCTAAAAATCACTAGAGCTGCCACTGCTCGTGTGAAAACTTTATTAAAGTTTCCATCACCTGCGTTATAATTGGCTTTCCCATTATAAAAACTGCTGATCCTATTTGAAAAGACTTTAAAAAATCTGAGTGTAAAAATAAACACATGAGTACCTCAGAAAATGGTAATGGATTCACTTCTGTCCTTGATTGCTTGAGTCACGTTTCCCATTGAGCTGCCTTTGTGGGACTGAGGGCAGAGCTGATCTCAGTGAGTTTATATTGGAATAATGCTTAGATAAATAAACCAAACTTGGGGGCTGTAGGTAATCAAAACTGAACACAGTGCTACAGGAAAATGGAGACTCAGACGTACTTTAACACTGAAGACAGGCATGGCCCACTCTCCTGGTATGTAATCTAATATCCTCTTCTAAAGCTGGACAATAACGATATGTTTATTTAACTGTTTCACCAAGGCCTCCGCTTCCTCATCGAGAGCGATGTCCTGACACTGGCAAACTGAAGGAATTTCGAGGAAACGGAGCGATCATCCTTAAAGTCACCATAAAAATGGTATGCACTTTCATCATTGTTCACATAAGGCACTGAACTTATTTTTGGTCACATACCTCTCAAGCACCCTGTATTTTGAAGGCTACAGGTCACTTTTATACAACGCCTTATCAGCATTTGAGGCACATTTAGTGTCCCTTCACTTCTGCTGAAGAAAATGTGTTGGTCCTAAGGAAAGAATTAAAAATGATTTATTTTCATTTTACTGAGAAACAGGTAATTTATGGGGACCATCGCACCTGTGAAACTTCCCACTATCTCAGTAACTCTGTAATCAATGCACTCTGCAATAGGCACAATTTTCCCTCTGTTTAACTGGCTTAAACCTGAAATGTCTACATCTGAGGGGAAAATACAGATGGAACGTTTGCTCAAGTTACACAGTGGACAAATCCCTTTGTAATTACGCTGCACACTTGTACTTCCCACTATGGACAAGGGAATGAAAAAATAATTACAGTAATTTGCCAAATATGTTTACTAGGCTTTTGGAAATAGGTTCTAAGAAAATAAGGCTTGTGTTTGAAGATAAATTCCTTAGCTTTCACTCTGTCAACATATAATAACAAGCTAGTATCATATGAAAGAACTAAGAGGGTAAGCAAACCACATCCCACTCCAGCAATTTTTCCTTACAAAATAACATATTGTTCCTTTATATTGTAAGTCACAGTGCTGAGTTCAGACAGTCCTTTTAATAGGCTAGTCTGAGAGTGTAATCAACTACAATTTCTGAGAAGCGTTCTGTAAAAACAAATTCGGTCAGAATATTTTTAAGGGTAAGCTCAGAAAGCAAAATGCTTTTGTACTAATAGCTGCTTGCAATACATAAGACAACAGTTGTTGGGTTTTTTTTCCTGAGCAGAGTGTCCTAACTCAAAAGCCTCTTGGCTGTGCATTAAGGCAGTGCAACTGCAGCCCAGCCCGCTCTTTGATGGCTGTACCCGTGCTGTGCAGGAGGCCGTGACTGGGAATTCCAGGTCCACGCTTTGCTCAAAGATGGCCACTGGGACACCACCCAGAAAACGTACTAGAACATGGGGCCGTTTTTTGATCTTTCATTTTCTTCCTTTTGACTTTTCTATGCCTAACAAACTTGGAAGTATTTTTACTGGAAAAGATTTATCATAAATTTGTCCTTGAGATGGTATGGCTCATAGAGCACTTATTAGCCCTTTAGCCAGGTAAAACTACCAAGCTGCGAAAGTAATCCACAAACTTGTAATTATTCCTTGACATGATTTTACACAAACTGATCAGGGTATAATGTTGCCACTGGACATTATAGAAAGCGTGATATCTACTATGGTTATTCTTATGGATGCAACACAGACTTTAATGAAATAAGAAATCAGTCAACATTTTTATTCCAACATTTTGAATGAAAACAAAAAAGCAGGTTTCATGTCATTAATATTAATAATAATATCCATAGAAGCATTCATTGAACATTTGGAAAATAAGGGATTTATACTGGCTCTGTGCTTCTTGTTCCAAGCTGACACTTGGCCTGAAGGAGCAGGAAAGTCACTGCAGAAACTGGTAAAATAATTTGCATTATAAAAAAAATATATTTGACTGAAAACTGAATCCCAATTCGCTTATTCTTCCAGTGGCATGAAAGCTGGCTTCCTCACAGTCCCTAGGGGAGAGCACAGCATGCCAATGTAAATTAAAGCAATTCTCCCAGTAGACAGATAAGGAATGAACTCCCCCAAATGGTGCTAGACTAAGGGACACACATGTAGACCAAGTTATGTCATACCTGGTGGAAACGCCAGACCTGAAGCACAGGGTAAGGGGAGGGAGTGAGACAAGTCGACAAGTCTCCCAAGTCTCACTTCCCAGGAGGCTGGGATGAAGCCAGGGCATCCTCCATCCAACAGCCATCCAGGTAATGGTGGAAAAACTACGTGTCTAAAAGCAAAGGACTAGTCTCTCTGTTGCACCCATGCAGAGCTGATGTTGGTGGCTTAATTACAGAAATGTCATCGCTTCTCCTGTGTTAGCTGTGACTGCTAATTTCACTTCTTGTGACCCACCTCTCTGGTCGGTCTGGCCTGCCATGGCTTTGGTCTCACTTACCTAACCAGTAAGGCTGATGGTGGGTATCCATATACATTATACTGTTTATGTATAATTTTTCATGTGAGGGTCCCAGAGTATGTACCAGATATGAGACCAAACCCACAACTCCTCTTTGTACCTTAAAGCACTTATTTGCCTCAGTGTGGTCTCGATCCTAGGAGTTGTTTTGCATCGAATGTAAAATATTTCCACTGACATCAGTAAGATCTATATTATTTATATCTCCTACTATGTTAAAAGAAAATGAAGCATCAAAAGCAAACCTTCCAAGAATGTTGATAATTACTACCGCAGTTGTACAGAGGGCAAAGAATAAATTTAAGTTAGTTTTGCATCAGCAGCTGAGCCTTCAGTAAGCTTCTGAGTTTGATAAGAGACAAGTTACTTGCTGGCTTCTCAGGATGTAAAAAGTATGAAATGCTCATTGTGCATCAAAGGTCTCTGACAGAGAGTGTGGACCCTGTGGATAACCATGCCGCAGCAGGACACAGCTCACTGCAGAGCTGCCAAAGGAACCACTGTGTCACTGAAGCTGCCAAAGTCGGTGTCTGGCAAAAAAAAAAAAAAGAAAAAATCTCCTTAAATCTCATGCTAACTGAAACATTGTTCTTTTATGGATTAAATTTCTGTGCTGTCTCATATATATTACCAAACATGGGTAAGTGCCTTTACTGTTATAATTGTCTCCCACTACTAGCCTCCTTCCCTTCTTACACCATCTCATTTTTTAAGTTAAGGAACTCAAGAAACCCTCAGGAAGGACACATGCTCTGCATAAATAGCGGGCTTTGCAGCCTTCAGTCTAGCTTAACTGAATGATGCCAGAAAATTTCTGTACCTAGAGATGCCCTGGTTGGTAACTCATTTAAAAAAGATGCAAGAGAGGAGGCATTCCTGTCCGCTGAGTTGTACCCTGCACTGCCTCTGCCCCTTCCCAATTCCACCTACGTGGACAACAGCCACTGCACAGGGGGAGTGCAGGTGGGTCAGCAGAGTGCAAAAGATGGCAGAGTAATCAGACAGGCAGTGGAAAGGTTATGGTTTCTCTATATGCACCTGAGATGCATCAAATATTCGCACATTTTAGGAACATAGCTGTGAAGCTGAGATTGAATCTGGCCCTGAAATATTTCAAATGAACCAAAACCACTGCCTAATAGGCTGAATAACAGAGATAGGAAAGGGGTGATTGATCTAACTAGAATGAATTATGCCACTGTCTTTCCAAATTCTCCACTGAAGTAAAACAGAAGCCTGCTTTTCTTTTTTTTACTCATGTCCATGATTAATAACAACAACAACAATAACAATAAAGTTATTCCTCAAGGTTCCTTCACATCTGGTGAACAATCTCTGATGAGATCCACCCGAGAGTGTTGAAGGAGCTGGCAGATGTGCTCACCAAGCCCCTTTCCATCATTTACCAGCAGTCCTGGCTAACTGGGGAAGTCCCTGCTGACTGGAGATTAGCGAATGTGACACCCATCTTCAAGAAGGGCCGGAAGGAGGACCCGGGGAACTACAGGCCTGTCAGCCTGACCTCGGTGCCGGGGAAGCTGATGGAGCAGATCATCCTGAGTGCTATCACACGGCATGTAGAGAATAACCAGGGGATCAGGCCCAGCCAGCATGGGTTCAGGAAAGGCAGGTCCTGCTTGACCAACCTGATCTCCTTCTATGACAAGGTGACCCGCCTAGTGGATGAGGGGAAGTCTGTGGATGTTGTCTATCTAGACTTCAGTAAAGCCTTTGACACGGTTTCCCACGGCATTCTCCTGGAGAAACTGGCTGCTCATGGCTTGGACGGGTGTACTCTTCGCTGGGTAAAGAACTGGCTGGACGGCCGGGCCCAGAGAGTGGTGGTGAATGGAGTTTACTCCGGTTGGCGGCCGGTCACAAGCGGTGTTCCCCAGGGCTCGGTGTTGGGGCCAGTTCTGTTTAACATCTTTATCAATGATCTGGACGAAGGGATCGAGTGCACTCTCAGTAAGTTTGCAGATGACACCAAGTTGTGTGGGAGTGTTGATCTGCTGGAGGGTAGGCAGGCTCTGCAGAGGGACCTGGACAGGCTGGATCGATGGGCTGGGGTGAATTGTATGAGGTTTAACAAGGCCAAGTGCAAGGTCCTGCACTTGGGCCACAGCAACCCCATGCAACGCTACAGGCTTGGGGAAGAGTGGCTGGAAAGCTGCCTGGCAGAGAAGGACCTGGGGGTGTTGGTTGACAGCCGCCTGAATATGAGCCAGCAGTGTGCCCAGGCGGCCAAGAAGGCCAATGGCATCCTGGCCTGTATCAAAAATAGCGTGGTCAGCAGGACTAGGGAAGTGATTGTGCCCCTGTACTCGGCACTGGTGAGGCCGCACCTCGAATACTGTGTTCAGTTTTGGGCCCCCCACTACAAGAGGGATATTGAGGTACTGGAGCGCGTACAGAGAAGGGCAACGAAGCTGGTGAAGGGTCTGGAGCAGAAGTCTTATGAGGAGCGGCTGAGGGAGCTGGGACTGTTTAGCCTGGAGAAAAGGAGGCTGAGGGGAGACCTTATCGCTCTCTACAGCTACCTGAAAGGAGGTTGTAGAGAGGTGGGGGTCGGTCTCTTCTCCCAGGTAACAAGTGATAGGACAAGAGGAAATGGCCTCAAGTTGCGCCAGGGGAGGTTTAGACTGGATATTAGGAAATTTTTCTTCACCGAGAGGGTTATCAAGCATTGGAACAGACTGCCCAGGGAAGTGGTTGAGTCGCCATCCCTGGAGGTATTTAAAGGACGTTTGGATGAGGTACTTAGAGACATGGTGTAGTGATGGTTTTTGGCAGTGTTAGGTTTATGGTTGGACTCGATGATCTTAAAGGTCTTTTCCAACCTATATGATTCTGTGATTCTGTGATTCTGTGATTTGCCATATCGTAAGTTAAAATGAAATTTGAGTATATTATAAAAATAAAAGACAAGAATGCAAAATTATAAAGGCATCAATGATTGCTGACAAAAGCCATTTACTATAAAAAGTTTTAATTTTTTTTAAAAACACCTCAATAGCATAATCACTGGGACATCAGAAAAGAAGATTCTGTGTATTTGGCACTGAAAAAGCTAAATACACAAGTGGGACTTTTGCCATCCACAGCCCACCCTTTCCAGGCAGAGAAGGAGAAATGCTATGTCATGGATCGTGGATCTTTGAATAGCAAAAAAGCCTATAGAGTCTGATATAAATGCAGCCAGCTTGGCCGCTTACGATTTGGGTAGAAATCCCAGGGTCCTTCCATCTTCACAGCTCTTCTGTCAGATATATGTGTGTGAGCTACGCAGTAGTACCTTTACCATTATTCTTTATTATTCTTATTATTCTACTTGCAATGCAGTGGTTACAGAGAGCCCTGTGTGCTAGGTGCTGCACAAAAGGCAAATAGGTAAAATGGGCAAACAAGGGGATGGAGTGTCTTGCTGGCTGCATGCAAGGTGGCAGTGGCAGAGCCAAGCTCCTTCTTTGTCCCCCCCAGAGCCATGCTCTGCACTGGGGGTCCTGCAGCATCACCACCAACAGAAAAGCTGCTTGTGTATTTTCAGTCTGTTTGTTTACAATAACAACTGAAAATCAAGCAGAGCTTGTTCCTTTAAAACAAAATCTCCGGAATAAAATGTTCCAGCTGTTTCAGGTCTTCAGCTCTGCTTCTATTCATTTTGAAAGCACTCAGTGATTTCTGCTCTTGCTTTTATATCCCCTTTCAGCCATTCTATACCTTCAGCCTCCATACTTTTCCCAGTTGTCATGGTTTAACCCCAGCCGGCAACTAAGTCCCACACAGCCGCTCGCTCAGTCCCCCCCGGTGGGATGGGGGAGAGAATCAGAAGGATGAAAGTAAGAAAACTCGTGAGTCAAGATAAAGACAGTTTACTAGGTAAAGCAAAAGCCATGTACACAAACAAAGCAAAACCAGGAATTCATTCCCTCCTTCCCATGGGCAGGCAGGTGTTCAGCCATCTCCAGGAAAGCAGGGCTCCATCACGCTTAACGGTTACTGGGGAAGACAAACACCATCACTCTGAACGTCCCCCCCTTCCTTCTTCTTCCCCAGCTTTCTATGCTGAGCATGACGCCATATGGTGTGGGATATCCCTTTGGTCAGTTGGGGTCAGCTGTCCCAGCCGTGTCCCCTCCCAGCCTCTTGTGCACCCCCAGCCTCCTCGCTGGTGGGGTGGGGTGAGAGGCAGAAAAGGCCTTGACTCTGTGTAAGCCCTGCTCGGCAATAATGAAAACATCGCTGTGTTATCAACACTGTTTCCAGCACAAATCCAAAACCTAGCCCCACACTAGCTACTGTGAAGAAAATTAACTCTACCCCAGCCAAGACCAGCACACCAGTCTCTGAGAAAACACAAATAATTACCTCTCAGACTTTGGAGTTACCTTCTCTTGTGAAATTCAGCTCCAAACAAAGGCTCTTGGACTTTGTTTCTGTGAGCCATAGTCTCAATTCCCCACCACTTGCTCCTCTGCTTTATTTTAAACATGTGAACAGCCCAGGCACATTAGGGGAAAATAAGTATATCTTTAACTTTGAACTTACAAATAGTCCTGCTGTTTTCAACTGAGTCTAACTAAAGGTTTAAGGTTTTGGAGGAACTGCGTCTTCAAAATACATGGATAAGATTTAAAAAAAAATAAGCTGGTCACTGGTATGAGTGAGTATATGTTTGGATGTGCTGAGACCGCAGCAACTCCCACGTGAAGACGAGGGATGCTGAAGGTGTCACATTTTCTAAGTGATGAACAGTGGTCAAGCTCCAGTATTAGGCCATGAACTGAGACTTGGGAGATGGAGATGCCATTCCCAGAGATACCAGTCAGCTATGTGCCACTGAGAAAGCCAGCTAGTCTTTCTAGGTTTCTGTTGCCTTCCCAGCTTTCTTTGGCTCTGCAGAGACACTGCAAGGTCTTCAAGTAGGTCTCATCTCTACAGGTCTTTTTGAGGGCACAAAGCAATGTTATGCTACTAAAAACAATTACCCAACTGATAAGGCCAAATACTCCGGAGCTGGGAAGTGCTAACAACAGTGTTCTCTACTAATTTGGTCTCTTTGTTTCTATATATTTTGATATAGTCTTTAATTAAATGACCAGATTGTTTTTTCCTTTGTGGGGCTACTGGTTTGCACGGTGCATGAAATACAACAGCCTTGCTGCTCTTCTCTGCTGCTTTCAGGGAGCTTGGTGAGAAGATAGTTGGGGTGGGCTCCTCACTTTGGGGTCCTTCCCATATGATTGCAGCCTAGGCAGCAGCATGCCATCTCTGCCTGCACGTCAAACCAGCAGTGGACTACCGCCTAAACAAAAAGGATCCTAACAAAACCGTTCAGCTGGGGACTAGCCTCAAAGCCTTCTTGGCTGCGTTGCTTCTCATCTTTTTAAATATGGGAGGAAAACTTCCAAACTGTTTTTCACCATGTTGGTTTTTTTTTTTCTGGAGCCACCTGCTCAATCCTTGCTCCTGCATCCTGGTTTCTGCCTCTTGATCTTTCATCTGCCCTATGGATCTGGGTGAGATCACAGATGTCTTGGCTCCTTTGCCTTGGCCAAGCCCCTTAGATGGGTGCGTCTCTCAATTTAACCAGTACCTAACTTTGCCTTGCCCCATCATTTCTTCTAACAAATGGTGAAGATGCCCTGCTGTTGCCCCATGCCAGTTCCCCCTTCCCTAGCATAGTAAGGTGTAACAGCCCCAGGAAAAGAAACCATCTCCAAGTAGGCCTGGCCATGAGGGAAGGCTGTGGACTTTCTTCTTGGGAACTGGGCATACATTTCCTGGACGTTCATAGCAACCACAGGAAATTTAAGTGCACTCAGACTCTACAGACTCTGCAGAGAGTGATATTGCTAAGATCTATGTCTCTGCTGGGCAGATACAAAGCTTCCAGGGGCTTATGGCCCAGGAAAATGAGGGTGGGTTACGCTAGAGCTTTGACATCACCTTGCCAAAAGTTATGTATTTTCTTCTAAGCACAGGCTTGAAAAAAAACCCAAACAACCAAACAAAAACCCAACAATAACAACAAGAAAATACCCCAAAATCACTTAGTGCTGAAAATGTATTTCTTTCTTTAGCCTTATTTTCAGAAAGGGCTTAGCAGAATTCAAACCCTGCCCCAATTTTCAGCCTCATGCAGATACCCAGCACAAACAGCTATCCGTGGCGAAGTTGTAAGTAACTGAAGCTTGTATTGCAAAATGACATAGTAGAATCAGAAAAGCCTGTTGTCTTGCAACTGTTATTTGGTTCAATGAGTCTAACATCTGGAAGATTAAACTGCCATTCTGATTTTTTGTTAAATTTTTGTAAAATTAGATTTCTTGTGTGTTTTTTTGTTTAAGATCTCTGAGGGAACATTCGCAGTCTTGGCAGCTTCTGCTATCTCAGCTCTAATAATGCCCATATTTTGAGAGAGAAAATGTACGTTGATCATGCCATGGATTCCTGTTTCACCAGATGCATTGTTTCAGGCCTTTATGATTTCATACTGGATTTCATCTCTTCTGAAAAGAAAAGAGAGACATGCAGGAGAGGTTCAGGAACATTTTTCCCATGAACATGTTTGTCTAAAATATGATTAAAAGGGCCTGCTAGGGAGAAAATACAGTATTTTACTTTCAAAAGTTAACATGTGTTACAGCTAGGTCAAAACTGATTCTTTGCAAGCCCAGTTTATTACAAGTTTCTACGGATTTTATTTTTGTGCTCATTACAGTAGCAGAGCAAAGTGATTCTGGCTTAATTGTGCTCTTTCTTGGGAAAAGATTTGGAATAAGAGCCTTTAAAAGTTTCCTAATGATCCTGAACTGCTTTTTTTCTCTCTAGACTAGAGGCTGTAGAGAACAAAGATGAATGAAGATGTTGGGATGAGCAGAAAGTGACTGTAATGTTTCCTTTTTGCATTCAGAAAAGTCAGATATTTGGAGTGCTATTGCAGAAATGGGGGAGGAAAATTATAATGTCTCTCTATTTACACAGAACCAATGGAAATCTGTCTTGCAACTCTTCTCCTATAGAAAATAACCGGTCTGTCAACAAAGCCCTACTTAATGAAATTACCTTTTGTGTTCCACATTGGCTTTTATATGAAAGTGTTGACCGACAAGCTTATTCAGTGTTAGTTTAGGGGTTTCCTGGAAAGAAATAACTTGCCTGAGTCACTTCTAAAAATTAACAAAATACAAACCAACAACATCCAGTGGCAAGACTGGGTTAGCAGTGTTGCTCTGGATCACACAGCTACAACAATCATGCTGAACTTCCCCAAACTCTCAGCATCAGGACACTGAGCAAAGGAAGGGAGACAGTAGGAGCAGAAAAATATAAATATTGCACGTTAAAAAATGCTCTCTCCCCTCCTTCTTTTCACTTCCTTTCCTTTCCTCACACATACTTTGGCATTTATCTACCATGACAAGCCTCATTTCTCCTTTTAAAAGAATGCATATATGAGCTATGAATATTTGATCCTTTTTTAAACAAATATTTTGGCTTGACAAGCCACAGCAGATAAGACTACCCAAGATGGTAGCCAGCTGCTCTGGAGGAGGGAACGTAGGTAGAGCGGGGGCCGTTGTTAGAGGCATCACCTTTCCCAGACACTGCATGCAGGCTGCTGTGTAAGGCAGGACATGGGCCACAGAAATGCTCCTTTGCTGCTGCAAACCTTCTGGTTTTGCACAGGCTGCTTCCAAGCTGCGGATGATTCTGCAGATTGGTGCCGGAGGACAAATTCTGCCTTGCCTGTGCTCTGCTTCAGCAGGCATGAGCAGTCCCGCTGACTTCGGTGGAAACAGTCATGGTTTGTAGTCGAACACCTCTGTGTGTCCTTCCAGGATCACGGCTTAAACAGAGCATAATTCTCTCTGTTAGGGTTTTTAGGAGGTTTTTCTCTGTGTTACTGGGCACATTAGCTGACGCTGTAGTCCATTCAGATTAGCTACTTTATAGAGAATTTACCAGCCTCACACCACAGTGAAAAGGGCTTTTTGGATACCCATGTATGGGTTTGCTCACATAGTATTTCAGGCTTGACTTGCAAGGATATTATAATCTGCATAAATGCTTCCCAGGTATTGTACTGTGCTGGTATTTTGAGCTGGTGACAAATAAGCAGATTTTGAAAAAATACCCACTTATATCTGTTTTGCGCTGAAGTTGGGAGCATGTGAAAGTGTTATTTGAAATCAAGCAGCTCTAGATGCTTATATTTGAACTTAGCTAAAGTGTTCTTTTTCTCTTTAAAACCTGTTTTAAGTATATTTTAAACGGGATAATATAGGTGGCTTTGGGGAATTTTTTTGTTTGTCATTGGGTTTCAGTTGAAAATTGTCTATGTTGGGGAAAATCTGGGTGAAAAAAATTAAGAAAATAAAACCCTTTTCACTCGCTATTTTATTTTTTCTACAGTTGTCACTATGGAAAATTTAAAAAGAGCAATACCCAAATTCTCTGACTTTCTGCATCATTCACTTTTTGCCCAAAGATAAAGGGTCAGTTTTATTTTTCATGGTGAGAAAAAACTTAAGATGTTACATTAGATGAAATTAGATTTTCAAAAGCAGACTTTTCTGCTTTGTTGTAAATTTACATCATGGAGAGATAATGCAAGATTCATTGGAGTCAATGCAGGGTGTCCTTGACTTCAGAAGACTTTCCATTTGGCCCAGGAGGAAAAAAGTTACTGACTGTGGAAATCTTTTTACTGAGGTGACTCCTTTCCCGAGTGCATTTTTTTTTATTATAGCTTTAAACCAAGCAACATTTTGAACATTAGGCAAAGCTGAAAGTTACTGATAGGGAATAATTTAATCACGGCATTAAAAATCTTGCCTAGGACAGTTCTTGATTTCCACCTAAGCCACCAGCAGAACATTCATATCGATCTAGTTTCCAAATATTGTGACCCCCTTGTACTTTTCAGCCTCTAAGACATGCATTAGCAGGACGGCTCTCAGAGCTGCAGGTGACAAGCAGTGCCCTTCCTGGACGTCACGTCACTGCTGCAGTGACGTACAGACACGTTCCTGCATCAGCTGAGGGACGGCATGGGCAGCGAGGTCAAAGGACTACGTTCCCTAGTGTTGATCATTCATCACAGCAATGTTATAGGTATCTTACATAGTGTTTTTACTTTAGATACATATCCTCAGCAATTAGACCCTGGACAAAGCTTACTGAAGGGGCACAGTCCTCTGAAATATTGCAGAATTCATTGCACTTCATGTATACATTCGAGAACATCAGGACTAGGACTCGGTTATTCTGCAGTGCAAAAAAATTGCAGCCCATAAACAGTCCAAATGTCACAGAAATGTGCTTTCCCTCTCTGCATTGTTTGGGGGGCGTTTGTGGAAGGATGGTGGGATCGGTGGGAGAATGTGCTTTTTTGAATATATAGTATACATTCTTTTGTATTAAGCTTTCACAGATGAAAGTGCTCATGGTAATGTGCCCTTGTGACATTCTGTTTGAAAATATTACTCTTTCTTCAACGAAGAGAAAGGGAGAAGCTGTAGCTTTAAATTGTATGAGCATGGGAAAATCAGACATGGTAATAAAAGTGGATGTTTGAGTGTGTCAGATAAAATTTATTACATGGGGGTCTCCAGCTCAATGCATTCCTATGCAAAATTCTTGGTAAGCTGCCAGAAAGTGAACTCTGAGCATTAGTGCAGTAGAAAATATTTATACTGGTGTAAGGCTGCTGGCTGTGATATGTTTCTGCTCTTTTAAAATAGCTTGCCACAAATTCAGAGACGTCAATAGAGGTCAAACTAGGGAACTACACAATTTAATTAATCAATTATATGCTTACCAGACAATAAGTAATACTATTGTGGAAAAAATGAATTATTAACATGTGAAAATAATTTGTGAGCTGCAACAACACATACAGTAGCAATCAGGGTTAGGTTTCTAAAAATGTTCAGTCAATCTAATTGCTTTCCCAGTAAAGTCAGCACAGTAGGTTTGTTTTGTGCTCTTTGTTTTGAGCGTTATCCCCAATACGAATGATTGCGAAGACATTCTTCAGCACACCTAAGTGCTGGCTTCACTTAGTATGGCTGGTTCACATTTCATTAAAACTGAGCCCATGAGAAGGACTGTTAAATAATTTTCAAATATATTCCATTACTTCGACTTTATTAAGATACAGACTTTCTATCAGTGATAAGTTCTATTTGCAATGAGTAGGGCTACCTTGAGATCAATTTTTTATTTCATCTGAATTTTGGCCCGAATTCTGGTAGTTAATACCTTTTCAAGAAATTTTTTAAACCGCCCCATTTGAAGGAGGCACCTTTTCCTCCCCACACAACTTTGGCGCAAAGAGTTGCCTTGAGCAACATTTCCCTACGGTAGCTCTTCTCTCCTTCCTGTGATTTGCTTTTGTATGTAGCACTTGTGGATATATCCCTTGAAATCTAAGAGAAAAAAGACCTGCCCTAACTCAACCTCCTGTCCAAAGCTGCTTTGCTTTGCCAGTGGGGACTGTACGCCTTTGGTCTCAGCGTAGTCCCACGGGGTCAGTATGGAGTGTAGGTACGGCAGCACACATAATCAACAACTGAATTACAGTTTTGCCAAGGTTGCAGGAATTCTGACACAAAGTAGAAGGCTGACCCTAAATCTACTGAATCTTAGACAGTTTTCCTCTCAAAAATGAAATTAAAATTACATATCGAGCACCTCATAAATATCTGAGGCTTTAACTACTATTTCCTAATATGTATTTTTTTGAACTAAGATCTTGCAGGCAAAATGACAAAATAATTCCTTGTTTATTTGGGCTTTGCACAGCATTTAATCCTTGACAGTTTGTCTTTTAATGACAGAAAAAATATAAGATCAATATAAGGCCTTGATTACCCTGCCATTTCCAGAGCAGAATGCTAATTTTTTTTTTAGTCCTGGTGTCCTGGGAATTCATGCTTCTTTTGGTTACAGAGATGCTCACCTCAAATCTTCTCCTCTTGTTTTATATGAAGCAGGACATGAAAAAATTTCCCAGCATCAATCCCAGCTTCCATATTTATAACAGTATTTATATCAGAGTATTTATATCAGTCAGACTAACACCTGTTTGTTGAATTTAGACTAATCACAATTTCCCATTTATTCAGATCCTGGAATTTAAGAAAATATCCAGCAAAATAACAATTAAAACTAACATACTCATTTTATAGCAACTTTAGAAATATGCAGGCCAAACACAAACTAAGGGCCACGTTCCACATTTGGTACTCAAATTTTAGAAGAAAGATGTAAGTCTTTACTGAGGTTGAAAAGACCATCCAAAAATAGAACCTGGAGCTATGTATAAACAGAGAAACTGAGCTGAATGATAAATCAGCTACTCTCCTCATGTACTTTACTAAGTCAATATTAATACTTCAAATGAAAAATGAAGCTATAATACATCAAGTTCTTGAAAAATAATGTCACTGATGGGAATGGAACTCACATCTAAGACTGCCAGACTTTGCTGGACAATAAAGTGTTGCAAAGGTATTTTCTTACTGCATTTTAGCAGTAGTACATGTTAGTTAATGGAGTATACATGGTTGCTTAAGCTGATTCAGGAGGAGTCTATCAGGAACAAACATATATGTAAGTTATCATGTGCATGTTGGCTGCTCTGCTGTAGCTGGTGCACAGAATTCCTGGCAAACAGAGAGTGAAATGTGTTAACTTAAACCTCTGTCGCTGAAGTTTAAGCTAACATGTCTTATCATCTTTTATCAAGGAAACAGCATTCATTTGGACTGTTAACACCAGTTCTCTCCTCTGTGGTAACTCATTAAATGTATTCAAGCCATGACTTAAACACAACAAGAAAAAAAATCAAGAAGAAACCACACTCCTATGCTGAGGACTGCCATACTTGTCTGTCTTCTTTTTCCTCTCCTAACTTGCAAAGCCACAGGTAGCCTGTGTGATCCCCTCCTTAGAGGGAACATTGTTCTCATCAGACAGCCACTTTAGAGATGGAAAACTCAAAATAATGTGCTCAGGATAGTCACAGATGTGCACAGTGATTTGGCAAGCTTAGCTGTCTCTTTGTAGAATGGGTAAATCTATGAAGTGGTAAAATTCACTTTTCTTATGGAGAAATTTTCCTCCCAGAGTGTGGGCAAAAAGTATTGTGCGAATGATTCTGTAGAATTCCATGATCTCATGAGAATAGATTTTATTTGTAAAGGCACAGTGAATATATATGTGAGGAAGGGTATTTTTATTTCTACTTGCAATAAACAAGATTTCTGTATATTGCTTCAAAATGTACTCATTTTACCTTTGTGGCAAAATGTCTATAGGGAGCCAGCAGCCTGTTTCAGTTCAATTTTTGGTGTCCCAATACCATTTTTCTAGAGACGCAGCGATGTATAGGGACCTCATAGAAGCTGCAGCCACACAGGGCTTTGTGTCATGAAGGGATCAGCTTGAATTAGAGTAAATATCTACTGTATAGTCAGAGGTACATTTATGCTAAGTTGAATTAGAGAATTTACTGGCACATCTCCATAAACATGACTCTGTACTAGGAAATAGTTAATCTTTTATTACATCAGATAGCCTTGTGGGATTGCTTTAGTGATTCATTATAGAAATCAAAGTAAATTCTACATTATTGTGCAGTTTGGCTCATCCAATTGGAAAAACCCTAATGATCAAAAAAGCATGTGTTCTTACTCAGATATCTTTTATGACATGGCTGTAAAATGTACCTACCACAGTTTTTCATTGTTTCACAGACAATAAGCACAGTAATTTTCAGGTTTCTATTGTTCTACAGCTGAAGCCATGAATGTCCCCTTGGTCATTGACATGAGTGATAACTACATTTACATCTACTGAAGAGGCATGATTAATTACTGTGTTTCATTAATGAAGTTTATTCCTTAAACCTTTAGAAATTATAGCATTGCATTTGAGACATGACTCCGAACAGTATGTCAGCTTTTCAACCATAAACAACAATGTCTGACAATTTATAACTTGGCAGAAAGGCATTTTTGAGCTAAATCTTAACATGTATGCTAGTAGTCCAGAAATAATTTATTTTCTGAGATCTGCCAGCCTTACTCAGACAAGGTAGTGCTTTGGCTCTGCAAGGAGTTCCATTCATTTCAATGGACATAAACAGGTACGAAAGAGATTCTGGATAACTTAAGAAGTTGATTTCAACTATTTAAATATATTTTTCTCAGAAAACAAGCCTGGAACAAAAAAGGCATATTTTTCTTTTAGCAAACATTTTTAAAGGAAACTTACTGCAGAAATAAAAAAGGGTGAAATTTCAGTCCTACTGAAATCCAAAGGAGTTTTCACATTGAATCCCCTTTGTTCAGATCTGCATTTGAAAGTATGCAGTTACCTTTTGATAGTTACTTTGTATTACTGAGCTGTATTTTTGTATGAATTTATTATAATCGCATTTGAGGAGGGCTCCAGTAATAATGAAAAGGTTCATTCCTATTATGCCTGAGAGAATAGAGGTTTTATAGAACCCAGTGGAATTACAGGCATGCTGTTTCTCACAGGAATGACTGTTTGCAGGAAGAGAGAGAATCTAAGATTTGGATGGCTTGTCTTAAATTCCCAGGTCTTTGAGTGCCAGTAATTCAATTACAAAAATCCTGAATTTTCATAGCCAACGGCTATCATGCGGTCAAGAGAACTGTCCATCTCTTGTTATAGCAGAAGAATCCAGACCTCTCTGGACACCATCTGCTTCTTGTTTTTTGGAACTTCCTTATGTTCCTCCTATCTGTGGACATTTCCAAACCATATTTTCCCAGTCAATCCCCAGAATACGCACTGAATTCACGTTAAGTTTTGAGCTGCCACTTGGCATCCTAATTGAACAGCAAGCCTTAACATATGCTTTGAATGTTGCTACAGCTCCTCAGTTGTCAAATAACTGCCATGATGCCCCAGTCCCTTTAGAAGAGGTTATTCACTGTATTAAATGTTTTTAATGAGAGGAGCTGTTCAAAAACACTCGCTGCAGTTGTAACGCTAAGTGATAAATATCTGAAAAGATCTGAATCGCGAGTTTCTGGGTGCCAGTAATGCTCCATTATCTAGAGTGTGCCTGAACTACCTGCCAGAGAAGGGAAGAGGGAATATTATAAAATGTAGATTACAGAAAACAGAGATATGGCTTGTTGGCAGGTAGTCTTCCATTTACAGGCATGGAAGTTTGTACCAGAACTACAAGTGAACTAGAGTATAAAATGCTATGGAGAAATAATGAAAGGGAACAGTCTTACCTGGAAAAAAGGAGGTTTTGTAATCTGTTAAGAAACAAGGTCAGCTAAAATGTTACTCAGCCAGCAACAGCCCGAGCTGTAGAAACTCGGGTTGTGCACAAGCTCTCATCTCACCCTGCAATAGGGACCAGATCATGGCCCTCTGAGCCATTTGTGTGGATCTACTCACATCTACTCTGCCCAGGGCCAGGGTGCCCAGGAGCAGCCACCCCAGCCAGACTGCACAGCCGCAGACCCGCGTGCTGCGCGTGTGGCTGCACTGCTGTCTGCACACGTGTTCCCCTCTCTGCACAGTGGCTCCGATTTTTTTCCCCATCATTCGTTGTCCAAGCAATGAGCATTTTTCAAGAGTTCTTGCTATTGTAAAGCAAGGGTGGGTTGCCATGTATATCTAAGGACTGTTCTGTAGCACTATGAGAAAAATAATACAGTCTAGTAGACTTGGCCAGAACTGAAGTGCCCCATTCTTTTCTTTCACTTCTTGTTTCCCAGTGGTCTGGGATGTGATTGGGTCATCTCAGTGCTTTTTTCAAAAATTGTTTTATTTATCCTTGTCTTAGTTTTTACGATTCAAACCTCGCTCCTCTCACGTACAACTACTAGCACAAAAGGTAACAGCTACAGTGCTGCCAGAATAATTATCTTTCCTAGTTCAGGTGTTGATCCTGTAGTTTGATCCATATGAGTGGTAAAACTCGCCTGTGCCAAGCAATTTGCACAAAGGGAAGCTTAGAAGCATCACATGTCTTTGGTTAACAGTTCACTATAAAATTAGTGCCCTGCATTTTTTTCTTTTTAGTTTGCTTGTTTTCAAGTATGTGATGAATAGTTAGTAAATGCACAAACTAAAATATGCACACTGATGTGTGATCATATGGCTTTCCATGCTGGGAGACTGCAGAATCTAGGGCTTTCCACGATGGAAACAATGCAGAAGTCTGCAGCGCCCGTGTCTCTCATGCTTAATGATGAATTAACTCCAGAACCTCAAGGTGGTTTGGAACACATTTTCTTTTCCACTATAATGTTTCATGAAGTGTGAGTTGTTGCGATTTTTTTTTTTTTTCTGCAGATGTTGCTGGCAGTGCTACACCACATTTTCTTATTGATATGGTAGAGGTGATGGAAAAGGAAAGTGGAACTGAAGTGGGTCACTGTTCTCCCTGACGCTGTTGCAAAAAGTTTACAAGACAAATATTGCAGATCCACTTTGAATGGTTACAGAACCAGTACTTTAACAAACCTCTTGTGACCTCTGCTCCAATAATTCTTTTAAAGCCTGTGGATCTGAAAAGGGCACACATGAATAACAAGTCATGAAGTGTAGCGTACACTATTGTTACTCCAGCCAGCATTGCCAATTTTTTTGTCATATCTTTATCACATATATATGGCATATGCTACTTCCTGTGATTTAGTATGGGTTACAGCTCAGTAAGTAACCCCTCTCGCTTGCTCTTCTGCACACCAGAGTGAAGGGCAGCAAGCATCACTGCTGGCTTCCTAATGCTGTTGTTGTGGCTATGACTCTGGCCGTGGCAAGGAAAAGAGAAAACCCCAAGAAAGTAAGGCAAGAGAAACCAGCTGATTGCTAGCAGCTAACCCTGAATTCTGAGAAGGCATCGGTGTGGCAATTCACCTCACCTAATTTTAGAGGTGGGATTCAGCTGTAGTTTAAAACACTTACATTTTGGTGTCTGCGCATGAGCTAAATGCCTGAGCTCCCATTACAGGCAGCGAACACCCAGTCAGAGCAGTCTGGAGCCCCACCAGCAGCTGGAAGCAAGATTCAGTTGCCTTATCATCATCATCTATTGCCACCCCTGGTGCCCTCAGGGGTCTTGTCTAGCCTCCAGCTGCCACTCCAGAAGGGGTGAGTCTCCCACAGGTCCTAGGTCTGTATGTGCCAGCTCTGAGGAGGCCTAACAGGTCTGCAGTGCGGACAAGGAATCATGCCCTTGGGTGCTGAAAATGGCCTTAGGAGGTTACGTTGAGGTGGACACTGTTGACATTCATGTGCCTGAGCTACATGTTGAGACTCTCGTGAGAGAAAATGGGAAGAAATCAGCATTTCTCAGGGATAGTTCTCCCAAGCTATTCTAGGTTCTATCTTGAAATGATGCTATAAAGGAGTCTGAAAGGATTTATGTACCTAGTTCCACATTAAATGCCCAGACGTGTCCAGGACATCTGTATGAGACTGGTAGATATGACACAGGGCCTACAGGAGACACAGAGTCTTTGCCCAGCTGCCAGAGGTCAGGGAAGTTGTCCTTGAGCATCTCAGTTACCTCTAGATGCCTCTGTCTTGGCACTGAGCCTCCATTTCTCCTCTTACCAGCTGAGGTGTAGCTCCTTGACTGCATAAACAGCTACCAATGGGTGGGATGAATCCTGCCCCAATGGCTGTTTCCAACACCCAGGCTATAAGCAGTAAATGAACCGTCCTTCCCTGTTGCTGGCACCCCGTTTGTTCATGGAGGCTCCCAAGGCCGTTCAGCTGGCGTGGCATGCATGGATCATGGAAGCAAGCGCTCAGTTTTGCTGAGAGCCACCATGCCTGTGGTGCAACTCCGCCTTCTTCCACACCGCTCCTTTCAATATATGCCACTGCTCAAGGAGCAATCTTCTGGACACCAAACCCCCGCTGGCAGCTTCCACTGGCTTTCCAGACAGCGAGGCAAAAAGCAGGAGAAACTGAGAGTAGGAACCCAGACCTACTCCAGCAGTTTCTCTGCGGCAAATCACATTTCAAGGGGCTTAGTTGGATGTTAAGGGATGGACTGAAAAGTAGGCTTAAATGGGAATGTAATTTTATTCTTAGCTACAAAGCTGCTAACCTCAGGAATAATGGGAAGGAAATTAATTTAGATACATTGTACCATACAGAAAGCTATAGTAAACTCTAGCTGTTGTAGGAGAATTAAAACAATAAGGAAGCCATGAAATAAATTAATGGGAATGAGACTGCAAGTCTAGTGATAATAGAAAAGCAAAGGATGTTTATTTAAAAGTAAAATGGAAATAAAATAATTCAAAGTACAAGAAAAGAAAATAATGAGAGTAAATCACATAGGAAAAGGTAATAGGAAAATACATATGAATTTTGGGGTGATTGGGTAAATGTATGCTAATACATAAAAAAAGTGGGATTAGATTTCAGTCCCACTGAGTAATATTGATTATATTCTTACTGTAATTCAAGTTTAAAAAGTGCTTCTGTCTTACACATTCCTGTTCACTAGCTTTATGCTAATATGTGGATTTTTGATAAAGAGATTTGTTCATTGGAAACAGGAGTGATATTGTAAAGGCCCCAGTCCCACACACTACTAAAGCAATTGTACATGCAGAATTCAGTTTATGGAGAAGCGTTTTAAGGTTCATGACTTTGCTGATCCCCTCAAAGTAACAAACACGGCACCTGATAATAACGTTTTCCAGCTACTGCTGAACTCATTTAAATTTTAGGGAGTGATCCAGACATGAAAGAACTCAGACATTGGCAGACCAAACTGGCAGACCAATGTTATCTCTTTGCCTCCTGATTTCTCCTCTGTGGGCTGGTACCTGTTATCTATTGTTTTACACTTTGGACGAAACACAGCCTGCCAGGTCTAATTCTCTAGTTAGGCACTTGAGCGATGGCTCACAGAAATGTAGGTACCTGACACTGGGTGGATGCAAAGAAGAAAGGAATGATTCCAACAACCTAAAATAAGTGAAGAAGTTCCCTGAAATTGGAGAGAGACTTCCAATACCTTTGAAAACTCACAGAGGTTTCAGCCAGCCAGACTTCAGGACTTCTCTTCAATGACTGTATGAGAAAATCAGGCCCATTCAGAAGGTGAGCAGGCCGTGAAGTTAAGTTTCTATCTGTTTGACTGAAAGCTTGGGGACCTAATGGGAAAGGGATTTACTGGAGCAAATCCAGTGAAGGACCACAAAGATGATTAAGGAACTGGAGCATCTTTCATATGGGGAGAGGATGTGAGAGCTGGGACTTAGCAGCCTAGAGAAGAGAAGCGTCAGGGGGGTGTTTATCAATATATATAAATACCTGAAGGGCGGGAATGAAGATGAGGGAGCCGGGCCCTTCTCAGTAGTGCCCAGTGACGAGACAAGAAGCAATGGGCACAACCTGAAACACGGCAGGTTCTGTCTGAACATCAGGAGACACTTTTTTTCCTGTGAGGGTGATCAAACAATGGGATAGGTTGCCCAAAGAGGTTGTGAAGTCTCCTTCCTTGGAGACTCCAATGTGTAGCCTCCAATTCTTGGAGATATTCCAAAGCCATCTGGACATAATCCTGGGCAACTGGCTTTAGCTGATCTTGTTTGAGCAGGCGGGTTGGATTATATGATCTTACGAGCTCCCTTCCAACCTCTCCTATCCTGTAATTCTGTGATCTCTCACATCGCACCGATCTCACTAGCCCCATCAGGTATGGAATATGTGGATAGCAACCCCAGCACCCACTGCTGACATGATAGCCCAGTAGTTCGAGCATTGCCCCAGGCCTGGACCCACGTCCCCAATGTCCCTAAGCAGGTGTCCCTAGCGTGTCTTTCCAATCTTGCATTTTGAAACTGGACCAACTTACAAGCAAGAAGAATGCTCACGGCATTCAGATGGATAAGGCAGAACCACAGCTTTACCCTCAACTCTTCAGTTTGTTTTTATCCATAATGATTTCAAGTAAATACATGCAGATTCAAGGCAGCAGGTCCTGGACCCCCTGGTTGAGTCTTTCCTTGAGTTTGTACCCTACCACCAGTATCAGGTTTTCTTTTCCTGCTTCTTGCATGGCTGGCTATGTACTGGGTCCTGGCGAGATCAGGAGCAAGCACCTTCTTCAGTTATGAGGTCCATGGTCCAGTTGGTGGTTTGGGCACTTGGCAGAAGTGCAAGTCCCAGCACTCCTGGGAAGAGCAGGTCCTGCTGTCCCACCCTGTCCAGCCAGGGGAGACAGAGGCTGGTCTTGCCAGAGCAGGGCACTGCTACTGAGTAAGAAAATCCTTTCCAGCTGAAAAACTGTAAGCTCCCTGGGGCAAAGACAACAGCTTTATTCTGTATTTGAACCATGCCTTCCTACCATGTGTTCTGCCTGGTCCAGGGCAAACACTCCCTCGTGCTATCGTCGGTTCAAATGCAAATAACAAGCTCTGTGCAGAAGCCAAGCAGGAACAGGAAAGCGAAGAGAGAGAAGGAAGCCAAGCAGACCTATACAACCCTTAATTTGCTACTAATTTTTTGAGCTACGAACTGACAGTGGTGTCAGTCAGCAATGAGAAAGGTACAAACACTGCATTAGGGATGATAAAGACACAGTTTTAATGATTGCAAGGCTCTGACTCAGTGGAGAAGCATTTTTTATTACATTATACACAGCTGTAAATCAAGGTAAGTTTTGGGGACATCCCATAAACAACCCAGTTCTTTTCTGACTCAGTCTTTCCTAGCTTTTCTAAAAGCTCCAGATTAAGCCAGACAGTCTAAATCCTATTAAAGTTGGTAAATTCATGTAAAAAGGAATGTTCCTTGGACTACAATAAGGTTTCCTACCAATTTTCCTTTGATTATATTACAGATGACAGTTTATAATAGAACTGCAGACTATGGTAACATGGAAAAAAACATAAAATTTAACATTTATATATTTCCAACTCCTTGTCAGACATCAGAGGGATTTAAAAAATTTAGCGAGGAATTTACAGCTTGAGAGAATCACATGTGCAGTAATAATAATAATAATAATAATATAAATATCAAACGTAATCTTCTCCATCCCGTCCTTCCCCCACTGTTGAAAAGAAGTAACATTAGAGAAGTATTAAAAAATAACTTGGACTCCCAAGGTGAAGCTGATTGATAATAAATATAAAAAGCCACAGGGAAACAATTTTCTCTCACTGTGTGAGGAGGCTCAGTCAGTAAATTCTCTATATGTCAATGGAATAACTCTTTCTTAAAAATCTGTGCATAATGTATGTACCACCTTCTTTTTTTTCCTATGGGTAAATCCATACATAGGCCAAAAAGCTTTTAGAAGAACTTGGGTGCCCTCAAAGAGCAGCAAAATGTTTAAAACCCATATTTCAGCTGGGAATTTTTCAATGAAGCACTCATTAAAAACTGTGGGGCTAATCACTCGAGTATTGCTGCATAGGAGCAATTTTATGCAGGTCAGTTATACAACGAGCTGCCCTGTGAAGATTCACATGAGTATAGTTACTCTTTTGCAAAGCAGTATGAAGGACTGGGCCCAGTAACTGAATCACCATATTTTCCATGGCACTCTCAGTGGCACAGGCAGTATCGCTGCATGGGGAATAGGAATATTTCTTTGGTGTTGGTTCCTTCCCAGCTCTGCTTTACACATTCAACACACAGCCCCTTTGTACCTTTACTTTTTGGTAAAGGGTAGCACTGCAGCACTGTTTCACTATATTTTTTTTTTTCAAAGTTCAAAATTCAAGCAAAGGCATTAAAAATTCACTATGAGGACAATATTTTTTAAAAAAATTATTCAAATATATTCAGAATAATTTTATATGTACATATATATTATATATATGAGAGAAGAGAATTATAAGAGAAAAAAAACAGCTTGGCTCATGCTATAATAAGACACTTTATTTGTGTAAAAGACATACAGAATAATAAGACAGTATACGAGCAATAGTTAAAAGCATGAGAAAATTCTCAAGATTAGGACTACAATGTATGGGTAAACATTAAGCTCAGGTAAATATGGAGTTAAAATGTCTTATCAGACTCTCTGTAAAAATAATTTTTGAGTAATAGAATTACCACAGAAATACAGTTTGAGTGTGGTAAAAAAGGCCTTTTCTTCTGATGAATCTCTGTCGAAATTTTTTACAATGAGGGTGGTGAAACAGTGGAACAGGTTGCCCAGAGAGGTGGTAGATGCCCCATCCCTGGAAACACTCAAGGTCAGGCTGGACGGGGCTCTGAGCAACCTGATCTAGTTGAAGATGTCCCTGCTCATTGCAGGGGGGTTGGACTAGATGACCTTGAAAGGTCCCTTCCAACCCAAACGATTCTATGATTATATGATTCTATGTTCTAATTGTAATGCAAAGGGAATGAGACTGCAATTTTTTTAGCTTATAGCGACACATTTTTTCAGCACTTCTGTAGCTAATTCTGAGCAGTGTCATTAAACATTAGGTTAGGAAAGTTTGCCCCATCCAAGACTAGTCCCCTCATTAAAGTCTTGTAGACACTTTCTGCCCCTGGAGAATTTTTGGGCATAAGTAAGAAGCTGGGATATGAAAAAAAAAAAGAGAAAAGAAAGCCAGCCTCATCCAACTTGCAATCCAGACAACGAGGAGCCTGACGATGATGTAGTGAACGCTGCAGACAGGGAACTCAGTTTGAACTCTGTTTGCTTCGTGCAAAAAAATCTCCACAGGTATGAGAGCAGCTTTAGACTCCAAGATACGAGCTATCTGAAAACCACTGGAAATATTAAGCAATAGGGTTATGTGAATCCAACTGAAGTACTGTCTCCTGCTGGGGAAGAAAACTTCTGTTTCTTGTACCGAGAGGGAATGACTGAGGTTCCCTGAATTCCTCAGCAGTATAAGCAAATCAAGAAAAACTCAGGGGAAAGGTTTAATTTGCCACTGAACCCCTGACCTATCTGACAACAGTGTGAAATCCTACAGGAGCTGAGCCAATGGAGGGAGTATGGGAAACTCCCCTGGCACTGGATTTGAAAGATTAGGGGGCAAGTGTCTGTCCAAGAAGGGGTGCAGTGAGAGGAAATGGAAGTGTAATAGAGAAAGCAGAATGAAAGCCTGAATCCTTAAGGCACTTTCTCAAGATTTGGCTGGATGATGGCTCCCACATTCACAAATGTAATAAAGCAAAAGACATGGAGTGAACTTAATTGTTTGTCAGGGGTGCCAGGATGCCGTACCTTTCAATGCCACAATACTTAACGCCTGCTAAATGTGGCAGGTGTCACCGTAATGGGGCAAGCAAAAGGCCCCTCTGTCCTGCACAACTGTGGGGTGCCAGGGCCGTGGTGGCACAGCCTGGTGACAGGAGCCCTGCAGGCTCCTTTTTACTTGGGGTTGGCTGAGGACACCGATGGGAATATGTAAGGTTGTAAGGAAGACCCTTGAGGGTGTGTGAGCAGCATCTTCTTAGCCTGATACCACCGCTGAGCCTGTGGACTGGGCAGAGCTTCAAAAGGAATAGAAGACAGAGAGCCCATGTTCTCCCCAGTCAAAGGTGGGCAAGGATGGGAGGGTTCACGCAAGGCTGGTTGTCTTGTCTGTGAAACTGAATGCAGAGAACACCATGAATAGATCATATTCAGACTATTACTTGGTCAGAAGAGCTCTCTCTCCATCCACTGCCAATGAAAATGTTGTCAGAACAGCCTGTTCAGTGCTAAGAGGATTACACAACCCAAGTAGGCAAAAGCAAGTTCCTCTTTTTCTAAATGCCCTTAGTGTTTTGCCAAAGGGCAGTGGAAAGAAGAGCAGAAAAAATGGTTAGCTGTGAGAATCAAGCACCTAATAGGCCATACCATCTTATTCTGCTCTGAAGAGGGTGCATGACACCGTGAACAAGGTATCCAGGTATCCATTTATAAATCTGTGTACTGAAGTTTAGGAAAAGCTTATCTGAACTGTCTTCAAAAAACTCAGATTGTGTTTGAACATTTGTATTCATTGATGGTTGATCTGGAATGTTTTGGTGATTTTTCTTGCTTACTTTTAGAAGGAATAATATTTGTGTTTGCAAACATATGGACGTAACAAACCCAACACTCTACCTCATTTAAAACTAAACACACAAAAAACTTGATATTTCCTTAGGCTGGCAAAGAAATGTCTGCCAGATTCAGAAATGAGCTCAGTTTTTGAAACTGTAGTTCTGAAAGTCTCATGTAATCATTTCTCTCTTGATTTGTTTCCAGAAAGACTGCCAGATCACCACACTCCAATTACAATTTCCAATTCTCCGTAGAAACCAACCTTTCAGTTGCTATTTACAAATATTATTATAGAAGAGCAATTACAATGTTGCTGAAAATATCTTGATAACACCTTTTCTCTTACTTAATTTCCAATGATTATGAACAACTAACTTTATTGGTATAGCTAATCTAATATTTTATCACAGTCAGTGAATTAGATTACACAGTAGAATTACACTAGCTGGACACCAACCCTATGTCTGCAAAGTATTGTAAAGGACATTCTTGAATTAAAACTACAAGACTTATAAAAGCAAAATCTCTTTACTGATTATATTAATGTAGTACTAATAAATTCCTCAATAAATGATGGATAAGGAAATACACAAACAATAAATGGTTGGTTGACTTCACTATTCAGTGTAAACGCTATAAATTCATGCACCTGGAGTTCATCTAATGGCATTTTCTTAAAAAATAGATATTGTTATTATGTTTCATTAAGTTGACTTTGCTAGAAAGAAAAAATTTGTGAATTACTCTGTGCTGACTTCATATTGAGTCATATATCTCACTACAGTCTTTTTTGCTTAGGGCTTGTCATTATAATCCATAAAAAGTTAATCTAATGTTGAAATAAAGTTACCAAAGTAATCAATCTTTGTCCTTTTTTCAAACCTTCAAACACTTTTAAATTTAATTTTCTAGGGAAAAATCTGCTGCAAGATAAAGAAATAGAGCAACCACAAGTAGATGTCAAAAAGATCCACAAGGATGGTGAACTAGTCCCCCACTCAATTATTCTGCCATTACGAACTGAGTGTGAACTGATGGTAATTGAAGCGAGAAAGGCACTAAAACACTTTCCAAAGCAACATCTGCAACGAATCAGAGGAATGAAGATAAAATGACAAGGACATTTAATGACAGGATTGTTCCCCTGCCCGCCTTTCTGCTTAAAAAGGTCTGGCCAAATTCCAGTTAGAAATGATCCCAGCACAATGAGTATACCATTTCTGTGTGATGTGTAACTGGGTTTCACAGAGATATTTGAAGAATGCAGTTAAGTATCTCTTTGAAATCTGGACTGTTCTCAAACTTTCCAGTGCTCATGACACTCTGGGTTGAGCTCTTTTTCTTCCTTCTCATTTTTTTTCCACCCACAAAAATTTTCTGTATTATTTGGGAGGGAGCATAGCTGGTAATGAATACACATTGGTATTAGAGCTTATGAGGAAATCGAGTGTATGCAGGACCATCCCAGGCCCCATGACATTCCTCTCCTTCCTCACAGACCTCCCTACTCAGTCCCCACCTAGTCATACCCTCCCATAACACACCACAGACCCTCACCTGCATCAGGTTCACACTTCTGTTACAAATAAGGACTTGCAAGAAAGACAGAACCCCTTTTGAGGGTAAGCTTTTCCAATGCTCGGTTACTTTCACTGCTAAAAATGCACGTCTTATTTATAATCTTCGATTTGTCTGTTCTCCAAAGTTTCTTTCTCATGAAATTCCAGGTCATGATCAATTCATCTCTAAATGGACAAATTCTCACATAAATACTGAATTTGATTTTCCATGTTTTCCAGACTTTGGGGCTTTCTTGTAACTTCTCTCCGGTGTGGGCAAAGAACTGAACAAGGGTTCATATCATACATTACTAGAATGATAAAACACCACAAAAAGCCAAACTAATAGCTAGAACCAATGGTATAACATTGCTAAAACTGTGACCCAAAAAAAGGCAGTTGAAAAAGTGTTTTTATCTTGAATAGATTTGGGGTTATGTTTAACAGAACCTTTACATTTAACAAATAAAATGAATAATTCTGTGATTGTAAGTGTAATACAATTTTAAAGGCAAAATATTGATTCTGTGGCTGTTATCTGATTACCTAAAATGAGGATTGGAAAACATTCATAATCCTTTGCTGACAGGGAACAAGCAAACAAAATTATTTCAAATCATGGCAGGATGGAGTCTAGCTGGTGAAACCAGACTGTACAAGACATTGAAGACATGAGCTGCTTGATCTGCAGTCTCCGCATTGCATGGACATTTTTGCATAAAAAGGTTTTGGCTTCCTATCAAAGCTGAAAATATTTACGGGTTTGCAACTCAGTTTTTCAAACAACAGTTTAAATTCCTTCTACCCCCATAGATATATTTCATGACAAATTTGTTTTGTCTGAACTGCCACCCACCCTCCCCTTCCCAGTTGTCCATTCACAACAGTTAAACCAGGAATTTTTGATCTCCTGTTTTCTGGTTGCTGAATCAACGTATCTGATTATTACAGTATGCAACGGAGGGCATAGTATTAAATTTTTACAATTGTACATGCTTACTGTTAATTGTAAGATTGGAAGATGCAAGACGTCTCTTTTAACTGTTCCTGATTTTTTACTCGGAAGTAGATCAAAATGAAGAAAATTCACTAGTCTGAGGAATACTTCCATTAAACATACTGAAAATATGTGGTACATATTTGGTACGTGGTACATACAAGACACCTAATCTGTATCGTAGTGGAATCAATTTGACCTTTATTACTCTTTTCAGTGGAAAGAAGACTCACAGCAAAAGGAAAGAAATATGCAAGGCTTTAGTTCAGAGCCCTCTGAAGACACTGGGAGATTTACCAGGCTAAAGTGAGAAGAGATTAGATTTTTAAACTATTCAATTTCTACCAGTACTTTAGGAAAGTGAAGTGTATTTCCATTTTAAAAAGCCACCTGTCATGTCATGCATAATCACTGTGAAGGGTGAGATTAGCAGGTTTTTTTTCCACAGTAAATACAGCAATTACTGGCTTTTGGGGAAGACCAAAAGTATTCGCAAATTTTGAGCAAATTCAACAACCAGTTCTGAAGGGAAAAAGAACAAAGAGGGCAGAAAGTTTTCTAATAGGTTAAAACATTTTGTTTCAGTATTTTTAAATGAACTGGTTTTTTTTCAAAACAGTGAAATGAAATTTAACTTTTTTTCTGAATTACAGAAAAACGGCTCTGAGCAACAAGGGGACTTGTTAGAACAGGACATGAATGTAATGAAGGTAAAGGGGGATGTGACACGTAAGTGCAAATGACAAGAGAGAAGAAAAGCATTTGAACAACCAAGAAAACTTTCCAGCTCAGGAAAAGGGCGCTGAGTCTCAGCCTGTGTAGGTGAGCAGAGCCGGGGGAACCTCCTGCCCACTTCTGCCCATTCCCCTGCCCACGGTGCTTGGCAGGGCCTCTGGCCACGTGGTGCCTCTTCCGTATCAGAGGTAGGGAGTGGTGATGCAGAACAGAGACAGGCACATGTTTACCTCTGCTCCATACCACTAACAGCAGATGTCTGAGACATTGCAGCTCCCCATCAGCCCTTGCTATAGGATGTGCATAAAGGGACAGCTGAGCCATAAGCAAATGTGAGAGAGTAAGGTACCAATTGCTTGAAACACAGGCCGCCTCAGTAGTCCTGTGAGCTCCTCAAGAGGAAAAAAAGATATTACAGCAGTCAACAGTTATGTATAAAATAAGCAAATTTTTCCATATTCACATTCTGTATTTCTGCACCTGAAATTAGCTAGTGTATTGATAAATGAATTTATGCAGTTGATTTCACAAAGGCGGTCTGTATATTGCTACCATCTGTGCACCAAAGCTTTTTAAGAGTATGATATCAGAAAAAAATTGGCATTATAAACATTCTAAAAATGTGAGTGGGTATTCCAGGCTCTTAAACTTTTTTTGCCATATTAGGTTTTCATTAGAATCTGGTGTAGGGTGAGCAGCGTGAATTTCTAAACCTTAAAAGATCAGGCAAAAGAAAAAATCATATCAAGTAAATCCCTATAAAAGCAATATCACATCCAGAAGAAACATGTCATTTTGGGTCTTCCAGATACTTTGAAAAGAATAAAATGCAGTTTGGAAAGAAAAGCGATATGCTTTGAAATTCCAGCTGAAAAAACAAGGAAGACCTACTTGTTTTCTTTTGTCTTTTCATACAGCCCTTCTGGATTTTTTTGTTAGTATCTGTAAAGCGTTTTCAGACCATTTTGTATGACAGGTTGAATATGCATAGTTATTTTTGTTGCTAGGACAAATGAGATAATTGTAAATGTTTTGTCTACAAAAAGGAAACTGCTATCAATTTTATGTGGGATATGCAATAAAGCCATGGGCAAGCGAAGCTGGTGCACGTGGTGATTGCCGGGTGGGGATTAGCTGCTTTTGGTAGCAACTGGCAGAAGAAACAAAACCGAGATTTTTATGGAGGAAAGCCGTTGTTTACAGATTTCACTTGTGTCAGTGGCAGACTTGTTGCAACAGATATCTGAGCGTCTCTGGCTCTTCTCTAAGCGTGACAGGCAGGAGGTAAATCACTAAGTCACACTTAGTTGTCAATGGTTTTGTGCTTTTAAGTCACCAATAGCTCTGAAATTTCAGAGATAATACTGACTTAGGGGTGATCTGCAGCTCTAGAAGTGAGGGGGGAGAAACCCTCATCCCCCTGACATCTGGACCGTGATAAGACCGAAGGAATCCCTGAGGTCAAACTTGGCCCAAAGAATCCCTTCAAACACCTGCGTCTTGAAAGGAATTTTCCATCCTTTCAGCTCCCACTTTTCTGCCAGGGAAGTACAATAAATGTAGGAACATGATTCAATGCAATCTTTTCTTAAAGCTATGCACATCTTTCTGTCTGTCTAGTCTTTCCCAGTGTTCAGAAAATGAAAGAGTAAAAGACACAGGGTGGGTACACGGCAGTGCTTCCCCTGGGATCCCTTCCCACCTTCTGCAGGTCGATGGTTAGGGGCCTTCCTGCATTAAGGTTGCATTCATACTGTTATAGTTAATAACCATCAATAGATTTATTTCTGATTAACTGGCAGAATGCCTTTTGAATCCGTGTGTACATTTTTCCTTGACACCATCTGACAGCAACAAATTCTGCATTTTATTCTGAGCTGTGTAAAAATATACTTTTTATTTAAAACCCTTGCCTTCAAATTTCACTGAGTGTCCCTAAAGCTCATGTGAGAAAAATGTGAATATTTTCCTTTTTTTCCATGTCCTCCATATCACTTATGATTTTATATTTCTCTCTCGTACCCCTCTTGCTCTTTCCTTTTCCAAGCAGAGAAGTGCTTTTACTCAGTTTTTCATTACCTGGAAGTAACTCCATAGATATTATCATCATGACATTTTCCTTTATCTTTTCCAGTTGTCCTGTATCATTTTGGGCAGTGATCAGGGTGAGAGGCCATCAGAGTGAGATTAATATGATGGCATAATAATATTTTGTATTTGGCAATTCTTTTCTTAATCGTTCCTAACACTCTGCTTTACTTTTTTTCCCCACCATCACTGGTGACTGAGCTAGGAAACAACCACAGGGACTTCAAGCATTTTCTCCTTAGCAGCAATAATTTCTACCCTATCACTGCATATTTATAACTAAAGATGTTCTGGCCTACGTGCCTTAGTTTTTATGCACTGACCTTTAGTTCCACCTTCCGTTTCATTGCCAAACCTGTCAGCTTTATGAAATCCTGACGAAACTTTTGAAATAAGCTTTAGATTTTACTACATCGAATAGTTTTATCAGAAGACTTTGTTACCTCATTATTCACATACTTTTATGCTGTAATTATGAGTATGCTGAAGAGATTTTATGGGTCTGTAACTCCTCCACCAGAGAAATCAACTTCTCATTCCTGCACTTAATTTCCTACATCTTAGCCACTTAGTGCTCAAAAAGGATGTTTTCCTCCCTTCCCAAGACTACTTGATTTCTTTAAGGTTCCTTGGTAGGGGATTGTACCACAAGCTTTGGGGAAATCTCAGTTCAGTGTATCAAGAAGTAACGCATCTCCTCATGTTTAATAACTGCTTTGACAAGTTTGAAAGCAGTTTGTAAAGCATGACTCCCCTTTACAAATGTTGCGTTCATTCTATTCCAATATTTTTTAATTGAGCTGCATGTCTTCCTCAGTATTATTTCTACCAACTTGTCCAGTACAGAATTCAGAAATGCTGGCCTGTGCTTCCCTTGACTCACCACCCTGGTATCGCTTTTCTGCCCAGCCATCCTCCCTGCCTTGGGTGACTCCCATACCCCTCTCTGTCCTGAGAGGCCCAGATGCCCTCCTTCGGACAATCTCCCTTGCTAATGCCTTTGCTCATGCGAAGGTAAAATAGACAAACAGCAACAACAACAAATGCAGATACAAGTTCAAAATCTGCCTAGGTTCTTTAAGATGATAGAGCCACCCATCCATTAGCTTTCAATCGACTGCTGTCTAATTAGATTGTAGACCCAATGAGGCAGGGAAATTGGCTTTTGTTAAGCTTTAAAAGTTATGTTAAAAGGGGCAAAGTATGTGACATGCTACCTCTGCACATCTTACTTCTTACTGAATTAAAACTAGACATTTGAGAATCAAAAGGAAATTATTTTAGCAGATTCTGGTCTGCTTGAAGGAGTACGCTTTAAATAGAGCAGGCAACCAGATTAGTATGTGGTGGAAATGGATGAGGAAAATGAAGACTAAATGATACATCACAAACGATCCATCTCTAACTCTGCAAGACCCAAAAAATCTGCATGGCACAGTTTGTCATTAATGTGGCGCCTGTCTATATTTTCCTATTTGTCACTTATTCACTTGTGCAATGAACTCCTTGGTGGGGGAAAAGCCTGAGCTCTGCTAGCAGGGACAGAGGGTCTGAATGGCAATAAACCAGCTGGGTTAGTCTGTATCCGTACTGTCTTAAATTGCCAGGCATTGGCTTATCTGGATAACTGGAACTGTAGCTGCAGTGCAATTGCAGTAGCTATAATAGAATTTCTAATGCAGTAACTTATTCAAAAAATTAACCTCAGGGAAAGTGTGTGTCCATTTTGCCTCCTTTCCTAGATGGTAGCATTTACTAAAGTAGTGAAAAGGGATATAAAGCAGGCTATTAGTAGTATCTTATCTAAATGATAACTGTAATTAGAAAACAGACCCCAAGGTAGTTTCTGCCCAAAATCACACAGTCTGTGCACCTGCCACTGGAAAAAAACTGCTCAGCTCATGTGATTTATACCAAATCAGAAACAAAATGTTTTACTGATTTATAAATTATGCATAATTAACTGGCAACAAGTGAACTATACCTTCAGGATCAATATCAGCAATACAACAGATAAACTGCAATACTGCACACTTGCAAAACATTAGCAAACACCTAAAAATTTCTAGCCACCCTTGTACAGCTAATCCAAGGAAGTTCTGGTTACACACGCGTTTACACACACACTTTTACACACACACACATACCCCCCCCCCCGTGCTGTTTGGGTTACAAGGTCACTCCATAGAACCTGTTAATGCACACACCAGTGAGAAAGGTCCCCGGGCTCACATGCACAGACCCCGGGTGTGGGTTCCCCTTTGCAGCACCCCGTGCTGTCACTCTGCTGTGTGCATGGTTTTCAAGAGGGGATGCTGTGTGGGCATCCCTACACACACCTTTTGTTGGCTTGTCGTAGCCTTTCACTGAGTCATGCTGTGCCAATGAGATCCGGCTGAGAACTACACCCGCTGATATGTAGAAATATGGATTTATAAAAAAAAAAGTGGCTCAGTCATGACACTTCTGCATAAACTGGCTTATTCCTCACAGGAGCTACAAAAGGGAATTCTTTCCTAGGGGATTCCTATCAGAAATCTTGGAAAACTTGTAAAAATTCCTTATATTTCAGCTGTCTGTTTTAGTCATTGGCATAGTCTTTTACCAGTAACAGTCCCATGAAATAGCAAAGAGACCAGAAAGCTGGTGCCTATCCAAGTTTTGTGGGCTTGAAAACAATTTATTCAGTTTGCCATATATGTGGCTAACATTAAAAATAGAAAGAGTGTGTTTAAAAAAATTAATTAAAAACAAAGCCTTTGAAAGGTTGGGTTGACATTTTTGTTCTTTTCACTTGCACATGATGTGACTTAGAACTAGCCTTGAACCAGGGCTTCACCAAAGTAGGCTGGAGAGCATGTTTGACGTGTTTGCAGAGTGCATGGCCGGTCCAATGCTTTCTGCTTTCAAAGGAAGGCAGGAGAGTTAGTTAGAGCTTTTAAAATGTTTTAAGGCATGGAAATATGAAACAAATAATGATAAACTGTAAAATTATTGACTTGTGTGGCATAGAGGTAGCTGGAATACCAGCGCACAGAATATCCTTTGCCTGCGGCAATGCAGCTGACCTGGCACATCCTGACCCACACCCTGCTCTGCAGGCAGCTGCCTCACCACCTCTGCAGATATTCACAGAATATCACAGAATCATATAGGTTGGAAAAGACCTTTAAGATCATCGAGTCCAACCATAAACCTAACACTGCCAAAAACCACCACTACACCATGTCTCTAAGTACCTCATCCAAACGTCCTTTAAATACCTCCAGGGATGGCGACTCAACCACTTCCCTGGGCAGTCTGTTCCAATGCTTGACAACCCTTTCAGTGAAGTAAAATTTCCTAATATCCAGTCTAAACCTCCCCTGGCGCAACTTGAGGCCATTTCCTCTTGTCCTATCAGTTGTTACCTGGGAGAAGAGACCGACCCCCACCTCTCTACAACCTCCTTTCAGGTAGTTGTAGAGAGCGATGAGGTCTCCCCTCAGCCTCCTTTTCTCCAGGCTAAACAGTCCCAGCTCCCTCAGCCGCTCCTCATAAGACTTCTGCTCCAGACCCTTCACCAGCTTCGTTGCCCTTCTCTGTACGCGCTCCAGTACCTCAATATCCCTCTTGTAGTGGGGGGCCCAAAACTGAACACAGGATTCGAGGTGCGGCCTCACCAGTGCCGAGTACAGGGGCACAATCACTTCCCTAAGTATATTGCATGTATACTTAGTATATTGCATGTCCACAGATTTTTGGTAGACTGTTTTAAAGTAATTTTGGGAGGGCTGGTTTCTCAAAGGCACATGCTGAGGAGTATTCGTACCATTTATTACAGCATCTGATGACAGGGCTGATACTAAGAGGCTACAAGACATGGAGTGCAGGGTTTTTCCAGTGCACAGAGTATCTGCCTGGGTTTACCCACTAGAACAGCCTGATGTGAAACCGTGGATGTGGCTGGGGGTTTGCCAGGGACTGAGACAGTCGCTGGTGGCCAAAAGACCATCTAATGGTCTAGGCTAGGCGAGAAGCTGTGGAGAGGAATTTCCAAATCTCTTTATTCAGCATTTCTGTTTAAAAGGGGGTAAACAGTTGAAGATGAAGGTTTAATTTTGATTGCAGTTGCACTGGTATAAAACAGTGAGAAGCAGCGGAGTTACCCCATCATAAAGTCAGGGCAAGTAAGACTGGGCTCAGGCAATGAAAAGAGAGGAGGACTCAGATTCCCTCTGTATCCTTATTTCAACTGTGCTTCATTTTAGCAACTGCGTTTGCTTCCTCCATATCATAAATATTTTATATTCTTTCAGCCGCTGAGTTCATCATTTAAACAGGAAGGCATTTAGCAGTGCTGTTCTTATTCAGTTTAAGGATGTACTTCAAGCACAAGATTAAATCCTCAACTGATGTAAAATAGTGCAGCCCCATTGGGTCTGGGGGAGCCACTTCCCTCTGCGCTAGCGGCATTTCTGCTTCCATTACATCCAGAAGAAGCCCCAGGTCCTCCTGGGCTCCCTTCGCCACACTGCCTCCTCCCAGATGAGCTAAGGGCTGAGCGGGGTCCTCACGCAAAGGGCTTCTGCTGATCACAGCCCGACGCTTCACGCCCGCAGCCCCGGGCGGTCCCACGACTGATACTGCAGCATGCAACCACCAAGCTGAGCTGCAGACGGAGCCGAAAAGGGGCACCCTGAAGGCAGTCATGGCAGCAGATTCCTTCTGAAACTGAAAGTATCTCACCCTGCTGCTGCCAGCCAGCACGTCACCACCACAGACAGTGGGAACAGCACTGGAGTCAGATTTACCTGTGACATCCCTCCCAACCTAGCAAGCAGGAGCTTCACCTTGTGACTGTTATGGCAACGTAAAGCAGTTGTGAGTCCACAGCACCCATGACCCAAAGAAAACTAAGATATATTTCTCTTGTGCATTCACATTTAGTTGGTCCAGTGTTTTCCCCATGAAAGCTTGTGTAACCATACATATTTTAGCTGGATTGCATCAGCTTATGTAGACTATTTAACTGAAGTTTCCCTCTGGCATTACTTAAATGGATGACCATCCACATACAAAACAAACAAAAGACAGTTGCATGTGGCATTCACCTTGAATGCAACAAAAGTCTACCATCAGAAGAGAAGTTGTGCTCTTTAGGGATGTTTCTCTTTATCGTTTTCTTTTGCTCTTATTTTCTCTGCCCGACAAAGCTAGGAAAGCAGGGCTGCTAAATCATATCCACATAAAAATTCCAAATACTCAAGCACTTTACAAGTGTAAAATTGGATATGACTAGCAAAATGTGCCACGTATGCTATCCCCCATATTAAAATAACTCCAGTTTTCCAAATATTTTGACCCATCTCAACCACTCCTACAAGCTAGTTTTGAAACAGTCATCTGTAGGCCAGTAGAAACATAGCCCAGGAGGGTGAGAACTTGCTAACTCGTCAGTTAGGTCGTGGTTTGGGCTCAGTCTGCACCGGCTCTGGAACAATGGGTTCCGCTAAGCAGTGCCTGGAAAGCCGACCTTGCCCTGAGCTTGTCAGCCACGCAGCCCAGCCACGAACCATGCAGCTGAATAAAGAGCACGATCCAGCACTTTCTGGATTCAGGCAGAAACAAGAAAGATCACTAACTGCATTCCTGCTAAACCAACCCACCCTCTCAAGCCTGTAGGGAACTGGAAGAACACCATAACCCTATAACATCCCCTTCTCTCTAGTTTGTCCATATTTCATATCCAGCAAACTATTTGCTAGAAAGCCAGGGAAATGGCAAGCTTAGATTACATTTTGCCATGCTATCAAATAATTCACAGTGAACTGGAAGCCATTCAGGGAAGATGAAAATAAGACCAGAAAGATAAATCACTTAACAATCATGTAAGCACGTCACAGACAATCTTAGGTGAGGGAAAAGGGAGAAGAACTATTTTCAGAACTGGATGCAAAAAAAGGCAATAAATGAAGAAGAATGATTAGGTTTTGTTCTATAAAGTGGAATTTCGAAAAGAGAAAAAGAATACTGTTAACTTACTACATCTAAAAAATGGAAACCAGCCATAGGTTATGAAAGAGTTGAAAAATATCTCTCAACAGCGGACTATAGGCCTTTTGAGTTTTGGAGATTTTTTTTCCCCACTGTATTTTCCTTTCCATTTCCTTTTTTTCTACTTTGTGTATTGATCCCAGCCTCGCAAACTCAAGGCATTTAAAGAGTATTTGAATTCAAAGGAGTATTCACATGAATATGTGTGGGTTGACAAGAGCTCAAAGAACGTGGGGAAGAAGGCAGAGTAGGTTGCAAGCCTCTGAAGTCAGGAGTTTACCTTCTAATCTTATCTGTAGAGACTACCTTAGTATGAGAGATTGCAAGAATAATTGTGAATAGTTTGAAAGAAATATTTCAAATGTAAAAATGTGTCATTTGCCTCAGAGTAAAGCTTACACTCAGGGGAACCGGGTAGCAGTCTGTAAATGTGCAAAGTGAATAGACCCCAAGGACAGAATACAATTACTTAGGAGGTAATGAGATGAGATTAAGAAGGGAATATTTAGACAGAATGCCAGGAAAAGCTTGAGCTACTTTGAAGTGTTGAATAGTCTTGTGAGGGAAATGTGAAAGCACAATTACTTGAGACATTTAAAACTGTAAGTACGCTCACGTTTGCTGCAGGGAACACATCTCCCTTTGCAGGGAGATAGACTGAGTGATGCAGCCAGGTTTCTACCCTTATTTTTTTCTTCCATGATGCAGAGTACAGTGCAATTCAGATACCCAGATGCTGCAATAACAAGTAACACAAAGGACACTGCAGTGGTGAGCAGCGTAAGCTGAGTGGTGAGTGGGTTGCAACAAGCATTAGAGAATTTTTGCCTACTGTATCACCTAGCTGCAAGGAGTAATGTGTTGTCTCAGTCCAGACACTGTGTTATTTGTGTACACGTATATCACCTTCTTGAATGCTTATGGCTGTCAGCAGTAGCACCAGCTAACACTCTATACTTGACATCTTAGCAGTAGTGACGTGCTGCCCCTGGAAAAAAAAGAAGAAAAGGTACCTCTAGGGCAGGGCCGCCGCTCTCACCTCCCAGCCGAAGTTCCAACGAGCCTGCAGCAGTGCAAAAGGGGGCAAAGGGAGCTGATTGTTTTGAATCTTTCCCAGTCTAAGGATTAGATCTATCTCAATCCAGTCTGCCACCAACCCAATCCAGTCTGCCAACCTCAGCAGCTGCCAACCTTTCTGCTGGTCTGCCATGAATCCAAAGGAGTCTTAGAAAGTGGGTCTGTGACACTCCTTGCTAAAAGAGGTTGCGGATGCAAAAAGTTGGCATGCAGTCGGGGGAGACTGGACAAGTACTCAGAACAGAAGTCTGTTGAGGATTACTAAATAGAAAAAACACATCAAGCTCAGGAAATTCCTAACCTGGAGATAGTCAGAGGCTGGAGAGCAGTTTGGGGATGTATCATGTACATTTGCTTTGCTCTTACTCTTCCCTGGGTAGCTGCTGATGGCCTCTGCTGGAGACTGCGGGCTAGATGGACCCTTGTTCTGAAATAGTGTGTCTGTTAATATACTTTCATGTTCTTAATTTTTCCAGAAGCCAGAGGAAAGGCTGCCTGACTGCGGTCCTCTTTTGTTTAGAATTTTTGTGGCATAATGGTCAGGGAATTAGAATAAATAGGGTGGCTCTGTATCTCTAAAATATTCCTATATTTTACACTATCTAAAGGCACTGGGGATTTAACTGACAAAATGTGTTTTTAACCTCTATTTGGCTTTTCTTCTTTTGTTATTTTAAAAACAAATGGCCAGGCACATTTTATTAGCATTGTTCTATTGGCTGAGGAATAATGCATGCCTAATGTTACTAAGGGGAGTATTCCTCCCCCTGACTTTCAGTAAGAGGCAGCAAATCCTCTCTATAGTGAAAGAAGAGGGAAAGACACCTGCAAAGGGCAGTTGAGAATAGGAGTGGGATTAGCTAGTCCTTTATTTAGCATTTGGCATTTGCTTTATGCAGCATTTGTTGAAAGAGTTTGAAATAAACAATAGCAATGACAAATGGTGGTTATTTTAACACCTTTATGAAGCTAATGACTAAGAAGTCATTTGATATAGGTTATATTATTAGCTAATATCTTTTTCTATCATGGATATGTCATTGTCATCAGCTTCTAACATTTTAACTGGTTACATGCAATTGAAATAACCCAGAAACGTTTATTTGCTTTTTGCCTTAAAAAGAATGTTGGTGTGGCCAACTTTGGGAGAAGAGTAGGTTCTTCCATCTTCACCAAAAAATTGATTGAAATGATCATTAATGTAGAACACTAAATAATCTGCAGACTGTACTTGTGTGTATCTGCAAAGGAAATTCACCAAGCTTTTAAAGTGATCTGAATGTAAAAAAATCAGATAAAGCAGAACTTGTTCAAAAATCTTAGACCAGGTCATTAGCAAGAGACTTCTGAATGAAAGTAAACACTCCTCATGTCTCAGAAAATTTAACATTTCTAGAGCCTCTTTTATTCCGGGTTAAAGAAAATGAAAGGAGTTAATTTGCCATAGAATGGCTATTTCTTGAAAACATTCTTGAAAGTATGAGAGAACTGATTTTTTTTTAAAAGAATCCCAGGTAGGAAATTGAACTAGTGCAACAGCAAGGAGCCACAAACCGGAGGAGCTGAGAAGCCTTCTGAGCAGCACACTGGTTGAATGGCCAGTGTGGTGACTCTCTACCAAATCTGCAAAGTGAGCCCTTTCTATCAGGAAAAATTTCAGTCAGTTCTGCTTCTGAATAGTGGTTCAGGTGAAGAAGAATCAGTGTTATTATGGACCTAAAACTGTCTAGGAAACAGAAAAGAACAAGATAAGTGGTGAATTTTCAAACCTTAAACAGAGGGTAGCTCAAAGATCTCTGTCATCATATATATTTATGAATCAGAAAAATATCAACTCCATAAATATGCAGATGAGATTGTGTTAATTATGTTAATTAAAACCAGGGAGAGCTGTAACAAACCTAATAAGGAAAAACGTAATGAGCTAGGTGAATGGACAATGTAGAAGAGAATACATTTCAGTCTTGAGCGGAAAATGTAAATTACACTCACATTTGACAGGGTTCTTGGCTAATAGTGTCCATTTGGAGAAGGGATCATGGCACAGAAGCAAAACAAGTAATAACAAAAATCAGATTTCTTTTTCAGGGAGGTAAAGTTTCATGTTACCACATTTTCTTTGAGCAGGGAGCACCAGAAAACTATTTGGGGATTGGAAGTTCTGAAAATGCAGGTTCAGAAAATTTAAGAAGTTGGGAGACATTCTCAAGTGTGAACGTTCCCTGTTGTTTTGTGAAAGAAAGGGAAAATTTATTTTGGTTCAGCAGTGACTTGAGATACTTGTCAGAGCTGTGATTTGGGCCACTCCACTCCTCTGCTCTCCTCTCCAGGCTGACTTTGTAAGCTGAACCCATGAGCTATGATGGCTCCCACAACGGGATGTCATGCTTCACTCCAAGGAGAAGAAATAGATGGAGACACAAAAGAAAGATTTTTGTAAGTCTGAACTAGATTAGAGGGTCTTCATTTTGTGTGTCCTCTGCACAGTTTTCAGATGTATGTTGAGAAGATGCAGCTGCATTTCTTGACATTGGTTGCTCCTTCCTAGTGAAATGCAGAACAGTAGAGGTCCCACTCCAGTTTTCATTGAAGGAGAAAACCCTTTAAGGCCTTGGCTAGCAAGGAAAGATGCAGAGCGGAATTCAGGTCCACTGGGATTTTATGTATTTTTGGAACATACTCACCTCATCTGATCCCTGACTCTGGCCATCTTCTCTGGGTATAAGCTGTTGGAGAATGGTCCTAAGCAGCTCAAAAGGGAATTACTGATAAGTATGGTACAGCTCAGTAGTGAGGTACTGTAGTTCTTTAAAACAGTAGCTGAAACAGCTACATTTTCACAAGGCCAAATGCATTTTCATACAGCCCGAACTGAGTGCCCCGTGAGCGAATTCATTGGTTACATCTGTAGGAAGGGATAGATGCATTGTGCAGCACATGCCACCACCCTGATCCACCACTCATCCTGAACAGTCTTATCAAAGTCCACCTCCGTTAGCATTACATTACAACGAATTTGGAATTAATATCCCTTTCATCCATCCCATTTCAGGTACCTTGGAGCAAAATGAACTGGGAGCACACGAGTGCAATTCCCTGTCAGAGTAAACTGAAAGAGGTACTCCAGGAGGGCACCTCATGCAAATCCAGGTGTTAATCGGCATTCGGTCAGTGGGACCAGATTAAAGCTAGTACAAGATGCCTCCATGAAACACAGGGAGTGTAAATACTGGGTCTTCAGCCCAACTGGTTTGCTCTACGGATTCCTTCCTGCTGCACCACACTTGTTTGCTAAATATAGAGACTGCCGGAGTATACTGGCGCTGCCTTCCTGCCTCTCCAGCCTTCCCAAGAAAAAAAAAGGTATACAGACAGATGGAGCCAACAAGGCCAACATGGTGCCAGAATATAACCAAAGTGCAAGCTGATGGCTGTGGAACTCGCTTAGCCTGGTGTAGATATGGCCACAGGAGTCGAGTGGAAGTTGCTTTAGGACTAAAGTACTACTCAGTGTTGTATCAAACAGAATTTGTCTATCAGTATTTTTTCTCACCTGTAATACTGTGATTCTTCCAAATTTGCCCGTAGTTTTATATAGTTTTATACACACTATTCATTGTCCTTAGCCAAAAGGTGGCAGAAAAAGACTAGAGTGAACTTCACATCGTGGTCTCGTAGGCTGCAGAATAAGTTCACCGCAGGGCAGGCACACATTGCAACACACATCCATTAGGGCTTTCCAGGTTTTTCTCAATACCATCTTAAACAATTTCAAGGCCTCAGAGAAATGTGAGAATGACTTTGGAAAAAAAAAGTTTGACTGTAACTATACCAAACTGATTATATGGCTCATTGAGTAACTTGGCCCTATTAGGAAACATTTATTTCCCTCCCCCCCTTCCCACACCCTTCAATCTGCAACATGCAATTGCAAGACAATTTAGCAGGACAGTTCAGCAATTTCAATGTAGTACAGCAACTGTTTCATTTCATACATTTTATGACTCCAGGTTAAGGAGAGCCATTTCAAAGCAGTATTTAACCTAGAGGCTCTGTAAAAAAGGCTGGGATTTCAGTAAATACAGTGTGTGTGTTGTGTCTGGGGCTGAGGCTGACATCAAGCCAGATCATTATTTTCAGCTGTCGCTAGTATGTTCTTCTAGCATGAGCCTGATTCTGCAAGGTCTTTTCAAGCTGAATTACATAGTTCCCATTCAGGGAGTTTCCACTGAAACCCCTGTTGCACTCACTGTGATCAAATATTTCTCATGAGGAGAAAAAAGTGAAAAACATCGTCATTGGTAAGCAACAAGTTAGAGTTGTTTTAATATTTGTCAGATAAGAAAAGATTGCCATTGCAGAACCCTTGAGGAGTATAGATCAATTCTGTGTCACAGGCAGGCACACCAAGCTCTCTCTGAACAACTTAAGGTCTGATTTACTCTGCTGAAAGGACATACTGATGCAGTTATACTGCTTCCTCTGCTGTTTTCTGAACACGTTCCCTTCGTACCTCAGCTAGAGCTTCACCTTGCAGTGCAGATAGTCCCAGAGTGAGCATCTGAATCCGACTCCAAGGAAAAGAAACACCAGCTGGTTTCTGAGGAGCTCTCTCCTTTGCCCTCAGCTCTCTCCTTTGCCCCTCTCACTCTTCTCAGCACATAAATTTCAGAGACTCCCCAGTCCTCTTACACACCCTCCAAGCAAGAGGTAGTTTGCACAGTGACAGGCTTGGAGTTGTACAAATGCAGGTGGTCCAACCAAAACTATATGGGTGTGTGGCTGGTGACTGTGGGGATACTCGCTGCACTGCATGCCAGAAACTGCAATGATTGCAAAATTCTGTCCTCCTTTCCTACACCAGCATCACTAATTTGAGTGTCTCTTCTCGAGCCAGATGACAGCTTTCATGAAATTCGTAAGAATCTAGCACACTAGATACTTCTCTGTGTTGCTCAAGTGTGGCTGAAATCAGCCTATGAGTTCAAACGACCTTATACAGGCAGGTTCTCAGGTGAACAACAGACAGACAGGCAATATAATTCTCTGCTAAACCTTGTTTCCTTTGGAAATCAAGCTGAAAAACAGACTGTCTGGGGGTATGTGTGTGTGTGGTTTTGGTTTTGTTTTGTTTTAAATAAATTGAGGGAATTGGTTTAGAAGAAAGATATGGAACAGCTTCTAGACAAGAACAATTGAGAAGGGTATGACTTTTCAGCCAGAAAAAGAGATGACTTTAAGAGGGATGTGATAAAGACCTACCCATTCATACAGCTGTTACCCTGTTCTTGTTGGTTGAGTCTGTCTTTGCTCATAGTACAATGACTTTTAATTTACTGCTCAATCAATTAAAAATTTCCAGGGAATGTTTGAAGGTGCCAATGATCTGAACCCTTCTAGCCCAGGGAAAATTAAAAACAAAAGGAGAAAATGGGGAACAGTCCCAGCCATAGAGTTAACCACTTAGTAGTTATGTACATACCCCCTCCCTGTTTTTCTTCTGCCATCTTATTGTTGCCAAATCTCATGCTTCAGTTTTCACAGACTGATGCCCTGCCAAAGAGAGAAAAGAAAAAGAAAAAGAAAAGAAAAGAAAAAGAGGGAGAATAAGGGAAATGGTATAACACCTGGGCTATAAAAAATAGGGATGAAAAGAACTCCATTGCACAGGAGAAGGAGGTAAAAAAGTTCCTGGTTCCTTGCAGGAAGGTCAGTGGTATGAGGTGTTATAGAAAACAGGGAAATGGGGAGAACAGTATGGAAAAAACATGGAGAACCTGCAATGGAAGAAAAGAGAAGAAAGAAAAGGAGAGAAAAAATGACTCAGGTGCGTAGGATGAGAAGAGGTTTTGCAAGAAATCCCTAAACACCTCAGGAGTCTACAGCAGCACTAGGGAAAAATGAACCTGGAAGAAGCCCATGATGTACACTGAGCCTAGGAAAGCAACAAAGTGTTTATTTATCACAAAATTTATTCAGCTTGTAAAACCCAGACCAAACAAGCTATCTGCATGCTACCTGCACGCTCTCTGCCTGCCATCTGCACACTGCTTGTAGCACTGACAGCCCTGGCAGAAAGTCAGATGTGTCTCAGAGGAATTTGGTTCTTCCTGGAAACTCTTCCCAGGGCTCCAGGTCAGAGTGATTTGTGATTCTCTGCGCAGGAATATATTGATCTTCTCTGTGATTACTGAGAACTGTTATAATTTGAAAGTTAATTCTTTAGGAGTGATTTGACCTCTCTGAGGAACCAGATGAAGTTGGTCCCCTTAGCGTGGGCATGATGTGTACGGTAGAGGAGCAAACACCGCTCCATCCATGCCCAGTGTTTCCCATGCAGGCATGCTCATGAGGACCCTGTCCACCTCTGAGCATGCCTGTGTTGGGTACCCAGGGCACAGTTTGTATTAGGTTTATGGATTATTCCTGCTTCGGTCACACAGGTGCTGCTATGCACAGCCAAGGAGCAATCTTACCCATCTTGCAACTGTAACTGCCCAGGCAATTTATAGAATCACAGAATAGTTTGGGTTGGAAGGGACCTTTCAAGGGCATCTAGTCCAACCACCCCTGCGATGAGCAGGGACATCTTCAACTAGATCAGGTTGCTCAGAGCCCCGTCCAACCTGACCTTGAATATTTCCAGGGATGGGGCATTGACCACCTCTCTGGGCAACCTGTTCCAGTGTTTCACTACCCTCATATTATTTTTTTTTTTCCTTATATCTAGTCTAAATCCACTGTCTTTTAGTTTAAAACCATTACCCCTTGTCTTATCCCTACAGGCCCTACTAGATGGTCTGTCCCCATCTTTCTTATAAGCCCCCTTTAAGTATTGAAAGGCCTCAATAAGGCCTCCCCGGAGCCTTCTCTTCTCCAGGCTGAACAACCCCAACCCTCTCAGCCTGTCCTCGTAGGAGAGGTGCTCCAGCCCTCGTATCATTTTCGTGGCCCTCCTCTGGACCCACTCCAACAGGTCCATGTCTTTCCTGTGCTGAGGGCTCCAGAGCTGGACGCAGTACTCCAGGTGAGGTCTCACCAGAGCAGAGTAGAGGGGCAGAATCCTCTCCCTCGACCTGCTGGCCACACTTCTTTTGATGCAGCCCAGGATACAGTTGGCCTTCTGGGCTGCAAGCACACATTCTCGGCTCATGTCCAGCTTTGCATCCGCCCGTACCCCCAGGTCCTTCTCTGCAGGGCTGCTCTCAATCCCTTCATCCTCCAGCCTGTGTTGATACCGGGGGGTTGCCCTGACCCAGGTGCAGGACCTTGCAAAGAGACCTTATGAGAGTCTTATTTCATTCCTAGCATGATTTACTCCAAATTTCAGCAAGCAAGGATGACTGAGCAACCAATCACACAGAGTTGTTTCAGACATACCACCTCTGACTGGGAGCTGCTGAGACTTCTTTGATGTAACTTAAGTCAAATCCAATAAATTATTAGACATGAGACCTCCAAGGGACATTTGGATATGACTGGGAGTGGTACTGGTAACTCAAGCAAGCAGTGTTTTTTCCCAGTGTGAGAGTGCTTAAGTTCAAAATTACATGGCACAATACCTTCTTTTTGAGACAGAAAACAGTACCCTTACACTTTGCCCTCAGTGTAACTGTGGGAAAGGAAGGTGCTGGGGCTGGTACGCCAGTCCTCTGCTGTGTTTGTGGCTCGCTGTGGCTGTTTGTGACGGGCAGGAGATGGAGCAGCCTTGGGGCTGCTCTCCACCAGCACATGTGGAGAGGGCTGTCTAGTGGATACAGTGGGAAGCTGTGACTTAGCTTCTTGCAGTCTGCACCATTCACAGAATCACAGAATCACAGAATCACAGAATCGTACAGGTTGGAAAAGACCTTTAAGATCATCGAGTCCAACCATAAACCTAACACTGCCAAGACCACCACTACACCATGTCCCTAAGCACCACATCCAAACGTCCTTTAAATACTTCCAGGGATGGCGACTCAACCACTTCCCTGGGCAGCCTGTTCCAATGCTTGATAACCCTCTCGGTGAAGAAAAATTTCCTAATATCCAGTCTAAACCTCCCCTGGCGCAACTTGAGACCGTTTAGTCTTGTCCTATCACTTCTTACCTGGGAGAAGAGACCGACCCCCACTTTGCTACAACCTCCTTTCAGGTAGTTGAAGAAAGCGATGAGGTCTCCCCTCAGCCTCCTTTTCTCCAGGCTAAACAGTCCCAGCTGCCTCAGCCGCTCCTCACAAGACTTCTGCTCCAGACCCTTCACCAGCTTTGTTGCCCTTCTCTGGACACGCTCCAGCACCTCAATGTCTCTCTTGTAGTGAGGGCCCAAAACTGAACACAGGATTCGAGGTGCGGCCTCACCAGTGCCGAGTACAGGGGCACAATCACTTCCCTACTCCTGCTGGCCACGCTATTTTTGATACAAGCCAGGATGCCATTGGCTTTCTTGGCCACCTGGGCACACTGCTGGCTCATATTCAGGCGGCTGTCAACCAACACCCCCAGGTCCTTCTCTGCCAGGCAGCTTTGCAGCCACTCTTCCCCAAGCCTGTAGCGTTGCATGGGGTTGCTGTGGCCCAAGTGCAGGACCTTGCAGTTGGCCTTGTTAAACCTCATACAATTGACCTCGGCCCATCGATCCAGCCTGTCCAGGTCCCTCTGCAGAGCCTTCCTACCCTCCAGCATATCAAGACTCCCACACAACTTGGTGTCCTCTGCAAACTTGCTGAGAGTGCACTCGATCCCTTCATCCAGATCATTGATAAAGATGTTAAACAGAACTGGCCCCAACACAGAGCCCTGGGGAACACCACTTGTGACCGGCCGCCAACTGGATTTAACTCCATTCACCACCACTCTTTGGGCCCGGCCATCCAGCCAGTTCTTTACCCAGTGAAGAGTATACCCGTCCAAGCCATGAGCAGCCAGTTTCTCCAGGAGAATGCTGTGGGAAACCGTGTCAAAGGCTTTACTGAAGTCTAGATAGACAACATCCACAGCCTTTCCCTCATCCACTAGGTGGGTCACCTTGTCATAGAAGGAGATCAGGTTGGTCAAGCAGGACCTGCCTTTCCTGAACCCATGCTGACTGGGCTTGATCTCTTGGTTATTCTCTATATGCCGCATGATAGCACTCAGGATGATCTGCTCCATCAGCTTCCCCGGCACCGAGGTCAGGCTGACAGGCCTGTAGTTCCCCAGGTCCTCCTTCCGGCCCTTCTTGAAGATGGGTGTCACATTAGCTAATCTCCAGTCAGCTGGGACCTCCCCAGTTAGCTAGGACTGCTGGTAAATGATGGAAAGGGGCTTGGTGAGCTCTTCTGCCAGCTCCTTCAGCACTCTCGGGTGGATCTCATCATTCACAAGACATAGAGCCATACAATCAACCTCTATAAGACTGTCTGAAGAAATTATGCTTTAAAAGTCACCTTTATATTCTCTAAACAGTTGAAGGACCAACTAAACTTCTCTGAAGCTTTAATCACTTGAGCTCAGTCAACTAAAACAATGACATTGCCCAGTAGCACAGCCATCTTTGGTCTACAGTCTGCAAACTTCTGAGGGTCCACGGGCTACTTCTGAGGGGTCGGTGAAAGGTAACAAAGAAAAGGCATCTTTTGCTTTACAAGCATATTTACTTCCACTGGAAATTTTTTAGGTGACCGCAAGTGGAAAAAGGGTTGAAAACCAACTTTGTATCACATTTTTTAAGACCTCAAAATCATTATATGTTATCAATGTTCCTTCACTGCAGGCTGCTTGAACCCTAAGTCTTCCCCACCATACAACAAAAAAGAAGCTGTATCTCAGTGACTCAGTGCTGAGTCATTATAATCCTGATAAGAATATCAATGAAGCTATTTGTAATTTTTCAGATCTTTGTCACCACATTGTCTGATTTCTCAACAAATATTTTCATTTCTAGAAGAAATACAAGGTAGTAAGCGTAACAGAACAGCTTATTTTGTATCATAAATCCTTTTCTCTAAGTCAAGATTTAAAACAAAACTGATATTTTTTTTTTTTTTAAAGACCTGTATGAAATGAGAGTAGAAAAGACCACATCATAGGACCTATTAAAATGAAACTCTTTGACTGTTTACCCTATGCAGGTTTCAGTCTCCTTCATGCGCAGAGTGTGTGTGTGTGTGTGTGTGTGTGAGAACACGTGGAAAGCAGCTAGCACAGACCAGCTCTAGCTGTGAGGACTTTAGGCTCCAACCTCTTGGGGCTGCAGTAGTAGAAGTGTTAAGTCAAAAACCAAACAATAGACCAAAGGTGAGAGAGACATAAAAGCCATGTGATTCTTTTCTTTTGTTTCATAGGTACCACCTGAGGCCACTCATCACTTAGCCATATTAGCTAGCTGATGTTTTTCAGATACCCTGGTTGAAGCAGGGCTTGAAAGACTGGAGTGGAGACAGGGCAGTGGTCAGGGATGTCAGCTTTCAGGATGCTGTTCCTCAACTAGGGAACACCAGGGGCTTGAGGCAGGGACAACATATGTTTACTATTATATATAATACTTCAATTTATTCATGCTGCAATGGTGTTGAAAACAAACCTGATATTTTCCATATGCAGACGAAGACATAGTCTCTTTTCCTGAGTGGTTATGGCCTAGGAGAAGATTTAGTGGAAGGAGAGCAGCAAGTCCTGGCTAACTGAACTGGAAACTGCAGTCAGCACCTCTCCACGACAGACCTTCACGTCCTTCCTGGAGCAAAGGTGCCAATGCACCCGTACCCCTGCTTCCGCCCGCTCTCGGACCCTGTGTGCCAAAGCTTGACCTTGCCAGCCAGCCGTGGCTGAAACATGTACCGTGTGGCAGCTTCTGTGTGTGTCTCTGGGGAGGACCAAACATGAGGAGCCCTGCTGGAAGGCTCTCCCGTCCCCCTTTGTGGTGCTGCGTGCCTTCTCCCTTCTGCATGAGCTGGTGCTTAAGGTGCGCCCAGTGCCGGGACTGATGGCTGCTTCTCATGTCCGGGCAGAGGAGTTTTTGAAGGCGTGTCAACTGGAGTTTTACCTTGCATTTTTCTTAAATGAAAAAGCTCTGGCAGTACCAAATAACAATTGTGAAATAAATCATTCATGGTATTCATTCCCCTACACTCAGTTGTTGAAATATTTTTTCACAAATAGATTTTTTTTTTAACGTGACCAGCTCTGATTAGGAAAACCTTTTCCAAGTTCTTCAGCTGCTCAGCTCCCGCCCTCTTACTGATTTTCCTTTCTGAAGCCCATTCCTTCCCCCCGTAGTCTAGCAATTCCTTACTGTTATTTTGCATGCGTCAATTAGACCTGATGGTGTGATGAAAAGAACAAGAAGAAACAGATACATTTATTTTAATATTTCAGAACCAAAGACATGTGAGAGGCAGCTCTCTTTTCAGTATCAGGACACCAAGTCCCACTGCTCTGACTCAGAAACCCTTTGAGCAGGGGAAGTTTGAAGAGCCTTTAGGATATGAGCCCTCCCACACTGCTTGCACAGATAGACATCTGATCTTACCTTTCATCTGAAAAGATCTCCAAGGCAAAAGGAAACAGAAACATGGTTTCATAGTTAAAGCAGTAACACATTGCAAGCTGAAATGCAGTCTCATCCCACTAGAGGGTGGTCTGGTCACCTTCATGTGACAGCTGAGGTGTGCAGGCAGACAAAGCCTGTCCCCCCTTTATTTAGACTGAGCAACATCAAAGTATTCCTGTTCTGAGTTTTTCCAAGTGCCTCAACATCAACATTGAACCTACCCTCTCATTTAAACAAATAAACATATTGCACCTTTCACTGAAGATCTGACACTCTACAAATATTAGCATGCTCTGAAGTCTTCTACCAATGCTACAACTGTATACATATGAAACAGCAAAGTGAGGCTCACTGTTAAAGAGGAACATGCTTGGTTTGATACCGCTTTGCAATCTTTAAAATCTGTTTATGTGGTTGATATTCATTCACATCATTTTCATAGGAAGCTCGATTATTACAAGTGAAACAAGGCAAATTCTTTCTCATGAGCCAGCCTGTGTTTTGACTGTTACAGTGAACCAGAAAGGGCTGTACCACAAGAGGTGAACTGGAGGCTCTTCCATAAGGTTTGGGAGACCTGGCAGTTAATCTCACAGCCAGGTCTTGCACCAGCTGCATGAGATTCACCAAAACCACCTTCCTCTGCCAAGCCGTCCCTCTCCCTGGGGAGCCATGTCACCTCTGCTCCCCTTCCCAGGACAGCCTGCTCATCTCCCTCTTTCTACTCCTTCATCTACTCACACTCAAACACATACATCCCCACCTCCATGCTTCATGACCCAACCTTCAAAACTCCTTGTCTTGTTCCTACTTCTGAGATACATGTTATGATCACCAAGAAATATCATTTCAACCTGCTTTCTGGTTCACATCACTTCTGATTATCAGAAATCTTTTAGGGTCCTTGCAAGGAAAATGAAGGTACAGCCTTACATCATGGAACAAAGCTGCAGCAAGTGTCAACCCAAACACCATAGGGTTCAATCTGAATTTCAGAGAGATTTCAGAGAATTTCATCCAACATCTTGGCTCCTACTTCAGTGTCTACCCACATGGGAATCCTCCCTTTTACTCTCATGAGAGTGGGAGCAAAGACACAACCCAACAAGAACTAACCAGTGTTTATGTACCTATGCAAATCTTTCTCTGTTAGGGGTTTTTGTCCAAAAATGAATTAGGCTTTGGGTTGTGTTGCTCTGATCAGGTTTCTCTTTATTGCCTCATTTTCCTAAGTGTTGTTTTCAGCCTTAGTAGTGGATAAATGAAAGACTTTATCTCAAAAATATGTGGTTGCAGGTATTTTCAGCCACAAAAACCGGCCGTGTCTAAGGATGTTCCAACATGGATGCAAGCTCACTGGAAAAATGTGAAAGCTCTGTGAGCAAAGCAGGGCACCATTCACCATTACATTAAAAATATATATATATACTCATATTTTGAATGATACAGAAACAAATGTAAATAGATTAGGAAAAAACATACTTTATTTGCACGAGTTCACTTTCTCATCATCTCAACATTTTAGGAGATGTTATTTCCCTATTTGGTTTTGTCTGTTTCATATAGTTCAGACAGCAAAAATGTTAAAAGATTAAAGAATTCATTATTAACCTCATGGCATTTGAATCATGTCAACAGATATGACCCAGCTGCCAATGATAATCAAGAGTACCTTCAGCTGTGAGTTTGGATGCAAATCACAACAAAACAGGACGATCTGTTCTGATGCAATAGAATGAATTATTACATCATTCATCTGGTCTGTATAAACACAACATGGCAAAGAAATAAACTCCTTTCTCTTCATAAATTCTTTACACTTCAATGTCTTGAGAGTTATATAGGATATGGCATACTGTTTGGCTCCTGTAGAAGGGAAGGCAGTGATATGGATGGGAAGTGTGACACTCAGGACTTATGAAAAGCTTTTGCCTCCCTGTGTTCCTTTTTGGTGGTGGCAAAGTTTTGGGTGGGTGGTGTTGTCTCTAATAAGTAAGTGTTATATACTTAACTATTAGGATACATAAGTAGAGCTGTCCTCCATAATTGGTTCCAACATCTGGATACCACTGTTAAATAGGTTTGGGGAGGAACATGTGGTCCTCATTTAAAACACTGAAAACACTATCATGATGTAGACTGTGAAATTTTAAGTAAGACTACTGCTGTTTTGATTATCCTCTGAGATAAAAAATAAAAGTGAACAGCACTCTAAACGATGTAAAACTGCAAGAACACCAGCATCCTTTAACAAGCATCTCTACAGCAGATAAGGCAGCAACTTTTCTTTTATAACAGAACTTATCAAAGCATGGAACTGATGTCTTTGTTTTCTGTCTCCTATGTGAACTTATAACAGAAGGGAAGGGAAGGGAAGGGAAGGGAAGGGAAGGGAAGGGAAGGGAAGGGAAGGGAAGGGAAGGGGAGGGGAGGGGAGGGGAGGGGAGGGGAGGGGAGGGGAGGGGAGGAGAGGAGAGGAGAGGAGAGGAGAGGAGAGGAGAGGAGAGGAGAGGAGAGGAAAGGAAAGGAAAGGAAAGGAAAGGAAAGGAAAGGAAAGGAAAGGAAAGGAAAGGAAAGGAAAGGAAAGGAAAGGAAAGGAAAGGAAAGGAAAGGAAAGGAAAGGAAAGGAAAGGAAAGGAAAGGAAAGGAAAGGAAAGGAAAGGAAAGGGAAAAAAAAAAAAGACAAATAAATTCCAAGTGTAGCTAAAATTAGCAAGGCTCTCCTTTGAATGTTGTGTTTCAGAATCCAGGGCTCTGCATTGCCATTCTCCTGTAACACAAATTAATTAGGTATTGATTTGTTTTTTCATTCAATTAAAGTATAATTAAATGGCAGTGGTCTGTCTCTGAAAAACAGATGAAAAGGTTCTGGTAAGAATCTCTAGGTTAATCCAGCTGCTTAAAATGTGTGTTGTATTTGACCATTTGCCAAGAGAGTCTGTGAATACATGAGCCAGCTGGCATGGGGAGGGCTGGTGGGAACCTGTCAGCTGTTTAGGACAATGGCTGAAGCTTTTTTAACCAAATCAGTTTTTAAAATACCTAAAAATGAGACACCCTACCTTGGCAGCTCAGGAATTATGGCAGCAATGAAATCCTAAGAATTTTTTTCCTCTTAAAATATGAGTTTTGACTCATATTCTATGAACCTCTGAACCAAGCCGTTTATTTAGATTACTGTTAAATGTCTGGCAAAGAGACACAATGCATCAAAGCCTTATTTTTACAATGATGGAGCCCAAGTTTGCTATTTTGACAAATATGGCTATTCAGAAGGAAATAACTATGTTAATGTGCTGAATGGAGTTGCATCACCAGTTGCTCTTTGGACCAGGCTGGACTCCAGCCTTGGGTCCGGCTTTCAGGGCAGCACCCCTCACTCCACAGGACCTCAGGAGGATGCGCAGGTGCTCCTTTTGCCAAACTGTGAGCCACAAGCACACCCTGGTGAGCGGTCGCTCCTGCACACCCTGCTGTTGGCTCCGGCTGTGCTTCTCATGGGAATAAATGCTTATCAGCCTACGTGAGAGCTTTGTGAGCAAACCTTTAATGCACTGTTTCCCACTAAGTATTTTAGACAGAAAAATTAGCCAATGACCCTGGCATTTAAAAAACCTCTTTTGCTCCCTGTGTTTTCACTGTTGAATGAATACAGACAGGAGTGATTTCTGGAGCACGGAGGCGACGGGGAATAGCCGAATAGCTCTTTAAAAGCCAGGCTGGGTGCGTGCATGTGGAGGCTGGGGTGTCTGCAAGCCAGGTGTCGATATGAAACTTGCCATGCTAACAAGAGCCTTGCAACAGGCTGTTACTTTGATTTTTTCCACCTGGTGCTTGCTGCAGCAACATGTCTGCCTCACCATGTGAGTTATCTGAGAAGCTGTCAAAAGGCAGGGAAGATATAGGAAGTTTTGAAAAACCTGGCTGAGCCTGCCTTCTCAACGGTAACACTTTATGACACTTTTATTTTCAATCCCAAACTTCAGATGCTTCATTTTCTTTCCACCAAGGGAGACAAGCTAACAATGAAAGCCCTCCAGCCCCTGGAGATGCTCTGGCTGTGTGCTCTGTGGGGTGTCGTGGTGCTCTGTCCAGGGCTTCTCCTCAGCTTCCAGGCTCCTGCCCACAAGTACAGAATGAACTTTCTGTTTGTGCAGAAAAAGAAAAATGTAACGTGTAAATATGTCTGCATTTGGAAGATGAGAAAAAGCAGATCTTCTTAATCCATTTCTGAAAGCTTCAGGTGCATATCTGAATCACTCCATACCCACCACTTTTGCTGAGCTGTGGCCCTTGGCATTCCCAGAAAACAGGAAAACCTGAAGTGCAAATACTCGGTAGGGAATTAACATGAAGGGGACAATCCTGAAGACGCAAAGGCAATGAAGGAAAGCTAGGAAAAGCCAGAAGTTGCATTTCAGCATCTTTTGCGCTTGCAGGAGGACTCACATGCCTGAAATCCTCACTGCTCATCCAAACTGGACCAGAACGTGTAAGAAAAAGTTATTCCCCTACTGTACCAACCTCACTTTCTTTATTTCCATTGACCAACAGAGCTGTACAGCGTTACTACTGTGTGTGTCAGAGACTGTTACTGATGATGCAGACGCTGGGTTGCTTTCCTGTTCTTAATACACAGGATTTTTTTTTTCCTATCAGAGGATTCCATTTCTAAAATACAATTTCCTTATTCAGGACAGAGGCTGGAAGGTAATCCGGGAAGGAGGAAGTAGTTTAATATTTCTTTTCCTCCTCATTATCAAAATCTGCATTATTTGCTGTATGCTGTATTCTGATTGCAGAACTACTTGCTGGTTTCAACGATCCTTAGCAAAAGTAATTGGGGAGATCCAGAAATGTTGGTGATATTTGTTTTTTTTTTCCTAACAGCACTGTCAGCTGTCAGTGAGAGCACTTCTCATGGACACACTTCCAAGCAGCAAGGCTCAACCAGAGATATGTGGGCACCCGGTGGCCTCTGAAGTAGTCCACAGCTCAGTTCAGCTCCTTTAACTTCCTCATGTCTCCCTGCTCCTGCAGCCACAAGTGCAGAACTGTGCAGCTCCTGGCCGCTCTCACCATCCCACTCCTGCTCACTGCACAGGACATGTGGACAGGATGGGCAGATGAGGGTACCCCACTCCATTCGCCAAATGTCTTCAAGCCGATAAGCAATGACATGATGACGGGGGCAGGGGTGCGCACCCAGATCCACCCAGGAAGCTTTGGGACTTCAGAAATTCAGGGCTCTTTTTTGTGGACTTGGGAACCTGAATTCAGGTGACCAGGTCTTATCTCCTGCCTCTACAGAAGGAACCAGAAATCCAGGGGGACCCCAGGGCTTTCGCTGGAGTTACAGTCCAGACAGCTCTGGCTCAGGAGAGCTGTGAGAGAATGCAACAGAGAGAGACAGAGAAAGAGAGAAAGAGGGAAGAAAAACTGGGTTTTGTTCCAGTTTGGCCCAAATATTTTTTTTTTAATTAAATTTCCCATGAGTCAGAAACCTGGGGATTTTTGCAGCACAACTTTCTGCATAACAAATGTATTACTTCAGCTAATGCAATGATATCTTATAACAATTTACAATATATTAATACTTGAGAAAACATAAAGCTGTCAGCTAAAGATATTCCTCAAATTAGCATTTATTTTTATTGTTTATCATTCATGAAAGACACCAAATCAATTGTATTCTATTTATATTATTTTTTGAAGTATTTTCACAACAGCAATGTCAAGCCCAAGTGAAGAGCAAGGAAAAAAGCAAGGAGCAAAAATCACCCCTGCTCCAAAGAGTTTAAAAAGTAATCTAGGACAGAGGAAAGAGGAGTAGCTGAAATATCTGATGAAGGAGTGGATGATGTAAAAAGGTTAATGGGAATAGTAGTATGGGCTGGTATAGATGAGGTGGGAGTAAAGTCATAACAGATTTATTCCCCCTGTGCCTCCGGTGCTGTGTTTGTTACAGTGTCCCAGGGAGATCAGTCCCTTCCCTCGGTGCCTGTGCTCCCGGGTACTGGGGCTTTGCTGCTGAGCTCAATATCGAGGTGATTCAGAGGCTGGTTTTAGGGCAAGTTTCTTACCAAGACCTCCTTCATGAGACCAGTGATTCATACAATCATAGAATCATAGAATTGTTTAGGTTGGAAAAGACCTTTAAGATCATCAAGTCCAACCGTTAACCCAACACTGCCAAGTCCACCACTAAACCATGTCCTTAATCACCGCATCTACATGTCTTTTAAATACCTCCAGGGATGGTGACTCTGCCACTTCCCTGGGCAGCCGCTTCCAATGCTTCACAACCCTTTTGGTGAAGAAATTTTTCCTAAAATCCAATGTAAACCTCTTCTGGTGCAACTTGAGACCATTTCCTCTTGTCCTATGGCTTGTTACTTGGGAGAAGAGACCAACGCCCACCTCTCTACAACCTCCTTTCAGGTAGTTGTAGAGAGCGATAAGGTCTCCCCTCAGCCTCCCTTTCTCCAGGCTAAACAGTCCCAGCTCCCTCAGCCGCTCCTCATAAGACTTCTGCTCTAGACCCTTCACCAGCTTCGTTGCCATTCTTTGGACACTCTTCAGCACCTCAATGTCTTCCTTGTAGTGAGGGGCCCAAAACTGAACACAGGATTCGAGGTGCGGCCTCACCAGTGCCGAGTACAGGGGCACGATCACTTCCCTACTCCTGCTGGCCACACTATTTTTGATACAAGCAAGGGTGCTGTTGGCCTTTTTGGCCACCTGGGCACACTGCTGGCTCATATTCAGCTGGCTGTCCACCAACACCCCCAGGTCCTTTTCTGCAGGGCAGCTTTCCAGCCACTCTTCCCCAAGCCTGTAGCGTTCCATGGGGTTGCTGTGGCCCAAGTGCAGGACCCAACACTTAGCCTTGTTGAACCTCAGGCAATTGGCCTCAGCCCATCGATCCAGCCTGTCCAGATCCCTCTGCAGAGCCTTCCTACCCTCAAGCAGATCAACACTCCTGCCCAGCTCAGTGTCCTCTGCAAACTTACTGAGGGCGCACTCGATCCCCTCGTCCAGATCATCGATAAAGATATTAAACAAGACTGGCCCCAACACAGAGCCCTGGGGAACACCACTTGTGACCAGCTGCCAACTGGAGTAAACTCCATTCACCACCACTCTTTGGGCCTGGCCATCCAGCCAGTTTTTTACCCAGCGAAGCGTACACCCATCCAAGCCATGAGCATCCAGTTTCTCCAGGAGAATGCTGTGGGAAACGATGTCAAAGGCTTTACTAAAGTCTAGGTAGACAGCATCCACAGCCTTTCCCTCATCCACTAAGCAGGTCACCTTGTCATAGAAGGAGATCAGTTTGGTCAAGCAGGACCTGCCTTTCACGAACCCATGCTGACTGGGCCTGATAATCTGGTTGTCTTGTACATGCTGCATGATGGCACTCAAGATGATCTGCTCCATAACCTTCCCCAGCACCAAAGTCAGACTGACAGGCCTGTAGTTCCCCGGATCCTCCTTCCAGCCCTTCTTGTAGATGGGCATCACACTTGCTAACCTCCAGTCACCTGGGACCTCCGCAGTTAGCCAGGACTGCTGGTAATGGATGGAAAGTGGCTTGGTGAGCACTTCTGCCAGCTCCCTCAGTACCCTTGGGTGGATTCCATCTGGCCCCATAGACTTGTGTGTGTGTCTAAGTGGTATAGCAGGTCGCTAACCATTTCCCCTTGGATTATGGGGGCTTCATTCTGCTCCCCATCCCTATCTTCCAGCTCAGGGGGCTGGGTACCCGGAGAACAACTGCTCTTACTATTAAAGACTGAGGCAAAGAAGGCATTGAGGTCATCAACCTTTTCCTCATCCTTTGTCACTATGTTTCCTCCCACATCTAATAAAGGATGGAGATTCTCCTTAGTCCTTCTTTTGTTGCTATGGATTTATAGAAACATTTTTTATTGTCTTTTACAGCAGTAGCCACGTTAAGTTCTAGTTGGGCTTTGGCCCTTCGAATTTTCTCCTTGCATAACCTCACGACATCTTTGTAGTCCTCCTGAGATTCACTTCAGACTGGCCACCACCATGGAAGTTATTTACGGTGTGGATACAGCAGGACATTCCTTTTACCTCTAAGTCTCAGAAGTTGAGTGAAACCCACCAAACTTGAACAATAGTCAGGGTCTGACCTTACAGAAAGACAGCAGAGGAAAATATTCCGAGTCACTGCAGTAATGAATGGACAGCCATTAATTTAAAGCAAACCACATTGTTGCTTTTACTCAGCGTAGGCAATGAAATAATGAAAGAAACCCACAAGCTTTCAAAACAGCAACATTAGCCGGATTTCCACTGCCATAAGATCAAAGAAAGAGGATTTGTTAGTTATAGTCAGATGGTATCAGACAAGGAAAGTCTCTGCCAGCCTAGCAGAACCGAGTCAGTCCCTCAGCCCACCTCTGCCCCCTCCAGCACGCTCAGGCACACACACGCTCACACATAGCGTCTATATTTACATCATCTTCCTCTCTCTCCATAATGTGATCCATCAGGCAGAGTAAACTCTGCAGCACCCCTTTTTATTTCCAGGAATCAGCACTTTTCCTTCCTTATTTGATCAATGCAAAAAGAAGCAGCAGTGAATTTTCTGCATCTCTGCACCCCCCACTTCCGCAGTTAATTCAGGCACCATCTGAAATGTGTGCTTCTGGAAGCACCTATAGCTTGTGCTGTGCTGTTTCTATCTTCAGCTAGAATTTATGTCTGATGGGCAATATTCTTGCATAGTAGGCCGTGAAAAGAGATGATTTGCAAAAAATCAGAGCCTGTTTTCTTTCAGTCAAGGTCCTTTGGGAATTTGCATCTGAAACACACATAAAATGGATGACACCCAATTAATTAATTATTTTCAATTTTGACAGTCAGGCTCCAGCACACTATTGATTTCCCATGTACAAGTGACCCTAAGCTGCAGCTCTCAAAGTGTTTCTTGCTTTCAAGTTTCAAGCAGAAAAATGAAAACACTGGTTTTGGACTATTATGGAAAGAGATGATTTACACTGGACGTTGGTCTGCCCATGGCTCCTCTTAGTTTCAGTCTTACATAGCCACTTCAATTTTCTTTTTCTCATCTTCCATCTTCTTCTCTTCAGATTAGCTTCCTTTCTGATGTTTTCTGCCTGTTATTTTATCTCCGAAGTCCTATCCCATTTATCTGCCCGTATTCCATAAACAAACCTATGGCGTATGGCCTTGTGTGTTGGGGTAGTGGAGACACACAGTGAGTGTGTCAGAAAGTTTGTATGTCACAATTTCCCCATAACAGAGTCACAGGATGGTGGGATTCAGTCACTATTATTTCATAATTAGCATTTGAAATATAAAATTAAGCCTGAGCGACATCACCTTCAGAAGGCCACAAGAGACAATCCTTCACTCCCCAGGAACCTGAAGCACAATATCAGAGAAAAGGAAGGGAACACCTGTCATTTTTGCAACTATTACGAACATTACATGTTGTCCTCAAAAGAGCAGAAAAAACCCAAAGAACTATACATTTTAAGTAAATTTTAAGCCAGGAAGATTAATGCCTGCTTTTATCATCATTTTACAGAACAATTCATACTGAAGCCCTTAGGTTCAAGCCACCTTAATTTTTCCCACTGTAGGCAAACATAAACTGCAGATTCTGAGTCAGTGCAAGTCTGAGCTCCATCGGGCCAGAGCCCAGCAAGGTCAAAGTACCTGTGAGAAAGGCGAAACACAACACCTTGTCAAGCGCTCAGTAGGAATCCTTCTAGGGTATCACCTGATAAATGCAGTAAAAGCTAAACCAGGCAGCCAAAAAGATGCGCATTTATAGACAAAAAATGTCACTGCTGAGGTAGAACTTACAAAGGCAAGAAGAAATGAAAGATTTACCATTCATTCCACATGGGCATGGAGGACAGTATGAAAAGTGTTAGTTTTCAGACTTCGAAGAGTGAGCAAATATTTACCTGGCAAATAAGATACAAAGAGAGGACGGGGAAGTACAGCTGTCCATAAACTGTCCATGTTGCTGCAGCATTTTGGTTGATTATGGAAGTTTGGTATGAAAATCTTAAAAGACGGTGTAAAAGATACTGAGATTACTGTGTTATACCACAATTCATAGCCAACTTAAGCAAAGAGAAACTATAAACCTTAGGTTTTATTGAAAATACATATTAGTCTTCCCAGTGTTTTAGTTCCCTGAAAACCTAAATTGGAGAATAATGTATTTATTTGCAACTAATTAGTGAACTACTGCTATACTTGGTTTTGACCCTGGGAACTGAAGACTACTGAGTGGGAACCATAGACCAGTGGAAGGCAGGATTGCTGTTGCATGTTGCAGCAAGAAGGGTTGCTGGTTTGTTTCTTTGGTTATTTTTGCAGTTGTGTTCCTTTTCTTTAACAGGGGTCTCTGTGAAAAGGGATTGCAAACTCACATGCATTGTCTGGGAAGGTGCTGAAAATTCCCAGAATGAATTTACAGTTACTGTAGCAAATATAACATCTGCCATGCATGGATCCATTAAACCAGTTCCTTTAAAACCAGTGCTGCCAGATGACTGCATGTTACGATTACAAAGCGGAAGAGCAAACTATTTTACGTGGCCACTAATTGTCAGTGGTTTCTTTATGTTTCCCAGACATTCTCAAAGATAGTGGGAAATGGTTTCTTCACATGTGGATGTCTTTGAGTTTTTCATTCACAGTTCCTTTCACTGTGGGAAAAATAATCATGATCTCAAAAACCTTCATGAACTGGAACTTTGCAAAGACTACTCAAAGAAACTTTATAAACTATTTCTAGGTTTGGTATTTTCTTCAGTAATTTCACAATATTTCAATTTTTTGTTGAGACCATTTAACAAGCAGTATGCATAGCTATCACTAGGTAACATTTTGAAATAAAAGGTTGTTTCAAACATGAGAATGGTATTTTTTGCTTTAAAATGTCAAAATGAAACATTAATATCATTTCTAAAAAATCCACATAAAATTTGTCCTGCTATAAAGCATCACAGACATTTCCCATGAATTGTTTTAGTTTTGATGAATTGGCATTTTCAGATAAAGAATGCTTAGCTTCAGAATTCCCAGTCATCCTTAAACTAAATTTATTATATCATTGCACCACTGCCAGGAGAACAGTTCAAGGTGCACAACTGTCAGCATCCTTTGGTCCCAAGGTGCCATATAAGGACAACTCATTTTCTCTTATTCTCCATCTTGCAAATCTTTTTATAATCACATTGCCATTTCTGCAGCAGAAGAGATCTCTTGGGACTTCCAAGAGCCATGCAGATGGCTTTAAGGTAAAGGCAGAAAAAGCAAACAACAAGCACTGAATCTCATTTGCTTGTATCTCAAATAGCTTGTTTTAAAGGACATTATGCCTTTGCATCACAGATGCAGGGGCTGTGAATACGTGCAAAGAGGTCAAACAAGGTCATTGACACAATCTTCTGCTACGCCTCCAACATCCCCATGAAGTGGGTGAGATGTTGTACAGTTACATCACTAGAGAAATACCCAAACCCTTCCTTGTGAAATCTGTGCTAAAATACTATACCTGCAAAAAATCCTTTCCAGACTGCACCAGTTCCCAGTGGTCCCTCATGATATCTCCTCTTTGCCTCCTTCCCTCTCCCTTTCTCCTAAAACCACAGCATGCCCAGCAGCTGAGCAAGAGGGGCTGCGTGGCTGCTGCAGCAGGGCAAACCAGAACTGTGATCCGGGAAGCCAGGAAAGGCCTGATGGGCTAAAGTGTGAGTGTTGAACCAAAGTCTCTCACTATGATCTCCTGCTCTGCTCTGCTTTAGCCTTGTCACTGTGTGTCCCTGCACCACAGGCACAAGGCTGCTGTGTCAGTCTGGCTGCTGCCATTCATCCTTTGCAGGTTCTGTAAAATGTGGCTGAGGCCATGGCATTCACTGACAACAAAGTCATGAAACCCCAATGAGCTTTCATTTAAAACTCTGTGAGAAGCGGGAGGGCTGAGCTGACACGCTGGTGCCAGCCAGGGTTGCCCACAGGAGGTGTGCCTGGACTTCCCTAAGCCTCAATATCTTTCTGACTGTTGTTGCAGCCCATCGAAGAAGGTACGAATATCTGAAATCTCAGCACTCAGCAAGCTGGGATGAGGTCTTCCAGCAAAGCAGAGATTTAAACAGTATTAGTGCTGCATTGAAAGAGCTTAACACCTGAGAGGAAACCCAAATTATTCCCGTTTTATAGACGGGAAGGGAAATGTGCTTTCACTAGTCCTGCTGTGTGGTTTTCTTTCCCCTTCAGCTTCGTTTCTGTGCTGCTTCAGTTCCAGGCAGTTGTAGTCCATTTGTTACTAGCTGATTTCCACTGTGCTGGCTGGCAAGGTCTGCATCATCTTGGTGGTAACAGACTGACGGAGAGGAGTGAGCAATGGATCTTCAGTTCACTGCTTCAGTCTACTTTGTCTGACCAGCTCATCTCATGACCTCCTGCAGATGTTGAGCAGGTTATGAGGGGTAGAAGTGGTGGTGTTCCCTGTCACTACATGCTGTATGTGCTCCACTCTTACGCACTCAGCTGCACTGAAACAGCGCTATTTTGTGCTGAGCCTTCTTCTCACCTTCCTCCCTGCCTGTGGCCAGGCAGCCTTCCTGCCCCACTTCCTTTGGGAGTGAAATTGATATGCCAGCTCAAGTGCATCTACACCAATGCACACAGCATGGGCAACAAACAGGAGAGCTGGAAGCCATTGTGCAGCAGGATAGCTATGACTTAGTCGCCATCACAGAAACGTGGTGGGATGACTTTCATGACTGGAGTGCTGCAATGGATGGCTATAAGCTCTTCAGAAGGGATAGGCAAGGAAGGAGAGGCGGTGGGGTGGCTCTGTACGCTAGGGAGTGTTTCAATTGTGTAGAACTCTGATTATGATGATAAGGTCAAGTGCTTATGGGTAAGGATGAGGGGGAAGGCCAACAAGGCAGATGTCCTGCTGGGTGTCTGTTATAGACCACCCAACCGGGATGAAGAGGCAGATTCTATAAGCAGCTGGCAGAAGTCTCACAATCGCTAGCCCTTGTTCTCATGGGGGACTTCAACTTACCGGATGTCTGCTGGAAATACAACACAGCAGAGAGGAAACAGTCTAGGAAGTTCCTGGAATGTGTGGAAGATGATAACTTCCTGACACAGCTGGTGAGTGAGCCTACCAGGGGAGGTGCCTCGCCTGACCTGCTGTTTAAAAACAGAGGAGGACTGGTGGGACATGTGGTGGCTGGAGGCCATCTTGGACTTAGTTACCATGATATGATAGAGTTCTCGATTCGTGGCAAAGTAAAGACGGGGGTGAGCAAAACCACTACCATGGACTTCTGGAGGGCAGACTTTGACCTGTTCAGGACACTGGTTGAGATAGTCCCTTGGGAGGCAGTCCTGAAGGGCAAAGGGGTCCAGGAAGGCTGGGCATTCTTCAAGAAGGAAGTCTTAAAGGCACAGGAGCAGGCCGTCCCCATGTGCCGTAAGACAAACCGGTGGGGAAGACGACTGGCCTGGCTGAACAGGGAGCTTTTGCTGGGACTCAGGAAAAAAAGGAGAGTTTACCACGTTTGGAAGAAGGGGCAGGCAACTCAGGAAGAGTACAGGGATCTCATCAAGTCATGCAGAGAGAAGATTAGAAAGGCAAAAGCCCAGCTAGAACTCAATCTGGCCACTGTTGTAACAGATAATAAAAAATGTTTTTACAAATACATTAACAACAAAAAGAGAGCCAAGGAGAATCTCCCTCCTTTATTGGATGCAGGGGGGGAACATTGCCACCAAGGATGAGGAAAAGGCTGAGGCATTTAATGCCTTCTTTGCCTCAGTCTTTAATAGTCTGACCAGTTATCCCCAGGGAATTCAGCCCCTGAGCAGGAAGACAGGGACGGGGAGCAGAATAAACCCCTGTAATCGAGGAGGAAGCAGTTAACGACCTGCTACGCCATCTGGACACTCACAAGTCTATGGCGCTGGATGGGATCCACATGAGACTACTGAGGGAGCTGGCGGAGGAGCTTGCCAAGCCACTCTCCATCATTTATCAGCAGTCCTGGTTAACAGGGGAGGTCCCAGATGACTGGAGGCTTGCCAGTGTGACACCCATCTACAAGAAGGGCCGGAAGGAGGATCCGGGGAACTACAGGCCTGTCAGCCTGACCTCGGTACTGGGGAAAATTATGGAGCGCTTCATCTTGAGTGCGCTCAACAGGCATGTGCAGGCCAACCAGGGGATCAGGCCCAGCCAGCATGGGTTCATGAAAGGCAGGTCCTGCTTGACCAACCTGATCTCCTTCTATGACCAGGTGACCCACCTAGTGGATGAGGGAAAGGCTGTGGATGTTATCTACCTAGACTTTAGTAAGGCCTTTGATACTGTCTCCCACAGCATTCTCCTAGAGAAGCTGGTGGCTCATGGCTTAGGCAGGTGTACTCTTCACTGGGTAAAAAAATGGCTGGGTGGCCAAGCCCAGAGAATTATAGTGAATGGAGTTTACTCCAGTTGGCGGCCGGTCACAAGCGGTGTTCCCCAGGGTTCAGTATTTGGGCCAGTCTTGTTTAATATCTTTATCAATGATCTGGACGAGGGGATTGAGTGCGCCCTCAGTAAGTTTGCAGAGGACACTGAGCTGGGCAGGAGTGTTGATCTGCTTGAGGGTAGGAAGGCTCTGCAGAGGGATCTGGACAGGCTGGATCGATGGGCTGAGGCCAATTGTGTGAGGTTCAACAAGGCTAAGTGTTGGGTCCTGCACTTGGGTCACAACAACCACATGCAATGCTACAAGCTTGGGGAAGAGTGGCTGGAAAGCTGCCCAGCAGAGAAGGACCTGGGGGTGTTGGTGGACAGCCAGCTGAATATGAGCCAGCAGTGTGCCCAGGTGGCCAAGAAAGCCAATGGCATCCTGGCTTGTACCAGAAATAGTGTGGCCAGCAGGAGTAGGGAAGTGATCGTGCCCCTGTACTCGGCACTGGTGAGGCCGCACCTCGAATCCTGTGTTCAGTTTTGGGCCCTCACTACAAGAGAGACATTGAGGTGCTGGAGCGTGTCCAGAGAAGGGCAACGAAGCTGGTGAAGGGTCTGGAGCAGAAGTCTGATGAGGAGCGGCTGAGGGAGCTGGGGCCGTTTAGCCTGGAGAAAAGGAGGCTGAGGGGAGACCTTATCGCTCTCTTCAACTACCTGAAAGGAGGTTGTAGCGAGGTGGGTGTCAGTCTCGTCTCCCAAGTAACAAGTGATAGGACAAGAGGAAATGGCCTCAAGTTGTGCCAGGGGAGGTTTAGACTGGATATTAGGAAAAATTTCTTTACTGAAAGGGTGGTCAAGCATTGGAACAGGCTGCCCAGAGAGGTGGTGGAGTCACCATCCCTGGAGGAGTTGAAAAAACGTGTAGATGTGGCACTTTGGGACATGGTTTAGTAGGCATGGAGGTGTTGGGTTGACGGTTGGACTAGATGATCTTAAAGGTCTTTTCCAACCTTAATGATTCTATAATTCTATGATCCTATGATTCCTCCACCACTTCCCAGCTCATCCTCCCACAACCTTATGCACTTCCCAAGTCATTAGTCTGTTGTATTTCTTTCTCCTACATGCAAAACCATGTTCTTCTACCTCTTATTCAGCTAAGTCATTGCTGCACCAAAGACTGGAGTCAGCAAAAGGTCAGTTTATTTTTATGAATGTTTACATTAAATACAACCTGCCCAAACACAGCCTCTTCTTAGTGAGGCTAACAGAACAAAACATATTCAGTGCTTGTAGGCCAAGTCATTTTGAAGGTACAACAAGACAAAAAAAGTTAGGAAAGCATTCCAGAAGCGAGGGGTGGAATGTTTTGACACACCACGTGTTCGGCTCCAATTGATCAGGCATCCCGGGGGAAAAACTCTGCCATAGCGTAAGGCAAAGCAGATGAAAATTCAGAAGATAGGGATTATTTGGGGAGATTGTTTCAGGCATAGAGATAAAACTGGGGATGCTGCCTGGAAGACAGGTTCAAGTCCAACTATGGAGCAGCTACTGCTGTTTCATAAAACTGTAAGTTTCGGCATCAAAAGCTATCAGAGGACAGGGACTTAAATGGATCTCCACACGGAGTAACTAAGAAAACATGTGTTTTTATTTTCAAAGAACAGCTGAGATTGGATCAGCTGGTTGTGATAAAGGAGACTTCAGTGTTTCTGAACTGATATATAGGGAAGGATTATGGGGTGCTCCAAAAGTCAATGGAAAAGCAATTGCAAAATAACTTAGCAATTCTAAGTTCCTTTGGTATTTGTTGTAATAATATTTGTTACTGGAAATTTATTTGGTACAAAATGTAAATGTTATCTATCATGTTTCCTTTGGTATTCAGCATTGTAAAATTAATGTACTGGGGGTTTTTTGCACTATAAACTGCAGTGCTTTTGAGCAGTGAGAACACCGTGAAACAGAAGGATTAAGAGCTCACTGGGGGCACATCAAGTTTTGTGCCATCACAGTTATATCTCCAGGCTATCATGACTATATTAATATATTATAGCACAGGAGGGCTGTCAGAGTGAGCTCAGAAGGAACCAAGCCCACTCTTACCAGACTGTTCAGATGCTAATTTACAGCCCAAACCTAGGGACCATGTAGTTCTGTGTGATAACATGTAGATTATGTTTTAGTGTGATAGTCACTCTGAGGGGGAAAAAAATTGCTTTCTTGACCTGGGGTAAATCTGTTTTATTACCCCATAGCTACCCCTTTAAATTGTATCTTGCATTCCCTCTTTCTTGCTTTCTTCCTAAATTCCCTCTCTCTTCTGCTTCTTTTCCCTCCACTATTGTCCTCTTTAGCACACTAAATTCCTGAACCCACTTTTCAGAGGAGTAGCCTAGAAATCAGAGATGTGTAGTGGGATGTGAAATGAATGCACTGCAGGTACCTCCACTTAAAAATTTCAGGAATTTTTGCTCTGGTGCAGCTTTCCAAAAACACCACCTACTTGTGCTTTCTAGTCTGTAGGGGAAACCTCCCTTGTCACTGGCACCACGTAAGACTGTGCAGCTTGATTTCATGCCACATCTTCAAAGAATCACTTTTTTTTTTTTTTTTTCCAAAGCAAAGAATAGGGCAACCCTTTTCAGGGGCAACCTTCTTTGCCTCTGACTCTGCTTTCCACCAGTTCTGAGATGGAATCTGTCCCTGCTCCAACAGGTAAACCAGCAAACTGAAAGTGTTTCTCTGCAATACAGGATCTTTCTTAGGAATCGAGTTTTTGTTGTTTTAAACACCCAACCCATAAAGAGGGCAGCTCTCAGGCCTTTCTTCAGGACTCATCTTTAGACATTGCTATGGATCTTACGAGGTCTTTGCTTCTCAGGACCCCTGCCCTGCTGTGTCCCCGCTGTATGTGCCTTCCTGAGCCTGCAGGTTTCAGTGGGTGTCCACCGAGGTGCAAAGGGCACTGGGCACCCCAAAGGCTAGAAAGACCAGCCTCTGCAAAAGGCCCACTAAAATCCCAAAGTCAACAAAAAAGAACAAACAGCCACACACATCTGTATTACTTTCAGAGGCAGAGGCTTTCCCCATTTTATTCTAATGCTCTTATAATGAAAAATGGTTTAATTATGTGTTATATCACCCTAGCAAAAATCCCTTTACTTTAGCCTTTTCTATGATGCTGGGCCTCACCATGGAGTTTATGAGACCTGGCTGCCAGTGCCACCTGTTTTATTGTAGGTGATTTGTGCTTTATTTCCTCTGAGATGGAAATGCTTCATTTGCTTCTTATTCATCGCAATCTATCTTTTCTGAATTTGTATGGGATCTTCAGGAAGGTGATATCAAAGCACAAAAGACAATCTTAAAGCAGGTCAAGAGAATAAGCAAATAAGCTGTGGCAATGAAGCCTTTTTGACAGTGGGATTCTGACTGACCTTGAAAAAACACCCCAAAGTTTGAAATTATGGGAGTCTGATCCTGCATGGAGCATCCTCTATCCCCATGATTAGGTCAGTGAAAGACTGAGTAGTCTAATGCTCGCTGTGCATCATATCCAATGGATGGGAACCAAAAATCTGAGAGTACCAGGAAAAATGGAAGGTGCAGATGAATTTTTAAACCCCATGCAAGCACAACTAAAAACCTCAGAAAATGTAATTATACACCATCTCAATGAACTGCCCTATTGTGACATTAGAAATGAGGGTCTGTTCACCCAGAGGCATTAATTTTCAAACTGCAGAAAAGAAAAAGAAAAAAAAGAGAAAAAATTTAGAAGTCAAAATCTTTGTTTCTTTATCAGTGAAACCCAGGTGAAGAACTCACTGTTTGTAGTAGCTAAATATTTGGATTTTACATGAGCTACAGGAAATGAAAGAAGTCACCTGAAAAGATTAACTATCCATTTTCTAGGGTTGATGAGTTGACAGCTCCACAGTGTTTCCCAGATCAGGTTAGAGGCAGCACAATAGTACCTTATTGAGGAGGAAGTACCACCAGCTAATGAGAGAAAATTGAAAAGTTGCTATAGTGTGTCACAAAGGAGGATTCTGTTAGACGTTCCTCGTAATACAAACAAATGCACCTGCAACCTGCCCAGGAATTTAAGCAGAATTCCTCCTCCATTTTCTTAACAGCAACTGGAATGGACTGAAAAGGTGCATTTACAGGAATCGGAAAATGAAGGTTGTTTGTAATTTAATAACAGTTTAATTTTTAAAGGAAAATTGAGTTATATGAAAATTGAAATATGAGTTAGGGTGTGAGACAAGCAAAATGTGACTTAAAGCAGTTCCTTAAAATGCTATCTTAAAAAGGTATGTTTTTTAGAAGTAAAAATAAACTTGAGAACAAAGGCCTTGCAATTTCAGTAGTATCCAGGCAGGCATGTAAATTGATCTACTGCTGTTCGTTTTGAGCCACCCTTTAAGTTACGGTGTGGTGCAGAGTGGGAATCAGCTTACAACACCAAGACTTTAGTCAGTAGAAAGGTAAAATAAAGGTTCCCAGAAATACCATTCTGAATTCCCAGAAAGGTGATGACCATTGTGCAAGAATGAGTGTTTGAAAAGCCTAAGATATGAAATTATATTTAAAGACTTATTTCTGTCTCTAAGCATTTATTGGCCAGCAGATAAGGAAAATCAGCGGTTTCCAAGGTCATGGTTGTTCTGCTTGTAATTTGTGCATTTGTGTTTTCTTTGCTTAGGATGCTGACTCTGTAGCTGATGGTCAGCAGGCCCCCTCCAGAGTTCCAGTGGTGATTTAATGCACAAACGTGAGCTTTCATGGAATCAGTTGTAGGGCTGGAGCCTTTCCTAAGGCTTTTTTCTTCCTTGTTTGTCTACAGAGAAACAGCTAGAACCAACAAAACCGTGCTTGTTTTTTTAAGAGTTCATAGCTCTGAACCTGGAAGATACAAAAAATTCCCAAGTGCTTCATCTCAAGAGAAGAAATCAGCAAAAGGAAGAAAGCTGGAGTCTCTCCAGAAGATTTCTACCAGCAGCTAATTCTCAATCCAATATGGTGTTTGCAAGTTTGGAGGAAATTTGCCTAAACCTAGACTAATTCATGGTGCCACTAACTTTCCAAACATTTCTCATTTTGCGAATACCTTCTCACTTTGGGTCCCAGCCCAGCTGTGAACAGCAGGTGTACAGGTCTGCAGTGTCACGCAGACTTTCTGCAACAGGGGAGGCTTCACAACATAAACCGGACCGTGAATGAAAGCTGTGAGGGGATTAAAACAGTGACGACAGCAGCGCTTGTGTGCAGAACATCTTCCTGCGGGCAGCCTCGCTGCTAAAATTTGGCTACACAAATACAAGTGGAAGGAAATAATAAAAGAGCACAGTGATGTACCACTGATAGATTGGGGGGTTGGTAGGCTAATCCCCTTGGTCAGGATTTGCTGTTCATTGTGTAGGAAATGTGCCACGTAAACTGCTTTGACCCAAACAGGACATTCAGATTCAAGTCTGTGAGTGAAGGGTCTTCCCAGTCTTTTTCCAGTCACAGTGAAAAACCCCTGCTGCAAACTGCGAGTGTGGCACCACTTCCCACCGTCCAGCAATGACTGGTCATGATGTGTGAGAAACCACCCCAATGTTTATGCAGGGAAGAAAAGTATGAACACAGCATCTTCAGCCACAGGGATAGGGCTGAAACGCAAACCTCCGAAATGATTCCTCTGTTGGCCATTGACCTTCTCTGACATCCATCTCCCATAGCAGGTGGGAAATCCAGTGAATGTTGGCATGACATCCTCAGTGCACGGCTACAGTGCAATGATAGCTGGCCATTTTAATGATTTATCTCTGAATGTGTTTCTGAGACATGTGCGACATGTCACAGCAAATTACTTCGGTGTGAAGGAGGCTTCAAAACACAGTTCCTTAAATGTCATGGCACTGGTCCAATTTTACTTCATTAAGTTACTGCAGTGTAAAACAGAAGTAAAGCAGTTCTTATGAGGACTATAATTGCTCCACAGTTTAGCAGTGACCTTCCAGCTACAGTGCAGCGACTGTCAAAAAGACCCTTCACAATTATCCAGGCTCAATTTTCATGTGCAACACACCATTTCTTTTTTGTTTCAAATTCACCATTGCTAAACGTGAAGGATAGTTTCTTTTTAGAGCTGAGGATGTATGTATAAACTTGTTCAAAGAAATGTAAGGATTAAAACCAAATATTGTCATTTCAAGAGCAAGTTCTCCTGTAGTACATATTAATACACCTTTTTTAACAGAGCAGAAAAGGTTTTAAATAGCAGTAAATGACATAACAGATTAAAAATGCAATTTTTGAATGCAAGTGGTAAGAGACTCACTGCTGAAGTTAAGGTCTGCTAGATGTGTTTACTATAGAAATTTGAATGTATTTTTCTTCACCCTCTGGCTATGAAGTCAAATTCAGCTGCCAAAATCCAGGGCCATATTTCACAAGGGCCTCAATGTGCCCTGCAGATTTGTGCCTCTAACTCTTTGCATGCTCCCTTTCTGGTGCCAAAGTATTTGTACATTCAAAATTCAGAGTCAGAAATGTCATTTTTATGCAGTGTGGCACCAATTCAGCAAAGCATGTACTTGCATGTTTAAACCTCAGTGGCCTAACTGGGGTTTAAAGCACCAGAGCTAGACTAGCTATTCCCACTGACCATGGCCACTGGGGCATCTACCATAGGTCATTACCATGCTTTTCTATTTTCCAGATTACGGTTCAGATATTTCCTGTGAACACTCTTGGATAGCTCATGGATGGTATCCAGTGGCTGCAGAGTGGAATATTAACAGGAGAGGGATCTGGTCCATCAGCAGGCACCTAGATTTTCTGTGCTTAATGAAGCAGCCTTCCTGATTTTGGAGCTTTCACCTATTTCAATTGTAATGCACCCAAAAGCTCAAGGGCTGAAAGAGATGAAAATGTTTGGAAGCTGTCTCTGAAAATTTGGCTCTAAACCTATCTCCCTGCGATTTCTCCACCAGGGAAGCAGGAGAACATTTAGGCTCGGTACTTTAGGGCAGAACCGCTGTGGTGATAAATCAGATACTGATCTGAGGGTATGAGGTAAGCCCAATTACAACAGCAACAGAGCTGCCTCCCACTGGTGGCTTTAGGTCAACATTTTGGGCTAATCACCTTAGCTGGGTAAGTGCTCGTAAATCAAGAGCTGCTTGGAAATTGTCTGTTTTTCTCTTCGTGTGGCTGAGATGCTCAGGGCAGCCTGGCTGCTCTTCAGTGGAGCCTCCCACTGCAGGGTAGAAAGTGCTGTGGGGAGGACGGGAACCAGGGACTCCTCAAGGGGAAAAAGCACAAGTTAGCAGCTGTAACAATACTTTAAAAAGGAGGCCACGGGAAACAGCATTGCTTCTCATGTAACTGCAGCCAGACCCCAAAGCCGGGGCTTCTCCCTCACCCTTCCCTCGCAAGGCGGTGAAAGGTCTCTCTGCAGACAGAGAGAAGAAGGGGGGGAAGAGCTCATCCTATTGGAAAACCCTTCACACCCTTCTGCTGTGACGGCTCATCACAGGCAGATTAGTGCAGTCCAACCAGCTCTCAACAGACAGCTATGCTCTTCTCCAGCTTCCCCACCACAATGACCACAGTGGTGGTTGCCCCGAAACTGCGGTGGGGAGAGGGGAAGCCTGTCTGGAGGTGGTCCCCGCAGCCCTGCAGAGGTGCTGGGGACAGTCGGTGGAGATGCCCTGAAACAAGAATCATTTCACTCCTCCTTCGTCACCATCCACTGCCCTGGGGACCCACCGTATCAGCTCTTGTAAGAGGAACAAGGAACAGAAGAGACAATTGTGCTGTTTTTTTGCAAGGATTTGTTTTCTTTTTAAGCATATGTGAACACAGTCCACTATATAGAGGTTATAAATAGGCAGAAGATATGGGAAGTAGTATAACGTGGTGTACTCATATTTTAAATCCTGTAGGGTGACCCTATTTGAAGCAGTGTATAACAGATAGGGCAAGAGAGACACAGAGCAGTTTTCAGAGGGTAAGCATTTTCTGCTTGGTTAAGGGAAACTGCAGATCTCTAAAATGAGCCAGCCTTAAGAGTCTGAACAAGGGACAGTCTTTCACTATTTTTAACTGTGCAGGAACTGGGACACCCAGTGAAATTACCAAGACCCAGGTTCAAAACAGACACAAGGGAGTTCTTTCTAACACATGGCATAATTCAACCCAAGGGTTTGTTGCCATAGGATACTACAGAGGCCAAAAGTATAAATGGGTTCAAAAAAGGATTAGGCAAATTTATGGAAGATAGGTCCGTTGGTGGCTATTAAAAACAACAGATCAGATGCAATGTTTGGCATTAGGGAGTCCCCAAACCGTTGAGTGCCAGGATCTGGGGAATTATAGGAGGGGAAGAAATGCTCCATACATGCTATATTTCTTTTCCAAAGCATCTGCGGCTGGCCACTGCTGAAGACAGGATATTGGGCTAAACAGATGTGTGTTCACAGCTCATAGCAGTTCTCGTGTTCCTCCCAGAACCAGGAACTGGTGTTGCCGCATTTCAAGCTTCTATTTGCTTTCAAGTAAGCTCTTAAGCCACACTCAGTTCACAAGTATCTGACTACCTGCCAGTCAAGCATGAAGCAACATCACTAACATCTGTCACTAACACTTGGACTTTCTTTGGTGAAATGTTTTGGAACGTTTTCAGATATTTTTTCTTGTTAACCCCAGAGATCTTTTCCTGCTCTAGATATCAGCTGTCCCCTTGTCTATGGCAGAAAGCTGTTTCTACCATATTTTCATACTCTCCTGCAAACTGCCCCTTCCTCACTGAACACTTTGTCTATTGTCAGAGCTGCATCGATTCTCAGTTACGACATTTTAAAAACTGCTCCAAACTTCAAGTGCTCTGAATTCACTTTAAAGTTAAGATTATTTTAAACTGCCCTTAGCTTGACTTCTTCAAAGCTTAAAATAAACCACACTGTATCTATCTGAGCTGGGCAACTTGGAAATGCAAAGGGACCTTTGAGCAGATAGGGAGACTTCCCAAGAGTTACCTCCTTTGATGCATGAATCACAACTGTGCCGGGTGATGGCCAAAAACACTTATGTGCATGGGAGGGGGCACATGACTGGGGACATGCTGTCAAGCTAGGCAGCAACTGGGATTTGTGACTTCTGGCTGTGCTTTACATGTGTGGGACGTGGCCGCAGCAGCAGGGGCGGCAGGAAGCAGTGCCTGAGCCTCGCACTGGGTGCGTGAGACCCAATGGCTCTGCATGTGGGCTGAGTGTAACCTCTGTCAAAGTCATGTAAAGACATTTTATAGTAAATGAGAATAATTGCTTCGGATTCAGCTCCAAACCCTACTTGTCTGCTGTGCTCTTTGCATTCCAGTCCATGAAAATCTGGCTTAGATCTGCCCCATTACTGTAGGTGTCTCAGAGTATGTCCCACAGACAGATCTGCTAAGGGGATCAGTACAAGAGTCTGCAGTTTATATGGGGATGAAGGCATCAAGATCCATTCTACCTCTGCTCAAGCCTGAAAATCCAGCTCTTATTAGTTCAGACAGAACAAATGCTGATTTTCAGTGCTGCTATTCTCAGTTTTGATCTTTCCAGAAACGCACAGGTGGCAAATAGTCTCAGATTTCCTCAAAAGCGTTGAATATATTTAATTCTGTGATGGCACACCAACTCTACTTTTAACAGTGACAGGACACAGAAGGGACATTACAATAATCTCTGATATGTCAGAATTTCTCCTATTTAGCAGAGAAACCCCAAAAAAATGTATCCTCAGCATAGGCCAGGGAAAGCTCTGCCCTTTCAAAGATGCCATCCATTCACCTCAGCACTCAAGCCATGGTGAAAGTCATTTAGTAAATCCTGCAAATGAAACGGACTGTACCAGTGAAAGACTCCACCCTTCAGGTGCAGAGTATGAACCTGATTTTGCAGTCATTACAGATGGAAAATGAAGTGAGGGACCTCTGCATGAAGCCTTCAGCCATGGAGGAAGAGCTGCCTGGAAACAATAGTCCTCAAGCCTGAGAGCAATATTGATGCTAAAGGAAATGGTGGTAAGGACTGGCTATTTCAAGGGTAATTAAGTCAGGCACAATGTGCACTAAAGCCAGCTCCTGCTCCCGAGTTAAATCATTCACCCAGTGCTCAGGTGTTGCTCCCCGATGCTCCTCTGCATGAGCGAGGCCAGTGTTGCTCAGCTGTGGGCTTTGAAAATGCTGCCCAAGCTCTAGCAGAAACTCACCATGTTCAAAACACCGCTGTGGGATATTTATAACTCAAGATACTCCAGTAAAAAAAAAATGTAATGTTAACAATTTGGAAAGCAGAATGACGCAATCAGCAAAGGGAGGCCAATTCATCACACATTTCCCGGGCACCTCAGGATGGACCGACTGCACTCATAACAGGAGGTTATGGCTTCTCTCCATTACGTGGAGAGCCTGTGGATGAGGTTAGAAATCTAACAAATGGATAACTACAGCTGGTGAAACAGATGTAGTCCTAAAAGCTTAACCCCATTCCCAGTGACGTTAACTGGAGTTACTCTGTTGCTGTCAGTAAAATCAAAATTGGGCATGTGCCTGTCATTTAGTTTATCTCCTATTAAATCCACCAATCTTTCTTTTCTCCCTCAAGAAATGAAACCAAGTTAATATAACAATAATACCCATTGTTCACAGAGTATTAACAATGTGCCCTGCTTGGCTACTGTACAGATGACAGAATGAGGCTAAGCCTAGCACTTTTCCAAGAAGTTGTGCTGGCAGCACTTATGCTGTTTATATAAAAATAAATAAATAATTTGAATGCCCCCAATGGTAAGCTGAAAAAATAACTATCTCTGCCAAGCAAAAGAAAGATGAAGTTGGTGCAGGAAAATAAGTTAGGGACGTTTAAGAGAATATCATAAGTAACAGAAAATACATAAATTAAAAAATAACTAAAACCATATGATAACAGAAATACATTATCATGTGTGCAACCACTGGGTTGTTTAGTTATCATTTATTATGTACATATCACAGATATGCATAAATTCTAAGTCTTCATCATTTGCTGTTGTACAAGGTTTGACACGGTTTCCCACAGCATTCTCCTGGAGAAACTGGCTGCTCATGGCTTGGACGGGCGTACTCTTCGCTGGGTAAAGAACTGGCTGGATGGCCGGGCCCAAAGAGTGGTGGTGGATGGAGTTTACTCCAGTTGGCGGCCGGTCACAAGCGGTGTTCCCCAGGGCTCTGTGTTGGGGCCAGTTCTGTTTAACATCTTTATCAATGATCTGGATGAGGGGATCGAGTGCACCCTCAGTAAGTTTGCAGAGGACACCAAGTTGGGCGGGAGTGTTGATATGGTTGAGGGTAGGAAGGCTCTGCAGAGGGATCTGGACAGGCTGGATCGATGGGCTGAGGTCAATTGTATGAGGTTTAACAAGGCCAAGTGCTGGGTCCTGCACTTGGGCCACAGCAACCCCATGCAACGCTACAGGCTTGGGGAAGAGTGGCTGGAAAGCTGCCTGGCAGAAAAGGACCTGGGGGTGCTGGTTGACAACCGCCTGAATATGAGCCAGCAGTGTGCCCAGGTGGCCAAGAAGGCCAGTGGCATCCTGGCTTGTATCAAAAATAGCGTGGCCAGCAGGAGTAGGGAAGTGATCGTGCCCCTGTACTCGGCACTGGTGAGGCCGCACCTCGAATGCTGTGTTCAGTTTTGGGCCCCCCACTACAAGAGAGACATTGAGGTGCTGGAGCGTGTCCAGAGAAGGGCAACGAAGCTGGTGAAGGGTCTGGAGCAGAACTCTGATGAGGAGCAGCTGAGGGAGCTGGGACTGTTTAGCCTGGAGAAAAGGAGGCTGAGGGGAGACCTTATCGCTCTCTTCAACTACCTGAAAGGAGGCTGTAGCGAGGTGGGGGTCGGTCTCTTCTCCCAGGTGTCAAGTGGTAGGATGAGAGGAAATAGCCTCAAGTTGCGCCAGGGGAGGTTTAGACTGGATATTAGGAAATTTTTACTTCACTGAAAGGGTTATCAAGCATTGGAACAGGCTGCCCAGGGAAGTGGCTGAGTCGCCATCCCTGGAGGTATTTAAAAGACGTTTGGATGAGGTGCTTAGGGACATGGTATAGTGGTGGTCTTGGTAGTGTTAGGTTTATGGTTGGACTCGATGATCTTAAAGGTCTTTTCCAACCTATATGATTCTGTGATTCTGTGATTCTGTTTGCAGTAATTGCATCTATTTGTGTCGACAAACTACAAATGACAGAGACAGAAGCTTTGAATAATCTGTTTTCACACTTCAGACATTTCTTCTGGTCTTCCCTGTTAGTACTCTTCTATTTCTGCAGAATGTGCAGTCTCTCATAACACACAGTAGTACTTCTGACACCCTCGCTGAATGACTCATGCGATGACCAACAAATACCTTTCAAGACTCTCATGAATATCCACATGGGGACACATAATTACCAAATGAAGTGTATTGTAGTTGCTGTTAGATGGATCTTTGTTCTTTTGAAGAACTGTGTTAGACCTGGCATACTCCGGTCAGAGGCAAAGGCTGTCCAGGAAGGGAACATAGGAGACTTGGGGTACACCTACACTAACACTACAGGGCATTCAAATTTTAATTCAGATCAGAAGAGTGCTTTCAAAGCAAATCTCCCATTCATCCCCATTTACTGCATTTTGGCCTGCCTGATGCAGTCCAGCTGCTCTTGGGTATTTGGGCTGTGGGATCAGATTAGCACTAGTCCAGAGTAAATCACCTTAAAAGATGTATGTAGTAGCCTCAACACCAACCGTTTAGCTATATGGAGCTGGTCCCATTGCCCTGCACTGGTTGCTAACATAAACACAGCCTTTCTACTCTGAAAACTGGAAAAAAATTGGGTTTGCACTGTATTTCTGTTTAGCTTCAGGGAAATGAGACCTAATCTCTGTCCTAAGATATAAAACGTGTGGATAAACATGTACCTGTTCCAGGAAGAAATCCTGGACAGGTAAGTGTGGCTTGATCTTACCTGAACAAAATTAGGTGTGTTGCAAGAGAGTCATTACACAACTATTGTAAACTGGAGCTTTTCTGAGTACTACCTCTCAATCTTATTTTTCACTTATGATGGTATTTAATGCAACTGCATTTTATGGCGTACTATCTTCCATTTTCAGTTACTGGAAAATACACATGTGCTTCAGACCTAAACTGCTGTAATACCACGAGACCTGTGCCCACCATGCAATATAGTGATTATATCAGCATCTTGCCTTTCTGAACAACATCTGGAGAAGGGCAACATCTGCCGGAGTTTGCAAGCAGGTAGGGGCAGTGAGGTTAGCTCTCACTCATGCATCTCAGTGAGCTGGTAATCCCAAGGCATCATAGCATGGAGTGTTGTAAGGCGCTTTGGGCACAGACAGTTTTAGCCTCACCTCGCATACTTCTAAACCCATAGAAACAGGCAGATCCTGGGGCAATGCAGGCTTTTCTCTTCATTTATAGTGGGTATGATTTATGTGCTCAAATCACTGCTGGCCACATCCTGCCGTGCTTTAATTTTCCCTGACAGAGGACAAGTGCAAGACGGGTGTGCTCGCCACGGCAGCGCAGCCTCCCCTGCCAGCTGGAGAAGTCCCCCCACGCTGCCTTGGCAGAGCATGCCCATCTCCGCAGCACAGCAAGGCTGTGGTTCCGGTGTCTTGGCTCCCACAAAGGCATGTCTGATGCTTTCCTTCTGCAAAACAAACAGTAACTCTTGAACCTTTTCTGGAATGAATTAAAAGAGCAGATAAATGGGAGCTGATGGCAATAATTTAGCTGGTCTTGTGAATGTCTTGATTATACTACAAGTCAAGGCATAGCCCAGAGTGGAAGACCTGCACGTGTGTATGGTAAAGTTTCTGGGAAATAACTGCAGGAGCTACTGACATAAAACTAACACATTCGGCTCTATCCTGACCAGAATAAAATGTCCCTTTTTGCTAGTGCTCTGCCATGGTTTGGAGGATCAGCCCATCGTTCTCAGCTCTGGCAGCAACACCACGTAATGGCTGCCCTCGCATGCAAGGAGTAGGATGTTAAGTTTCTGCAGCTTGGAAATTCTTGTGCTTGTTTTGCCAACAAGTGAAGAAAGAAACTAAAAGATGTTTTGATTCACAGGTCAATTTATTTTCACTAAACAAGAACACTTAACTTCTTATGTCAGTGTCTTATCAAACAAGTTCCTGTCATTGCAGGTATGTACTAAAGGAAAAAAAATGTGTTCAGACAAATCTGCATCGAAAGGTTAAAGAGATATGAATGATCTTAGGAGAGGTATTCTTCCCCACTGCTACAGAGGTTGGCATGAAGTAAAGCAGTTACTTCCTTTGAAGCACTGCCAGCATAAATAGCTCAGAGTAAGAATTTTGGTTTTCATAACAAATACTGAAATGCAAGAGAACTATGCATTGATGAACAATGCATACTGTATGGTTCAGTGGGACTAGGCAACTCAGGCAGAGTTTAGCTACAGTATAAACAAAATCTCTTCCAAACTGCTTTTTTTGTAAAAGGTGTCAATTATGTAAAATGATTCCGTGATAATAACAATAGAATTCAAAGGCAGATGTGTGTCTTTCAAGTCTTTAGACTTCCTCAGCTTTAGAAGGCAAAGATCTCACCTGCAAAAACAATGGTGGAGCACAGGAGCCCAGCTTCTCTCAGCAACCATCTGCACAGATCTTTCATTCTCCTGTTTGCTCTGATCTATCCCTGATGTCCACCTGAGTACCTTTTAAACATTTTTTTCTCATTTCTTTTTTACTTGGAGAGAATGAAGAGAGCTAAAACAGGTAACTGTTTGACTTTGCTAGCTTATCAAAGCTTTCCAAGCCTCCCAGAAGGTACCAAACACTAACATGAGAGAAGTTATGGAAATTCCCAAACAGAAAGAGTATCCTTAACTCTGGGGCAGATGGGAGTTGGAATTCACTGGGGACAATCCTTTGGTTTTTAATCTTGTTGTTTCGGTGAAAGGTGCCTTAGAGGTGTCATGAGAGGGATCTGGGTGCAAATTTGTCCCACCTAACTTAATCTGTCCAAATTGCAGATATTTTGTCTCAATTTGTACATTTTTTTTCCTGAAGCTGATAGGAAACGATGGGCACGTCCAAAGCAGCACTCACCGTATGTATCCCCTAGCCACCTGTCTTAAGATGAATTACACTCTGAAGGTGTACCTCTGTCTTCACTGAATGCAGGAGGCACCCCAGATTATATGACCAGAGAACTGATTAGTAGACAACTAACTTTTTGATGGTTTAACGAATCCAGCTCCGTGATGCGGACACCCTGAAATACTCACACAGCACCCTGTAGTCTTCCTTTATCCTCACCTGCCATCTCAACCCAGCACAACAGAGGAGCGCTGAGATGGTGTCTGTGTCAGATCTGCTCCCACACATGCAGTGGAGTAGAGAGCAGCTCCTTCTGCTGCGAGTGTGACTGCTGTCCATGACGCTAGTCAGAGCACATCAGCAGAGGCGGCTTTGTGCTACTGTGATCATGATTAGCGTACATATTGCTCACCTATAGGCAGATAGAGGCATGCAGGTCTGAATCACCTTTAAGGGCCCGGTCCACCTGAAAGTGAGTGCAGTGCACCTGACTCCAGCGGGGCTGGGCTGCAGGGATGCTAAGGGCTGTTTTATAGTTGCCACCTCTGTGGGTGCTCATGAAACAGGGAAATGCCCAAAGACTTTTCATTCCTTTCCTCCACACAACAACCAGTCAAAAGGTAGACAACTTTATTCATGCTCATCAGAGATCCCTGCCTCTGCAAAGGGTGTGGGAGACCATGATGCTATGTGGAGAACAGTACACCCCTATGACAGAGCCCAGCACGAGCTCCTGGTACATGTGAGTAAGGCTCTGCCCGGCTCTGGAGAACAGGGCAGTTGTACTTGGATTTCCTCCAGTGCACGTCTCCTAGACATCAAGATGATTTAGCAAGAACATCCCATATCCAAAGATTACAGACCAAACTAAATAAAGACCCTGTGTGGGTGTGCAAAGCCCAAAACACTGCAGAAGCAAGAAGTTTCTGTTGCATTTCTCTGTATGGGTGTATGTGTTGTATGAGTCTGTGAGGCTTGGAGGTACAGGAGGGGGCAGATATATATATAGAACCAAGCTTCAGAAAGCCCACATAAGGAATTGCACTGTATATCACATCCCCACAAGCTGTGTCTGGAGAGAGATGGATACGTGTGTGTGTTGGCTTGCAGGCAAGAGAGACAACGATGGGGCCCAAGGAAAGAGGTTATGGACAGCGCACGCTCCTGGGCCCAAGCTCCACATCAGCTGTGTAACCTCCTCCCTGCTGCCATCTGTGGTCCTGGCTCTGGGTCGGGCTCTCCAAAATGCCCAAAGTGAAGCAACCAGCTCCCACTCCATCAAGTATGTCTACATATTCTAACTGCAATGCAATAGCCCTACCAATGCCCCTTTATGCTTTAGGTCCTCTGAAAAAAACTTCTTTCTTTTTTCAGGTAGAGGTTTAATCTCATGTCTGGAAAATTATCCATTGGAACCAGCAGCACTAGGTCGGCAATGAAAAGACACCAAAAGCATAGAGTGTATGGGAGAATAACACAGGAGACTTTAAATGGTATAGTAGGATTCTCATTGTTTATACAGGTAGCAGCACATCTAAACTGAATGCATCATGGTCCCCCACTCATTCGCGTGCTTGACTTTCCTGACCTACGTACTTGTACAACTGCAGCCAAACAGGTGAGTAAAATGTTTGCAGGTTCAGGCCCATCTAGTTACAGCAGGCGACTAAACGTCTATTAAAAGGCTACACTGGAACTAAAAAAGAAAGTCTGCTGCCAAACTCAAATAGCAGAGGAAAAAAAACCCTCTTGAAAATAGAAGGAACAAGTTTCTACATGTACTTGTTTTCCTAGGAGTGCACCATTTGTGAATTCATATTTCATGATGACCACTCTGCTGACAGCTCCTTCGGAAAGGTAAACAGATCGTCCTGCTCCAGAACAGGGGGGGGAAAAATCTGTCTTTAGGTTTACTCATTCTTGTTTGCAAAATTTTCAGCTGCTTACTCAGGTCTGAAGTATTTGAAGAGCCAGATGAAAAGGAGATTGATGGAACACATTTGCACTACACAAAGTTCCTGCTCTGTATTTTAATCACTGCTTTGATGGGCATATCAGAGGAGGTCAGCAGAAGTGAAATGAGCTATGACTTGGGTGGTCTCTCTCAACTGAACCTCTAGCATACAATCCCTCTTATCTCCATTGAAGTGGGGCAAGAAAGAGTTACAAGGCAGCCAGGATCTGAATGAGCTGAAGCCTAGAGATCCTGACTGTTGCAAAATGCTCCCTATACCTCAGCGTTAAAGTTTAACAGCCTGCGATGTGCTTTGCATCCTCCTGGGGGAAAACATGTGGACAGGTGATGTGCTTCCCAAACAGCCTCAGCACCTCTGCAAGAGTTAACTACCCACAGAAAGGGGCCAGGGAGACAGCTGGTGTGAATCAGGAGAGCTGGTCTGATCTCAGTAGAGCTATGCAGATTAGCACTACTGAAGATGTTGCCTAACGCAACTCTTTCTAGAATGTACTTATTCTGAAATTAATTTCTAAAAGTAAAGTGGACAACAAAACCCAAACAACTCACATCCAAGCTGTCTTGTTTGTCAGAAGAAACAATAACAAGAATGAAAGCATGACTTCTAATGAGGTTTAGCAGATCTGCTTAGGATTTGGATGTCACTAGGAGAACCTGGTGCATAGACCACTTTACTGAGCCTGTTTCTCTGTAGGCTGCTCTCATTGTAAAGGCACTGAGTTGAATCACTCCCACATTGCTGCGCTGTTATTGTGGTACCGGGGCAAAAATATTTGGCAGGCATTTCAAAGTAAATGCTTCAGATGGAATGACGGCAGCTGAGGAGCAAAATGCCAAGATTAAAGAAAGTGTACGCTCTGCTATGCTGGGAAGCTTTTCTGGAAGAGATACTAAAAAAAAGTTTAGTCAAATTTTAACATAATTGCTAGTAACTTTTACTGGAAATAAGACAGCAAAGTGGTCAATACTTGATGTGCAGTATTTACATTCAAATATGTAAACACAAAGAAAAAATCCCCATCTGAATGAAACAGGGGTTTTAATTCATCAAAAAAATAAAGAATACACATTCCACAGGGGAATTTTACTCTAGTAATATAAATTCCTCACAAAAATATTGCGGTGAGGCTCAGAGTATAGAAAAAACAGATATTTTGTGTTATTATAGTGGCACATTTGCCTCACCAAAGCTTGGGCAACTTCAGCTTTTCCATTAGAAGTTGCTGTTTTCAGGGATTTTTTATAACTTGGACATCAGAATTGGCTTCCAGCTATGACTTGGTAAATAAAAGCTCAGCCTGAGACCCACTTATAATGCCAAAGTTTAAAAAAAATATTAGTTTGGACACCTTTAGTTATAGAAGAGCAAGAAAATAAAACTTTTCTGGTCTCGTACCATTTAAAAATGCCTTTGGTTTACAAAGGCAATTTGTTAAGCAATTAGCCCAATTGCTCTAATCCCCTTTGGGGTACTAAAAAGCAAGTGGTTCAGACACTAGACGTGAAAATGACTTTGCCATACGCAGTGACTACTTTTCATAAAAATTATTAATCTGATCTTTTAATCTGCTTTACACATACATACAGTGGAACTGTACACCTGCTTATGCCAGCAAGAGCGAGTCTGACTTGTGGTGCAGACTGAAATGCGCTCTCTGCACCTCCAGGAGTCTGCAAAGCGGTTGGAGACTCTCCAGTGGGCACTCCGCGGTCTCGCATGCAAACGTGTGTATTTTCCATGGCTCCCAGCACGTCCCTCAGCAGCGCCCCAGGGAGCCTGCTGCTTGCATGCACGCCACGGGGATAACAATTCTGTTTCTGTTTTCTAAATGCAAGGTTTGACTTGCGATTTGTTCATGCATTTAAATTAAAACAAAACAAAACAAAACAAAAAACACACCAAGAAAAACCCCCAAAATACCAGTGTGCTAAAATGTCCCACACTGTAATCCATCAGTGTGTTGAGCTAAGAAAGTGCAATTTCTCCTATAGCTTTTACTTTTCCCTCTGGCTTCTGTGTTCACCTGAACTTCTGATAGAGCTGTCTTTCCTGCAGAGTATCACTGAAGCCTGTCCTTTCCTCCCCCACGGCACTAAAAGCAGTGAGCGCTTCCCCGGGGCCCTGGGAGGTGGGGGGAGTGATGGGCAGCGAGCCCCCGTGCTCCGGAGTGGGTGGGAGCCCTGCAGTGCTCCCCGGCTCAGCCCGCTGCTGGAGCCCCCAGCCCACCACTGAGCATTGCCATTGCCACTACCATAGCGAACTGCCCCATGCCAGCCAAATTGCCATTTGTCACAACCTTTTCTTTCTGATTCGCCCAACGCTTTATTCCTCCATTCATTTTCTTCTGCCTTGAACATTTGTTTATTGCTCCCATAGTTCTGCCCAGGTGTTCCCACACAAAAATATGGACACGTGCACCACATTATGTATGCACAGTAAATCCAGTGCTTCTGGGAAGCAGCAAATGCTTCCCTTATGGCCTGCAGATACTCAGTAAGTTCAGCACCTCTGGACAAGTCCAACTGGCTGGAGATGTGCAAATCTATATTGCAGAGTATGTGCTGTAGATCTAGCGTTTTTTGGAAGCACTGCAAATAGTATGCAAGTGCTGTATCATTGATACATGCATGTACCGTAAGTCCATCCAGCCTCTTCTGGAAACTGCACAGCTCTAATGAATGTCTCACAACTGCATGGTAGAATTTCCCTGTGCATGCACATCCGATGGATCTGAGGTTTCCAGGTATGCAGAAATAGCTATGTGTTGCTTGTAATACATGGAGAAACCTCTGAAAAACACAGAATATTCTCAAAATCTGGCTGCACACAATAGCTGAGTGGAAAAGAAGCATTTCTGACCAGCATACAGAGTAGCCCTCAATCTGCAAAGCTCTGCATAGCTCCAGCCTTCAGATCTGATTTCTTTTCATCTTCCAGGTGCTGCTAATAGTTCTGCCATGCCGTCCTCCTCAAACCTCTGCTTTTACCTGCAGCAGGGCCCCAAGTTGGCCAGGACTTGGAGGCAGAATTGCCCCACTGTTTCTGGAAAGTGAGTGCACCAAGAGATACTGAAAGGTTTCCAAATCTAAAGCAAGATTTTATTAGAATACAAACTCATAAACTTGAACAAGGCATCTCTTTAAACTGAGTTAGGTCAGACTACTGGGTGAAGTAGACTGCATGAAATGGTCTGAATACGAATCTCCTCCCTCCCCATCGCATCCTTTCCTACACTCCTGCTCCCTAGCCCTGCAATTCTTAATGGCTTCCTGGGTTTGAACAACCACTGCCATCTCCTCTGTTTCTCAGATAAAGCCTCCATCTTTCCAGCACCTCTCAGACTTGTCTTGGCTCTGTTGTTGGAAGCAACTCCCCTGCTCCCCTCAGGAGCCTCCTGCTTCATGCGGCAGGCTCCCAGCTTGCTTCACCCGCTTCTCACCATTTCTTCACCCCACCCACAGTCAGCGAGGTTTTCCTCCCACACACAATTACTTTTGCAGCGGGAAAAATTTCCCGATTCCTCAGAAGGGTGACAGCTGGTGCAGCAAACAGGACAACAAAAACTCTCTCCCCTCCGTTGCTGAGCCCCCATAAAAAACAGACAAGCTCTGAGCAGACAAATCGCACCACTCTGTCTCCAGCCCCAGTATCTTCCCCACTCTCATCTTCTGCTGTGCCACTGCCCCGAGACATACCTTCCTGTTCCTGTGAATAATATGAAACCCCTCCTCCATAAAAATGTTCTTGAAAATGCTCTTTTTCAAGGAAATCCATCAGAGAGATTAGTGGGGGAAAAAATTTGCATGTGTGGTAGGGATTAGGCTGGTGAGTGGAATCAGGACTGCTTCAGGATCCCATCCAGTTCTGCCATTCTGGGAAGAGCCACAGATACTCAGTGTGGCCTCAGATGAACAGCAATATTTAGGAAGTTGTCAAGTACCATTGCAATTGCCAAAAACACAGGTCAGGGCAAGTGAAAGTTGGTAGCACAGGAAAAAATGAATCCTTGGAGCCAAGTGAGAGTAGATGTGTTTATTTTGTTTGTTTATCCTGCTCGTTCTAGGTTCATGTTCTCACTTCCATGAAACATCAAAAGATATGAGAGCTAAATGAGTAGCAGTGCCATCCACGCTGAGCCACAGCACCTGGGAGTGCACATAGGACACTGTGATGTGTTCTGGCTGTTCAGCACAATCAGACCAGGAAAAAAATATTTCTGGCACTTATACTAACCACTGGCGTTGGGATACACCTCACTTGTTTATAGCCATTGGAAAACTGGATGAATGATGTGGGCTGGTTCATGATTCTTCTACATCCAAAGGGTCATGGTCACGTGCATTGGTCACAGAGAATGATCCTTAGACCAGACTGCCTCTGACTGCAATTTTGTGAGCTGGCTCCCATCCTGAACACTCAATGTGTGTTCCCCATAACTCATCCTCCTTCCGCTGTGCTCTTTGTAGCCCAGAAGAGCTCACACTTTCTGGGATTCAGCTGACAGGTAGCAAGCAAATAAATGGACAAGAGGAGCATAAGGTGAGGAAAAGAATAGCAGAGAAGTATGTTTGCTCAAAGGACTTTTTTTTAAAGTGTTGCTGTAATTTCAACACACGCACCACAGTGCTGAGGATGAAATAGGTATAGGATTTAGCAGGGGAAATTACAAACTCCTGTAAATCCAGATTTCTAATACAAACAGAATTATTTCAAGGTCTTCAGCTCCATCCTTTCAGCCTTAGACCCACTCAAACAGGAGAGAAGTGAGAGGCGTCTATTTGAGTGATACTGAAATCAGTTCAGGCCAGTCAAGTTACCTAGTATGCAACATCTTATTCTATAAATATAATTTATGCTGGAAAATGATTACATGAGATCTAAGCTGTGCAAATGGTCAATTTTTTTTGCATATTGAGTGTCCTGCAGATGGAGTGAAGGTAGACACCTTCACTACTTCCCTGTGTTATTCTTATGTTTCTTTATAAATTAATGCATGCATCTGAAAATTCCAGGATTTGTTTTGATTCCAGAGAGAAATCCAGAGTATGAACTTCATTTTATTCTCCAAAATGCATTGCATTACTCAGTCTTCTGCTCCCCAGTTATCCTGAAGAAATGTCCTTTCATTTCATGTGTGAGCGAGGTGATGCATTGCAGCCACAGGAGGGCAAAAAATGGATCTAGAGAATGTTGAAATACAGCCACAAAACTGGGCAAGTAATGTATATTTTCCAGTCTAAAAAAGATGCACTTCAAGAGTGATAGCTGAGATGCCCTGATACCAGTTTTCCTCTTGGTCAAAAAGTATGTTAAATCTCTTGGGCAGCTGATAAAACCTCAGTTTTATAGGTGTCCATTAAAATTGTTCATCTGGTAAAGCTGGTACAGTCTTAAGTATTGGCCTTTGCCTTGATAAAATAACTACTCAGTTAAGGTTAATCACATTTGATGGGCTTGAAAATCCTTCTAGCTTTTCTGTATGCAATGCCACTGCCAATCTTTTTCTGGGTCTGCAAAGACAAGTGGAGTGAAAGCAGTGGATGAACAGGAACACCATCAGGATACAAGATAACACAGAAAAGTCTGAAAGAACAAAGGATATACTCAATTTTTTTTGAAGGCAAATGATCTGTTGACCTGTGGAAAAGCCCAGGTGGTAGAACAGCTAGGTGCATTTCCTAGGGATGGTTTAGTGTGTGTATCTGGAGGAATTCTCTTACGCTCTTACCTAAGCAAACCACTGGAGGAATGAACTGCGGCACAGATAGTGTGCAGTTACCTGCATTGCACCTTCCTACACCTACCTGTGTGGCTCAGAGGGAACTCCTTCCACATGTTGATTGTGGGCTATTCTAAGAGCCCCCCACCAGGAAAAAATCTTACACCTTTACTGGCCCCTGCCCAAAGCTGTGGGTCCTCCTTAGTGCCAGATGTGCCATTTTCTGCTGCTGCCTATCTGTCTCTTTCTCTTTACTCTGAAGAATGTGCCAACGCAAGTTTAGGAGCAGCTTGTCAGTCTGGGGAAATGACCCCAGGGACTATGAGCACCACCAGAAAAGTCTTCTTCTGGGATCAGGCCAGTGCTTGAGTAATTGCCCTCATTTATCCTCCTTACTTAAAGCCACTGTTAAAGTTTACATCTCTTTTCACAGAGATGTGGCCAGCTCTTTGGAAAGGGATGGGCAAAGGCAGTGCAAGCTGCTGGTAGCCCTTTGTTTCTTCATGCCTCTAAAAGGATCTCCCGAGATGTTAAAACTTTATAAACCCAGAGGAGAAAAGGACTAGGAGGAGACCCAAGAGGACAATTTGGTCCCACTCCAGAAGATGGTTTGCTAACATGGATAGGACCTGTCAGAGGGCTGCCAGCAGGGGCTTATGTTATCACAAACCATTTTAGTACATAGCATGCACAAAGGAGCCAAATACAGAGAAGTGCCAAACACCTGAAATCACATTTGATGTTGCAGGGAGCTGGAGATCCTCTGAAGCTCCCACAGTCTGGCCCAAGCAAATCTGCCTTTCAGAAGCTGAGGGTTTCCTCTAAACACTTATTTTCAGGAGAATCAGAAGCAACCATTTCCTTTTCATCTTCCCCTGAGTTTTTCTTTATCTTTAGGTAGAAGTAAACTTTGGCTCTTGCCCTGTTTTGAGAGCATGGCTATCTCACATGGCCACTGACTGTTTCTTCAAATCTCCAGTTTCTCAAATTCTCCATTTTGTGTATATTCTGCAAATTCAGAGACTATTTCTTCCTTGAGTACCCCGAGGCACCCTGTATAATCCAAAGTACCTCACAGCTGCAAACGTTTAGGTTACCAACACCTATCCACTGAAAAAGCAGAAATTTTATTTCAAGGTTAAAGCATAATATTCCACCCTGGCAGAAATCAAAAGACTTTGCAAAATATGAAAATGCCATGGGGAAAAAAGAGTGGACAGGCTCCCAGCCCTCCTGCAGTCAGCACTGCAAGTCCCAGGCATGTGGCTGGGGCCACAAGCACTTCTTTCAGAGATACTTTCATCCCCAGGCACCTGCTGCCCGAGGTATGCTAGAGAAAATGCCAGTCAATCAGAGATGTTTGGGACAGGACACTTCTCGCCTAATTTACCCGCTTAAAAGCTAGGCAGTTAATTTAAGCTAAGTAATCAATGGCTCCTGAGAAAAGAAAGGATGAATCCAGAGCTGCAAGTCCCCCTCTGCTGATGGACCTGACACAAGGAGCTCAGGGCAGTTGCTAAACTTAAATGGCCAAAGTTATGTGAGATGAATCCTACCCTAAGAATTTGCTCCCAGAGTCCCAATGTGTGTTGATTCTTTCCACTGAAATTCATCAGAGCAAATTAGGGTCGCAATCCTACAGTAAGCTCAAGTAAATGAATTCTTTTGCCCACAAACCCCATCTGGGTTCTGGATTGGTTTCTGAAGGTTTTTGCCGTGTTTGGCCTTCTGTCCCTGTCTTAAGGCCTTCTGATAGAGGGATCCTTTTTATTTATAAGCTTCCTGGCTTTCTTGTTGTATCCTTAGCACCATCCCCTTGACACTGGTTTAGCATAGTGTTGGGTTTAATATTATTACTATAAAAGGGAACAGTATAAAAAGCTGTATCTGTCATTTACTAGAGTGAGTAAAGCTGAAATTTGTTGGACTGACCTGGAATTTTTCCCTTCCTGCAAAGCAACATTTTCATTAAAAAAGTGATAGAGCTCAACTAATCCCAGCAATAAAATGGTTGCTATTGAATGCCATGGTAGCTTTTGAAACAAGAAAACTTCTTTCTGTGTTCACTGCAAAAGATTAAGAGACTGTCAAGTTTAAAAAGTTGTTGGCTCTCCTTAACACTTGCTAAGCACAGTATAGACTGTTTTATCCATTTATACTCCCTCACTTGTCTCCTTCATGTGTCTTATATAATAATTTCCAAAGTCAGAAACAGAAAAAATAAAAAGGCATCAGCTAAGATAAAATGGCACAAGATTAAAAACTCTTAGCAGCCGTAGAACCTGGCGAGAAAGAACAAAGAAGTTTAAAAATCATCATATTTTATAGCATTAGAATGCCACACATTAAATATAGATTTTGCTGCTGATTATATTGTTATGCATTCCATTGTTCCCATGCCATTGGCCTTCAGGACTTTATTACTTATGTAATTCCAAGATCTGACACAGCTAGAGTGAAATGCATCTGATCTCAATGAATGGCATCAGATGAAAAAAAGTGGATTTTAGGAGAAAAAAAATCATTTTAATTTTACTGCGAGTCCATTGATTGGTGACAGATGTTACCATTCCCATTTAATTATTCTTGATTCATTTTCCAAATAAAAATATAGATAGATGTTAAAGTAGTTGAAGTCATCCAGATAAAGAGTTCATTTAAACTAGTTGTCTTTATTCTTTTTCTTTTTTTCTTTTTTTGCAGATTTTCCATTTTAAGGGAAAAGTCATTCAGAGTGGTACATACAATCTTACCTGTATACATTAAAGTCTCAAACAATACAGCATATGATTATTAGTCCAGGGCTAGGAAAGCACAGGGCTGTGGGAAGAGGAGCTGGTAATTCACTCTTTAGTGAGTGCTGGCACGAAACTCCAGCATGGTACCGTGTCAACAGAAGCACCTCAAACTGAAGTTTCATGACCAGCATGTATTCAGAGGTACAGATATGAACATACTTAACAGGCATTATTTAAAAGAAAAACATATCTAAATCCCAAGGAACTGGCATTTTAAGCTAAATATGTAAAACTTGACTGTTTTTTTTTCCTCACCCTGGAATATGAGCACATACCTTATGTCTTTCTGGATAAAGGGCTGATAAAGAACAAGCATGTGTCTCACTTTCTCAGCCTACCTGTGCCATTAGAGAGAAACCTCTGTGCTACAAGTATCCAGATAATAAGCTGTAACGCTTTTGAGGAAGAAATATAAAAAATGTTTATTATCATCTTTATCCTTTTTATTTTAAAGTATTAGCATCATTTTTTTACTAAAAAATCTAGTACTTCACTTTCTTACTTTTCCTACATGTTATTTTTATAGGAAATATATTTTACCATAATCTTCATTATAAAGAGTGCAATTGTGATAAAAATGAAGGTTTCTTTTGTTTACTCTCTAAAAGTGTAGCAACATATGTACCTGAATACTAGAGATTCAGTGTTTTAGAAGCATGAGACATAGATAAGAAAAATCTCATTGCAATGAGACCATATGTAGATGATTTTTTAATATGATTCAGAAGATTTTTAATTACTTTAAAATAAGAAAATGCTTTAAATAAGCAAGTTCATTCCTCCCCATCCCTGGAAACCTAGAAACATTTTGCTGAGGTCTGCAGGCAGATGCCTGTTGTATCTCAGGCATTTGCAGCACTCTGAAAGAGACTGATCCAAGTCTTGAGGAAGATAACTGAATATAGGCACTCAACACAGGTGTGCAAACCGTCAGCCTGAAAATGGTCATCCCTCACCATTAACTTTGCTGACAACTTTATATGGCCCATGGTATATCCAATTTCCAGTCAATTCTCTCCTTTATTTGTGCTTGCCATTGGAATGAAACTTTCGCTGATGTGTGTGGTTTGGATTTAAGAAGAAAACCGCTCATATGGCAGAGCCCGGCCTCAGAGAGCCAGTGGCTGCAGCAGAGCCCTTATGGCCTTCTAGCTATGCAGGGCCTCTCTGTGGGGCAGGGAGGGCCTGGGTGACCACCCGGCTCCAAGGCTGCTGATTTGGAGCCTGTCTCCTGCAGAGGATGAGGAGCTGCTCTATGGCCAGGCATACCTCAGCCACTGCTGTAGCTACCTGGGGTGCAGCAACCCAAATGGGAGATAGGAGCCTTCAAAATAAATTGCACAAGTACGTGAATGCTAAATGAAGTGAATTACTACTCCGTTTCAAGACATCCTGATGGTTATTCACATTTTGTTGGTGAGCCTGTTAGCTCCGAGCTCTTCTATCCATTTCTCATTGGAGCAACTTGTGCAGGAGTCAGTGGCCTGGCAGCACTTCAAGGGATGCCAGCTTTGGACCTGTAAAGGCTGCACTGAAACTGTGCGATTCCATGACTGGTGCTTATCAAGTGTAATATTTTGCTCTGTATAGTCTTGCTGTCCACCTGAAAAACATCTAGTAGGGTACACTGAGATTTCTCAAAATGCAGCCTCAGATCCTGGTTATGCTCCTGTTCTGAATCACTTATCCAAGCTGTCCCATGGATTTTGTGTCCCTGGGTTTCCTTTGATGTGGTACACTGTAATTTGTACTACACGGCCTGTCTTTTTTTTAAATACGATGCTTAATCATGTTTCATTCTCAGAGTCTTGACTTAGTTATGGATCAAAAAATTGTGTGCAGATTTTATTTTATTTTTTTGGGTCTGCTTCTAAAGATGTCTCCATATAATGTAGCAGGTGAACTTTGTGTTTTTACATAAAATATTACTATGTACAAATAAAAATCCACATTTGGAAAAGACATTTCTCTTTGGAACAATCTCTACAGAAATGTGTTTTGCTGTTCTGCTAAAACGTCAACAGCTGAGGAGCATGACAGATCACTTGGCATTCTTAGAGATGACTTTGCCTTGCACAGCATATTTCTATCACTGAAAGAAAGATGCAATGTTACACCTTCAAAACCCCTATTATTGTAGTTAAGAAAGTCAGCCTTCTCGACATGTCCCCATGCTGTTCTGCTGATGGGAATGCAAATAAATTAACCATTGCACGCTTCAGTCTTAATGCAAGCAAATTGTGGAAGGGAAAAAAGAAAAAAAAAGGGAGGAAAAGAAACTACACATCCCTGGACTCCTGGGAAAGCTGGGCTGAAATACATAGCATGAAAAAAATGTGTCTGTGCTATCTGACTATAGCACATGTCAGCTGGAGCCCAGAACTGCTCTGGGGAGGTGGCCCTTGGGTAAGCTTATTCCTAAGCTCTCCTCAGGGAATTCCTCAGGGAAAAGTGCCCATTTTCACCCGTGACAGGGCACAGCCTCTCTCCTGTGCAGAGTATTGGTGTGGAAGAAGAAGGAGCCCTGGTTCTGCCCCCCACCACCCACTCCGGGGCCCTGCACTCCAGGAGGGCAAGAAAGTGATAAAATGCCCCTGCATGAGCACGTTAGTACCTGAGCATATTTCTAGCCTGGTAAATAGCACCATTCCTCGGTTCTTGTTGCACTTTTCCTGGTGTGCAGTGTGTTTCTGCACTGTCTTGCAGAGTGAACCAACTATTTCCCTCCAAAACAAAATCTGTGCCCAGTTCTGGGGACAGTTCAGTCCAGCAGCTGCCCCCAGAAGCCGTATGGGTGACACTGCCCTCTGCCTTTTACAGTCCTTCAGCACTATGCCAGCAGGCTCTGCATCTTCAGACACCTTCTCGTACCCTCCTGTCACGTCCCAGAATACGAAACACTTGCCCTCAGGTTTCTGGTGTAAAAGAACCACTGAGCTGCAACACAACCTTCATATTATTGCAGGCTTGTTGAACTAAATAATATTTCAGGACCATGGGGGCATCATATTGGCCACAAAGGAGACCTAAGGGAACGGCCTATGTAGTACGGATGTAGCGTGAGACCAGTTTTCATGAAATACTTTCTGTGCTACTTGCATCGTGCCTGCTGAGCTGAACATCTAAACACCCATCTCCTTGAGGTCACTTGGAACGTACACACTGTCCCAAGTACCCAGCTCCTCTGAGCAGCCTTACCCAGCAGGCTTGCTCAGAGCATGCCTACCATCACCCCAAAGCGATGAATTCAGTGCAAGACGTATCAGCCACACTCAGATAATCGTAGCATTGCTGTGGTGTAGCATAGCTAATGGCTAGACCAATCATGCAGGAAGAGAGAGATTGAGATCAAAATTCCTCCTTGGCCTGGGGGTATCAAAGCTAGTCTTCCAAGAGCAGTGACGTAAATTACAGAACAGGGTACCTTCCACCTCCCCTTCCCCTTATTAAGTAGTAATTGGATGAAAAAGAAAAGAGTAATCCTGAACACAGATCCTAGGATTGCCTGTCTGCCTGAATGCCTGTTGCATTACAGTAGCACGCTCCCTCATAATAGTTCTTCCTCTTGCTTCATGAATATTGAGAGTGTTTAGGCATAAAATCTTAGGAAGAGGACTTCTCATTTGGCAAACTCGCATGAACTTCCAGGGGATGAGGGGGATTGAGGTCTGGACTGAGGTTTTAGACTCAGCTGCCTAACAGTCAGCAATCTTGAATTTCCGGTTCTTAAAAGCTTTTTGAAATCTCACGTTATATAACCTTAGGGAAGTAATGAGGGCACAGTCCTTGTATTTCCTTCCCTGAATGTAAAGATTGCATTTATGCATGGCTCTGGTGTGAAATACAGCAGGCAGGAGGAGGGAGAGGAGAGCATCTGTGACCCTGGCTGCTATCTCAGTATAACCTGGAGCCAAAGCACAGCTTGGCCCCAAATTAATCCACAGGTTACTTTTTTTTCTTAAGAGAATAATTGCATTCAAGCATGGCTTTTCCTGTAGATGCAAAAGAAGACCGAATTCAGTTGTGGTGTTTGGTTGCACATTTTTCCTCGTGTCATTCTAAGAAAAGCAATGATAGCCTGTGAGATGGGTAGAGATTCAGTTAATAAAGACGTGCATGAATTGCTCGCTAATGGATATAACACTGAATTCACAGGCATTCTCAGTTGCTAATGGAACCTGAAAGTTGTCAGGAAAATGTTGCAGTTCCATTTGGCGTGATGCACACCCTCCTCGTGCTGACAGCTTTGCAAAGTTACATTTTTAAAAACATATTTTCTTAATGCATTTTTTGGCTAACCCAGTTGTCCCCATTACCTCTGAAATGCTTTAGTCTAATTCACATTAACTGGCTTACTGAGATACCAACAACTTTCTTTTTATCCAGGATCAATTGACCAGACTTACAGAACTGCTGGTATTTAAGGAAAGTTCAAGCCCTTTACTGACTGCTGTAGGGCTCTGAATTTCTCATTTATCTGGCTCATTAAGAATATTCTGTTGTCTATGCACATAGTAAGCAAATAGTTTTAATATTTCTCAAAATGGCCTCTTTTCTTTTCTCGTTAAAGGTGATGGTACCGGTAGAGAGCAAGGAGCAGTGGCTCCTAAGCTGAAAACCAAGGGCACACAGGCAGTCCTCAGCCTTTCTCAAAAATCTTTTCCATGGTGTGAACATTTCAAATTAATGGACCATGAAAGTTCGAATTAAATACACTTGAAGCTGAAGTGCTGACTGCCTCATGGCAGATCACCGGTGGTTCACCACATTTTAGCAGTCATTGCTACAGACTCAACCAAAAGAGGACTTCTGGGGTCTCACAAACTTTGTGGCAGATTTAGGGAGAGGATTTCCAGGCAGATATATCCACAAAGCCACAGATGAATGTACAGTTGCAATGATATAAAAGAAGATGCATATGGGTTGAACGGGGATCGAGTCCTGAAATGAGACATGTGAGAGTGGTTTACGCTCACAGTCCCTTTATGACGTGGAAAAGGTTTCTGTTAAAGCTTTCCAGAGAAATTTTGACAGAACTACCAGAATGTTCCATCACAATATCCAGCACTGCCAGAACCAGATATCTTTGTGATTGATTTTCCTGGAATTTAATTTAAGATCTTCTATTTCTCTAAGAATTTCTGATAGAAAAGTCCTAATGAAGTTGAAACTGTATGTCAACTTTGATGTTTTATTTCATTGTTTTTAGCTGCTTTATGTCACAATCAAAACATTTTATTAAAAGAATCCCAGAATATCATTAACTATGTGGAGAATGACCATTTTTTTCACAAAATCAAAATGAAATCAAAATTTGATATTTCAAAATCCTCTGTAAAAACGCATCCCTGGCTTCTGTAGATCCCTCCTTTCTGTGTGGGTTCTACATTTGCCATCATGCAAGGTAACAAAGTAAACAATCTAGCAGTGGAAAGACACTACAAAATCAATCTGTTGGTGATTACATTCAACCAGTATCTCCAACATAGCACAGCATTGTTATTTGGTGATAACCTGGTTGCCACCAAATTAATTTAAGTCATGCATGTGTCATGGTAGTGGATTTTGCCATTGAATTAACTAAATTAATTGGTTGAATTTTTCTCAGGAAACTCTTGTCATGCTTCTCTGAAAGACCGTAGCACAAGACTCTCTAAATGTATATTTTTCTGGCCTCATATATAATATTTTTGTGCTAATGTAGATCTATAGACTGCAGTGGAGATATCCCTCATGTACATCATCTTGAGATTAAAGCAAATCATGTTTCTTATTCCCAGTGATCTAGTATACATGTCTATAACTCAATTAGATTCCTATGTACTTGATGCTTATCAGTTATTTAATTGTTACACCTATGTTGTTTCAGATTGACACAGATGACTGCTAAATTCTTTCAGACTGATGCCAAATGCCAACAAAGTGCAAGTCTAAAAGATGTAAAAAAAGGAGGCATTTTTGAGATAAATCACCTACAAATTTCTTAATTCAACTCCCTTATTTCAGCTAGTCACCGCTATAAGTTTACTGCATAATAATCAAGCAAATGTATAAAAATTCCTCTGATTTGGGAATTCAAGTTTCCAGTGAAGACAATAAAATTGAAACATTAAGATATGCAGTGCCTTCCTACCCATAAATGAATTCAGGAAACCTTACAGATTCAAAACATAAAGGATTCATCTTTCCAATCGTTTTGGAGAGGAATTTGCAGTAAAGGCCAAACAATGACTGTTCTGTGTTATCCAGCTCTGCTTCAAATGGGCTTCCCTGTCCTCTGACTGGCTTACACCACAGCTGCCAGCACGCCACCGTATCCAAACCCCTCATACGTACAGGGAAGTCAGGACTAGCGCCACATACCAGTCAGATTGTGGCCACGAATTTGCCTCCATAAACACAAACACTTTCACTATTGTATTTCCAAATCTTCCAGAAAAAAACCTACACTGTGGTGGGGTATGGCACAGAAAGATTTGGGTGGATTTTTATGCTTTGGCAGAAGCTGGGACAGGCTATTGAATATTAGCTTTACTCTGGGAACTTGGGCGTAGCTATTGGGCTGTAGGCTATCCCACAGTCACTTATCTTCTGCCAAAATGTGTATACTCAGTTACTGGATCCCACATTTTCTTCCAGCATTGGACATGAATCTAGTAATGATTGAATGCGCCAAGCTGACAGCTCTGGAAAATTGCTAATAAAACAAGAACTGTACCCAAAAGGATGTTTACAACCTCAGTCTTTTGTTCTCAAAAGGTTTTGAGGTTGGGATTTCTTTTATTGGGGTGGTGGGCTTTGGGTAGTCACCATTCTTGTTTCAAACTGTATGAAGCTTTGAACCACTAGACAGGCAGGCAAGGGTGTCCTCCGCAGGAGGAGTGTGCGTGTGTGTTTGTGTGATGGTGAGGGTCAGAGGGGACCCTCCTCAGGAGAGAAACGAGACTTTCAGATGTAATTTCTGAACAGGTGGATCGTGACTCCTGACACCTTCAAAGTCCTGCACAAACCTGCAGCCTTGAGAGCCCCATTGACTTCAATGGGAGCATTGTCCAAACCTCTCACGCTGCCTGTATATCTGATTATACGGTGCAACAAGGCAACAGCAGTCCCTCCACTCTCCTTTCTTCAGCTCCTCTTTTCCATGTCCACCTCTCTTTTAAAAATTATTTAAAAATTATTCCTTTTAAAAATTATTTCCGATGTTCATAAGCATTTATTATTCTTATATTCTCTTCTCTAATTATTCATCTCTCTAATTAACTACCAGAAATTTGTTATTCCTTCCACTACAGATTTTATGCTTCTTTTTCCAGATGTAGCATTATGATGGGATGTGCTTACCTCCTAAAAGAGCTCCTCCAAGAGAGCTGCTTGATGACCTGGTATGTTTTTCTTTATACTCTTTCTCCACTAATCTGTAGACTTCTGTTTTAAATATGGTGCACACCCCATTGAACTTTCTCATGTCTGAACCTGGTTTCCATTATTACAAACACTGATGATCACGGTGTGCTACAGAACAGGGACTACTTCAACTCAACAGCCTGGTGCCATTCTGGAGGGAGGGAAAGCTATTCTGGTCAGAGTGACTATGCAGCTCAAATAGAATAGCTCAAGAGGGAAGACACAGCCCTCCCAGGCCTGGTTTGCTGCGTTGGAATAAAGATCTGGACGTGAATGAGCAAAAGAAGAAAAAATAAGTTTATCATATTTGCGTTTTTGCTATGCAAAGTATAATTCACTTTCTGAGGCTCAAGGTTCAAGATAATTTTCATGTTTCCATAATGACCACGTGACTATTCTGGGGGAAAAAACCCCACCCCTAAATGAAAAATTGTCCTTTGTTGCGAAGTTATACAGTGCCGTGGAGATCTTAACGACTGTGGAAATCCTTCATTCCTCGTCACACCATCTCAGCAATGTGAGGGAGCAGGACCCCCTCTCCACAGCTGGCTTCATTATTTGGCTCTATGCTGCCAATTTTGAGTGGCATTACAGCTACATGGACTCAAACAGTCTTCCCGATCTCTTACCTCTTAGGCTGGGTTTTGCTCTAGTGTTCAAGCACATATCTTATCATTTTGCACTTGTTTTTCATGGAATTTCCACTGTTGTTGCCAACCTCTAAATTAGTCCTTGTTTGCACCAGGAAAGAACAATTTCTATGACAAGGTGACCCGCCTAGTAGATGAGGGAAAGCCTGTGGATGTTGTCTATCTAGACTGCAGTAAAGCCTTTGACACGGTTTCCCACAGCATTCTCCTGGAGAAACTGGCTGCTCATGGCTTGGACGGGTGTACTCTTCGCTGGGTAAAGAACTGGCTGGATGGCCGGGCCCAAAGAGTGGTGGTGAATGGAGTTAAATCCAGTTGGCAGCTGGTCACAAGCGTTTTCCCCAGGGTTCAGTATTTGGGCCAGTCTTGTTGGGCATGTGGGCTCTGTGTTGGGGCCAGTTCTGTTTAATATCTTTATCAATGATCTGGATGAAGGGATTGAGTGCACCCTCAGTAAGTTTGCAGATGACACCAAGTTGGGCAGGAGTGTTGATCTGCTTGAGGGGAGGAAGGCTCTGCAGAGGGACCTGGACAGGCTGGATCGATGGGCTGAGGTCAATTGTATGAGGTTTAACAAGGCCAACTGCAAGGTCCTGCACTTGGGCCACAGCAACCCCATGCAACGCTACAGGCTTGGGGAAGAGTGGCTGGAAAGCTGCCCTGCGGAAAAGGACCTGGGCGTGTTGGTTGACAGCCGGCTGAATATGAGCCAGCAGTGTGCCCAGGTGGCCAAGAAAGCCAACGGCATCCTGGCTTGTATCAGGAATAGTGTGGCCAGCAGGAGTAGGGAAGTGATTGTCCCCCTGTACTCGGCACTGGTGAGGCCGCACCTCGAATCCTGTGTTCAGTTTTGGGTCCCCCACTACAAGAGAGACATTGAGGTGCTGGAGCGTGTCCAGAGAAGGGCAACGAAGCTGGTGAAGGGTCTGGAGCAGAAGTCTTATGAGGAGCGGCTGAGGGAACTGGGGTTGTTTAGCCTGGAGAAAAGGAGGCTGAGGGGAGACCTTATCGCTCTCTACAGCTACCTGACAGGAGGTTGTAGAGAGGTGGGGGTCGGTCTCTTCTCCCAGGTAACAACTGATAGGACAGGAGGAAATGGCCTCAAGTTGCGCCAGGGGAGGTTTAGACTGGATATTAGGAAATTTTACTTCACTGAAAGGGTTATCAAGCATTGGAACAGGCTGCCCAGGGAAGTGGTTGAGTCACCATCCCTGGAGGTATTTAAAAGACGTTTGGATGAGGTGCTTAGGGACATGGTATAGTGTGGTCTTGGTAGTGTTAGGTTTATGGTTGGAGTCGATGATCTTAAAGGTCTTTTCCAACCTATATGATTCTGGGATTCTGTAATTTGTGCTGATGGCGGCACCGATGCAAGCCCTAGCACAGCCATGCTTGTCCCCTGTGGACTTTGTCCTAGCAGGAATGATAAGAGAGGACTGTTTTGCTGCCAGCCTGGTAGAGCACAGCATGGCTGTTTCAGTAGCAGGTCCTGAGCAGACCTGCCCTCTCTTCCCCTGGTTCAGCAGCACCTACTGATCTACACAGACTCCAAACAGCACAGGAGGAAGTTCAGTACGTGGCCCACAGAACTGTCTCCTGCAGCAAAGGATGGTGACCAAGAACATTTTTTAAAAAAAATTGAACATAGAAAACATCTGTGCCTGTCTTCTGTCCAGGTTTATTTTTCCAATACTTCACATACCACAAATAGTTCAGTATGACTCCTTCATCAGAACAGAAGAAAAGAAAAATAAAAACATGCAATATTTCATTAAAAATAATATTTTTACTGATGTGACAAATTTGATCAAACAGTCTGTATCCCCCCCACCTCCCATTCCCTTTCTCCATCTCATCTTTCTGTTTCCCTCTCTTTTTAAAAAGCACTTTGCTGTCCTGTTGGGCTGCTCAGCCTGTCAGCTTCTTGCTGCTTCTGGGATATTTGGCTGTCCTCAGGGCATCATATGACTTGAGTTAGCTTGGGGGGCTCCAGCTGTGCTCTTAAATGTCATGGAGAGAGGTAACAAAAGGGGAGAGGGTTAAGAGAATCAAATACGTTATTAGATATTTCTTTTAAATCCTCTTGCAGAAGATGTAAATCACATGCTTGGCAGGCAGATTTGGGGATGTCACATGGGAGTTTGTTTGGGTTTTTGTTGATTATATCCCCAAACATTTGCTATTTCTTACATTTTTTCCCTTGTTTGTCTTACTCATTCCTCATTTATTTCTATTTAAGTCCAAGGGGTCAGAACCTAGGATAAAATTTTGACAGTTCCTGCAGCTGATAGAAGAGCTTTCTCATCCAAGCTATTTTGGAACCTATTTGGGATTGCTTACCATTGAAATATATCCTGGCCCTTTTCTCTGTTGGCCCATAAAGTACGGCTCCTTGCCCCTGATTGACAGAAACCACCACTCAGGGCAAATTGCCAGTCTGCAAAGCACCGCAGCATGCAATTATCTCAAAATACATTCAGATAGCCAACAGAACTTGAAGTCAGAGTGCCTAAATTAACCTGAACTCAGGTAAATTAATTAACCTATGAGCAAGGACATCAAGGAATCATGTCCTGATGGCGTTCCTCACTGGTTTACCTGGGGCAGTGAAATGGGGATCCACCATCTAATAAATTGAAGAGTACTTACAAACTACCTGATATATATCTTCCTCAGGACTATTTTCTCTTTCAGAGTTGGTTCCCTCTGACTAGGGGGAGAATGGGTTGAAAATTGTCCCAGTTTTCAGAAGACAACAGTCAGGAGAAGTTCCTGAGATGTGGGGAAGTGAGAAGGACTGATCAGCAAGTTAATTTTACCAAGATTAAACTCCCAAAGGAAAAATGGAAGGTCTTGTACCTGCCTTCCTCCTCTTCCCAGGGCTTCTCCAGAACTGACACTGCCACCTGGGAAGAAATTACAACCATGTGACCCCTGTCTTGCACAAGTCCCCAGTCCCAATCAAAAGCCAAGGAACGGGTAAAGGAAGAGACATTTTCTGTGCATCTTTCCCTCAAGCTGGGAGACATGTTGCAAGTGCTTTGTAAGGAGAAGCTCACAGCACTGTGGAGATATCAGCTGTCTAACTCTCATCTTCCCTTGGCCTGAGTGTCCTTCACTGTCCCCAAGCAGTGCTGTCATCACAGCAGGGAGGACAAGATGACCTCTAGGTCATCTGCTCATCTAGGACTAGATGACCTCCAGAGGTCCATTCCAGCCTCAGCCATCCTGTGACCATTGGCCATCAGAAGCCTCTCCCCTCACCTGGAACCCTGCAGCAGGCCGATGGCCACTGTGGCTGCAGGGGTTTGCTATGCTGATGCCCCACAGACAACCCAGACCTCCTACGCTGTGTCATGGAAAACATTGGTTTTCAGACACTAGTCACCCTTGAGAAAAAAAAAATCAACTTTGGTGAGCAAAAGTTGAAATTTTTTCAACAAAAGCTCAATTTCTCTCTTTTTGAAACTGTGAAGTTCTTCAAAAATGAAAAGCTAAGATGAAGCTGAAGAAAAAAATGTCACAAGGATTTACTTTGACAAGTTTGCCATAAAAAGATTTGGCATTTGCCGTCTGGTTCCAATTATGCTTCACTCAGGTTGTGCTGGAATGGTAAAGAAAGTTATGGGGAAAAATTGTTTAAGTATCTCCTTGCAAGTTTATGGATAGATGAAAAAAATATTTGGGTTTTAATTGAGAAATTAATACATAGGAGTGCTGATGGAAAATTTCACACCATCTGTGTGTGTGATTGCTGAAATTTTGGCTAATAATTTTGTTATTCTTTAAATACAAGTCAATTTCAATGGTCCAGGCTGTAGATTGTTTGGGAGTACATCATAGCACATTCAGCCGCAGTCAGTAGCTATGCATGGTTTATCTCAGCTTCTAAGATTAGGCTCCTTGGTGATTGATAGACTCTGCTGCTTCTTTGGGCCTTTCTGGGCATGATTTTGCTATAGTAACTGTGTAAAGTGGACATTCATATTTGATTTAACAACTTGCTTATATTTAATTTAATATCTGTGGGCCCATAAGTGTGGTTTGGAGGGTAAGAGTGGAAGGATGGAGGATTATGTATGCAAATACACAATCCTGGGATCATCCGACCCATATTTATTTGAATACAAACAATCAGGTTCTGATCCCACTGCAGCCATAGAGACATTTACCATTGACTTCAAACGAGTAGAATAGTAATCTTCATATACAGCATTTCCCAAATCACTGCAGCCATTTTCCTGTTATGGTGACCACTCAAAGAGCACTTCTGAAAAACTTCCTAATTTTTGCAAGTAGATTCTCCCATTTTCGGCAAACTCACAGAGAGCGATTCCACACCAAAAAGGGAATATGTTAGCTGTCGCTATTGTATTATCTTTATTCATAACTGTTGTTTGATATATATGTAATGGAATTAGAAAGACAGCACATGTGTTCACCACCTGAGCAGATGAAAACATCATTGTGAAAGGGTAAGATGTTAAAATGTGTTCCTCCACAGTTCCAAGGTGCAGTCTGTTAAATATTTACTTTTACAAAACTAACTTAGGAAACATTTGAGTTTCTGAGACCAAGAAAGGGTCTCTATGAACAGAAGACTGCAAAATGGATGAGTTTTTCCAGGAAAATAAGATACAAAATCTTGGGGAAAGAAAACACACTCCTTTTAGCAATTGTTTTTAAAATTGATCTGATTTTGTAAGCTCAAAGGAGCTTTGTTAAAGCACATAAAGAGAAACCTGAAAAATAAGGGAGAATTTAAATGTAACATCTGAAATGTTCGATGCTATGTTGCATAAGCACTTGCTGTCTCTTTCTCCCCCTGCATTTCTGTCTCTTTCCATACCACTTTCCCGTCGTAAGATGAACCAAAGAGGAGAGAGCAACAAAACATAGAAACAAAAGTACATGAATTTATTAGTTTCCTTCTCATGTGACCTCAAAAAGGAATTTGCTCTCCCCTATCTCTCCAGCATCAGAGAGAACAAAACAAAACTTGCATCTACAAATGCCTGATGGCTAAGGGAAGGGAAACTGAATGAAAAACTTGTTGGGGTATGTTCCCAGGCTCAGCAACATGGCTACACCAGCCAGGGACGATTGTCGTTGCTTCTTTGATGCCAGTAGAGTTATGGCGGTTCACACTAGCAGAGCATCTGGCCAAACATATTTAACTCTGTTAATACAGCTGCTTTAGTGCAATCCCACCAGCACTGGTGCAAACAGGTGATTTATATTAGTGGAGTTTGTTCGCTTACATGATAAAAATCTCATCTCCACACACACAAAGAAGCACAGGGAAGGATGGCAGATGGGGTAACCCCAATACCCCTTTCAGGGACATGAGCACTGACCCAGCTGCTCCCAGAGCGGTCCTGGGGGACCTCAGCCCCACTGGCCAGGGGACACTCCAGAGTGGTTCTCTGGAGCATCTTTTGGACTGAGGGGGTGACTGCCTGTGGAGCTATGAGATTGATTATGGGATGCAGGCAAAGTAAGATTTATTATGGGATGTTTAGGGGAGAAAACAAAGGCAGGGGAAGGGGATATCAAGGTAGTTTTGGGGACGACCAAGCTTGAGACAACAGAGGGTTAAGTGTATAAAAAAGGCTGGTTGTGTGTAAGTAGTTTGCTGGTCAGTACACTTGTCTGACCATGCCCTGAGCCTGATCAGCACAGTCTGTCCTATCTTCTTATTCAATTCCTTTCTACCTCTTCCCTGAGTGAGGGACTGTCTTTTCTGTGTGCAATTCTGTGTATGGGAGTCTGAGTACGGCCACAGGGCTGGGACCAGGGGTCAGAGACCCGTGTCTCCATGGTGCAGCACCTGGTGTGACTGAAGGTCTGCCAGTGAGCATGTGGCTGTTAGTGAATATCAAATAGGAAGAGCTGTTGAGTAGGTGAGGTGGCCTAGGAGCCAGAGGGGTGTGTGTCCAGGATTGAGGAACCTGGAGGAGGTGGCTACTGGGGGGACCAAGAGGTCCCAGATGTCTGCCCAAGAGGCCATGGGGTCTGATGCTTGATTGAGGGGGGGGGGGTGTTTGTGTCGGTGTATGCAAGGGAATCTGTAACAGCAGCTGGAGTGGGACTGTGCCCCCAGGGGTTCATATGTCCAGTTGCCAGCTACTGGGAAGACTGGGATCCGGGGGAAGTTACCGGGCATCTGAGCCCAGCTGCTGGAGGGATCCACACTGTACATACATAGATATAAATATTCCCTCTAACGGACCTCCATGCTGCTCAGCCGGAGGGCAGCAGGATGAGGCCAGTGGTGCTGTTTGTGTTTGTGTGAGTACTTGGTATGTCTGTCTGTGATCTGTGTGGTCAACCTTGTATATACATATGCATGTGGTATACGTGCGCTCTGTGTGTGTGTGCATACTGGGAATAACCTTGCGACAGGTTGGATCAGGGGCATGGAGCTGTGGCAGCCTCACCCTTATCAGGCTACAGGACTGAGCAACTCCCTACCAGTATTTATTTAAAAAAAAAAGAGTGAAATGTATTATTACACCATGATTTAAATTGGTGCTGCTCATTTACTTGGGATGGTTTCACTGGGTGACCATCCCTCACTGGAAATCTCCACTGTAGGCAAGACCAGACGTGGCCTGTGCTCATGAAGAAGTCCCTTACATTACCCATGTCACAAAAACCAAACTGAGAAAATCCTGTATCAGAAGAATGACATCAGACACAGTTAATGTGTTCAAAGTGATTTAAAGTCTTCAGCTGAAAGGAGATAAATAAATGCAGCATCCATCTGTTGCCAATGCACTGTGGTTGCATGATAGGCAAAGGAAGCAAGGCTTTCCCTGTGAGATACAGATACTTGCAGAAGGAAGGATCAATTTATTTTATCATTTAGATCAATTGGGCAAAACACTATCTGGTGTGAAAATGTCAACTATGTTTGGCAAACATCTGTGCAGGATTTCCAAGTGGGACCTAAACGTTCCTACTTGTAGAAGAGTTGTAGGTGAGAGTTAAAAGAAAAACAGCTGAAAGTGGAGTCATTTACTATAGGAATGCATTCTCTTTAATGGTTATAATATTAACATTTAAATTCATTCCTCCTTGCCCAAAAGTGACGTGGAAATGTGAGGATTTTGTTTTTCCTTTGCCTGAAGTTAGATTCATGTGTGACTATAAAGAAGCCCACTCAAAGTACTTTTAGAGGTTGCCTGTGTGGTCTCTCCAATATTCTCTCTGCCTCAGCAGTTATGGGAGAAAGCAATACTGCAATGGCCCTGCGGTACCGAACCTAGGCATCAGCCTTCCCTCCTCTCTGTGCGACTGAGAGCCATGGCTCACCTCACACACACACTGCCATGCTAAAAAGAGGTATAACTTCATGCTCCCAGCACCACTGATTGTAGCACTCTGTGGGTATCTTCTGTCGTCTCTGTGGACAATTTCTGGAGGAGCAGTGTAAGTCTTTGTTGAAAGGTGAACAATATGAAGTCTGGCATTTGCAGGAAGCTGCATTTTGTAAAATTAAGGACCAGTGAGTGTTACCTTCTCTTTCTGAGCACAAGTCTTTGATGGATCCAGAATGCAGAAATAGTACCTTTTAAACATGTATCCATGTTCTGTGGTATGCTAAGAAACAGGCAGGTGGATATGACCAACCTTAAAGATATTGGACTCCAAGGAGTAGAGTAGGAGTAGTGTGCTTCACACACATTTTGAAGATCAGCTGGTCTGGACCATTTCCTACCAGCAGGAACACCTTACCAGTCAGCCCCTGAGATGTAAGACATTGCTGATGTTAGTCAGATGTGTTAAGACCCATCCATACCCTGTGCCTCTCTGCAGCCACCAAGCACGGCTTTGTGAAATGCCACCAGCCTTTCACTCCCCCCACTACAGGCTGTCTGTCAAACTCTTTTTAGACTGGGGCAAATGAAAAATCACGCTTCTGAAGTGAGTGCAGGTGAGGTGAGCATCAGACTTTTCACACAGAAACCATCAGGGCTAGGAAATTAAACAGGACATAAAAAGTCGTGTTCCTAAGATCTTACGAGGCTCAAGTGAGTCAGGACATCATCACCTACAGGAGAGGAAGGCACGGGAATGTATAACCTGCAAATCCCACTATGTCTTCTGCATTGAACTAGACTTCCAAAGCTGCCTGGCAGTATCGTGCCCATCAGAAGAAACAGACACCTGCAGGACTGTGCATGAGTTTTTGAGAATGCCTGCATTGAGTATAGACATCTCCAGTGGTGGTGTGTTATGGATTTAGCTCTCATTCCATCCATTTTGTTGAGTTTATGAAGACAAAGAAATACCCTCACTTTTCCCCAATCATATTATCAATGATCATAGCATTTTGCTTAATGAATGTTAAAAAAAGCTGGATTAAAGCATTATTACTGATAAATTCAGCAGACTTTTTGTGAATACATTCCAAATAACTCCACAAAAACAAATATTTTTGAAAACCAGATTATTTATTATTGTTTTTGAATTATTTTAACTTGCTGTGCCAAGTAACAACATTTGGGATAGGAAGACAAGAGCTCTGTAGTCCTGGGGAGGGGAATCTAATTTGCTATTTAAAACATAGTTTAAGTTTCTGTTGAAGAAAATTGGCAGCAGGCAAAGGTCACTTGGCTTGTCCAGAATCATATTTAACACATTTTTTTCCTTGAGAATAACCACACTTGTTGCTTCTTCAGTGACCCTCTTCCTGTCTTCCTTGATCTGTTAAGTAGATTATTTTCTAGGGAAAAGTTACGTTTTCAGTACATATCTCCATGTTCTGTGTCTGAACTTCTCCAGGCTTTGTTTATGATAGTATGCTTATTTGAATGAATAACTCTGATGAAAGCCAGTGTTATGAACCCAGTTAAGAGTTTATGAACTTCACCTTAATACCCTTATGTAAATCTTCTCCTCCCTGATCCATGCATAGATTTGAGTCCCCTTTTTTATGACTCTTCTTTGCTATTGCAGCCACATCTGGTCTGGTATTTCCTACATACCGGAGATCTCAGCTGGGCTACACTATCCTAAATCTGTGACCCAACAGCAGCAAGTTCCTCCAGCAGGGAAGCCTGGGTCATTCCTTAGCCTCAGGGAGACTAAATTTTTCCTCAAATGCCATGGGATGCAGCAGAAGTGCACCTACCACTCTTCCAAATTATAAAATCATACTGGTCTGTGGGTCAGAGCTTTGCCTGTGGCTGTTCTGTGATCCCAGGAACCCCTGTAGGATGTATGTATAATGGAAAGATCAGTGGTAATTTCTACAAGAAGACAGCAGTAGAGGAGAGGTGCACAGATTAATAGTTAATAAATCATTCACCAAAATGCTTTGGATGGCCTGTATAAGTAAGAGCCACAGATCATCCTGGTTGATAGAAATTCTGCCTGGCACACAGGGGAATCAGAGCATCCCTGTGATAACGGGCCACCCAGATCCATCTAGTACATGTCGGGCTCTGCCATAGAAATGCTCCGTTCCTGTTGGGCTAACCTGGATTCATTCTTCAGGGACATCTCCTTCACAACAGCAGATGTTTTATCAGGTGAAGAAAGATATAAAAAATTCCTTGAAAGTCCACTGAATCTCCAAGGAATTCCAGAAAGCAGAGTATGCTTTTTTTTTTTTTTTTTTTTTTTTTTACTGAGTGTAAAAGATGTGCTTAAATTGAGGCAAAGAATTTCTTCACACAGCAAACCCACATAGGACATAACTGTTAGCCTTCATAAACAAAGTGAGATGGAAAAGGCTCAAAGCAATATGACACACCATCATCCAAGCAGTAAGGGGAAAGGACCCTGCATTCAGCTGTTTCGCACTCTAAAAACTGTAGAAGGAATCAGTCCTGCAGCATGTCCCCAGCTTCCCTGATCCTCAGATTCCCTTTACTAAGGGTGGTATTGTCTTTATTTATAGCAGGAGCTGCCTATAGCCTACAGCCAGGTTCCTTCTGTCATGCACTCCTGGAAGTGGTTCCCCACTGCCCTGTTCATAGACTCACACCCCACTGAGACAAAGGCCAGAAGGAATCATTAAATCATACGCTGTGGTATTTCAGATGCATTTGCAGGAAGTCCACAGCTACCAAGGTTTCCAGCTCAGTTTGAAAACACCAGGAGATGGAGAATTCACCATTTCCCTTGATAATCTGACCCTATAGTTAATATTCTTCCCCCTTAAAAAATTGTGTGTTTCGCGTCTGGTTTAATTCAACTGACTTCAGCATCCCACCTGTCCTTGTTATCTTCTCTCCACTGCATGAAACAGCCCTGTAACACTCTGCATTTGCTCCCCATGAAAAAATCGGACCATTTGGTTATCATTGTTTTCACCTGGGAAAGATCTGCTAGGTTGACACTGGAGTCAGCTGACAAGGTCAGTCCACCTGAACAGAGCTCAGAGCTTCCATGAGGTTATCTGTATGTCCGTCACCATCAAAATTTAAACCTTTAAATCATATGTTCTGTATTCGTTTCCCTCTTTTTTTTAGATCTCTGATACTACCATTCAGCTCTTCAGCTGGTCTGGAACACAGCAGGTCAGTGTACGTATGTCATTTTATACCAGGTGAGGAACTGGCCCGCTGATTCTCACCCTCCTCATTTCTCATGCTGTAGTACCTGCGTTCACAAACTACTGAATGCACCTAAAAGGTCTTCAAGCATCACTTTGTATGATTCAGCTGATTAAAAATATTGCCTTTTACACCATTTAACCCTTAAGCGTTACCCCAGCTCTCTTCTAGAGGCAATCTGAACAGTGAAACAAATACATGTTTTTGCTCTGCTGACCCAAACAGAAATTGGTTTATGGTTCAGATGTACAGCCGAGGCACCTCGAAACTCCCCTGATGGCTGCAGTGGACTAAAATCTTGATCTGACTTGAGTTTCTCATACTCAGCAGGAGGATTAGGCTGCGGAGCTCATTCAGATCCTCACGCTGGATTCCCTCCAAACCCAGTCGACCTCTCTTTTTAGGGCTGGGCTGCAGCTGCAAACAGAATATGCATCTGCAGAGCCCTCTCTGAAAATAGTCGTCTTTGTTGTGACTAAGATATTTAGATCTTTTTTCAGTAGCACCCTTATTTGATTGACTGATGTGCCTGCAAGTTATTTCTGAATCTGGGTTATTTCTATTTCTGATGTAAGATTCTAGATGCTGTGTAATTGCTAAGCCCACTCTTTTATTTGATAATGCTTTTTAATCTAAAATTGGGAGCAAACTGTTTTGTTGTGTAAAGTCTGTATTTGTGTCAGAAATATTGATGGTCACAACCAGACTAAGGGCGTCTTCCTCATGTATTAAATTACATTGCTTAGAAGCATAACAAGTCAACATCATGCCCTCCTGCACTGTCAGTTAGAGATCTTTTTTAGGTCCCTTCTTCCTTTCCTGTTAGAAAAACACAGGGCTGTTCAGTAACTCTTTCCGTCTCAGGCTCACAAAAGGAAGAGGGGATGATGTGAATTTGCCTGTGTTGTTTCACATTGATTGCTTGATCAGCTTTGCTAAAATTGGTCAGATGTTTTGCATTCTGATTAGAAATGGCTGACATGCAGGATTCAAGAGTGAAATATAAAATTAGCTACAGAGGCATGTAAAAATCATTGTGTATCAGTAAATACATGAAATTTCAACAATAATTCATGGAAGTTCCTGAGGAAACCTTGATAATTAAAGGTTGACCATGTGGGAAGATAAGTGATATTCACTATCAGAGAGCTCCTGGAACCCTGGAGGACTGCGTGTGCGCCTGTGTGCATGTGCACGTGTGCACCCATTCATGAAACTTCGAAGTGGTTATGAAGCCAGTTTAAATGGGCCTGCTTTAATTGGAAGCGAAAAACTGGAAGGATCAGCCTAAGAAATTACCCTTAACCACATGAGCCGACTAATCAAAATAATGTGCTGCATGAGCCTGAAAGTTGGAAAAAATCAAAATAAACCTCTGGTTTATACACAACTCTTTTTGGCACTCAAAACATATCTCAGAGAAGCTACCTTTCACTCAAACACAGGTGCTGTGTTAATAATTACTGTGCTTTCACACAGATCATTTGGAACCAAGAGCGATTCAACTTTTAAGGAGTAATTTGTGTTCTACATGTCAGAGCTTTAAAGTATATGATGCTTTTTACATTCCACCTTCTCTATATTCTTGCAAGGATTAGAAAACATCCTTCGAAAGTGAAGGTAAACATTTTGTTTTGTGTACACTGGGTTTATGTTGGAGTTTTGCTTTTAGCCGTTGCTATAGAAACAGATGCTGAGATGTGGCAAATTTACAACACTTTGAAAAATGAGTCTTCCTTCACACACTTCCAGCGAGGAGTTTCAAGCCGGGTATCTAAAGTCTCCAAGGTCCCATCTGCGTTAGGCACAGTCCAGCCACATGGATTGAGGCACCTGCTGTAACCGTTCTTCATGCTCCCAGTGGCCTTTGTGGCATCACATGTTTGTCCTGAGACCCCAAAGCCAAGGGCAAGGATAGGGGCTGGAAGAGGGACAATTCCATAAGCTATATTAAGTAGGCATCAGCGTAAATATTTTTTCACATTAAATAGATAATGACCTTTCTTGATACTTTTCTTCAAATCATTTTTAAGAGATTAATTCTGGAAGATGTATTAAAGCTAGTTTTGAACTGCAGTAGTTCTTCCTTTTTCTTTTAATTAACGACACTGGACAAACGTTCCTTGTATTGGACTTACAGTAATGCCCAGCTGTTCCCACGAGGAGCAGTGTCTTTGTGAAATGCACTGTTCAAATTAATCATAATTTCCTGCTCCAAACACCTTGCAGTATAACAACATAAGAAAGGAGCAGAATCTGGAAAGCCGTTAGTGTAACAATAGGCACGTATAGAGTTAGTTCCTTTTCTTACCCTCAAAACAAGTCACACGGAAAACAGCGCAAGAGAAAAAAAGACTTGAATATGCAGAAATTTCATTTTGTGTTGTAAACAAATAGAAAGCTCTAGGCAAAGTATAGAGGAGATACTATATCTGTTTCATTTGTGTCTGCTTCTCAAAACATAAAGGTATATCCACTGTATCCAGCAACATCTCAAACATACTATTATGAGTTGACTTATTTCTTTTGGGCAAGGCAATGGGATCTGAAGCATGCAGTAAATGACTATACAAGGTTTCATTCATGAAGCAGCGACTAACTCTTTAAGCCTAAGGTACTTCTCTTCAATTAAGGAAAGCTATACTTCTTAATACGAACTACATCACAAGCTCCGGCACAGTGCATAATAGATCAACAGGGCACACAGTAATTAGAACCTTGTCTAAATGATGACAAGAGGTTATAGGATCTATTTCAGTCTCCAGTCCATAGAGGAAATCATTATCAGATACTCTTTTACTCTTATTTTTCTGAAGGCTTTTTTTTTTCCAGCAGTATCAGATGTTTATGTTACCTTTTTTTTTTTTGTGGTCTTACTTCACCAATTTTCATACCATTTAATGATCAAACAGAAAACTTGCTTTTATCAACTTATAAATTTAAACATATCCCAAATAAAATTCAGACAAGCAACACTGGCATAGTAATTATCTAAAAAAAAAAAAAGAAAAAAGGGAATAGGACTTTTTAACATTCCTTGCACCCTGCTAGGAACAAAAATAGCTTTCATACAAATCTGTGAGTTAAGTAATAAAATCTGATGGGATGGGGGTGGGGAGCTTGTTCTGCAGAGAGACAGACTCTACTGAATTGGAACATGGTGAAAAATATACTCATCAAGAGCAAGGGAGATTAGAAGCATCTTTCACATTGACCAAGCCTGCCTACATCCAGCCATAATAAATGTTTCAGTAGCAGATGCTGACCATAATAAGTATTTTTGCAGGCTTAATGCCAAACCTGCAACAGTGTTCTGTAGGACTTTGTCCAATTTCTTAATTTAAAAATGCAGTATTCATTTAAAAATATATTTTTAGCTGTAGCAGTACAGCTTTGTTGCACTGAACTGTTTTTTCTAACTTTCCTAAATGCTTGATAAACTTCCAGGTTTATTAAAACAATTTTACAGAAGCATGAAGTGACTGTAAATCTCCCTCCAGCTCCTTGCTAGAGGTTGCTTTAGTGTAGGTCTTCTACTTTGTGAAGTTCTACTTCAAGAACTTGTTTGTTGGTTAAAAATGTAAGGTCTGCTCCTGCCATTAACCTTTCAGCAGAGCTCACTCTCTTCTGCTTCAGGGCACAACGTGGAGTGACCCTGACAGCACAGTGGCCCCGTAGTATGGACCAACCATTGCCTTCCCACTCCGTCTCCTTGCTTCCACCCTGAACTCCTTGAGGAGAGGCCAGGAGAGCTGAGCTTGTTCAGCCTGGAGCAGACATGGCTTCAGGGGACCTAACAGCAGTCCCCGGTGCCTACAGGGAGGACATCAGGGTGACGGACACGGGCTCTTCATAGCAGTGCCTGGTGGGAAGAAGAGACACAAGGAACATGAGTTGAAACATGAGAGTTTCAGCTGGGATAGAAGGAGAAACTTTTTCCCCATGAGGACAGTCAGGCAGAGGCACAGATTGCCCAGAGAGGTGCTGGAGTCTCCATCCTTGGAGGTCTTCGAGCCCTGACTGGATGAAGCCCTGAGCAGCCTGGTCTGACCTCAGAGCTGACCTGCTGTGAGCAGGGAGGAGGTTGCAGCAGAGACCTCCTGAGCTCCCTCCCAGCCTGAGCTATCCGTGATGCTGTGAGAACCTCAGTGTAGTCTAGCAGAGAAAGCAGCTTCTTTTCCTGGGACTTTCCATCTTCTGTGTTGTCAGAAAGGGCCTCCACAGCTTTTGAAAGTCTCAGGGTTTCATAGCCACTATGTGAACACTTAAAATTTATCTGCCCTTACATAAAGGCTTGTTAAGCTGAGTGCTACGCAAAAGATTGCAAACACTTCTGGACAAGGTGATTTAGCACAAAATGTGGTCAAGACTATGGCTTTTCCTGAAAGCTATCTCAGCAAAAAAAAAAAAATGCATGAGAATGAAGAATGCTTAACAGTGAATGAATAAATACACCCATAAAGTGGAATTTCTGCATTTCCCATTACAGGTGAATTTGCACGTGATACTGAGCTGGAGAAGCTGGCTGATTGCCACTTCTTCCCAGCCTCTCTCTAGCTAGCGAAGCAGCAGGCACAGGTCCAAATCAGTTTTTCTTCAGTCATGCTGCGACAAAAGCTGAGGAGCAGGCCCATGGCACGCAGAGTACTTTGGAGCGCTCTGGATCTCCACTCCGACTAAATGGGAAGTACCTGCTTTCTGTTAAAACGAGGGACAGCTTGTCACCGTCAGCATTATATTCACTCTCTCTCTTGGTTATTATCTCAGACTCTGCTTTACACCACAATACCCCAGCATCCTCACAAGCAGGAGATATTTCATGAGTAAATCCCAGCAGTGACTTTGAGAGATTTATGATCTTTCCAAGTTCTCACTTGCACTCTATTCTGCTCAGGAAACTTAAAGAAGCCATGTTTTGTTTTATTATTTTTAATGTTGGTAATCTGTAGGCTTGTAACTAGCTGAGATACTATCTTTTCAGACAGGCATTAGATTTACTGCAACTTTTTATGAATAGGTTTTCCTAAAAGGGAAAAAGATATTTTACTCAATTGTAAAACATATGTTTTACAACAAGTACATTATTTTCAGTCTTTTAAAGTAGTAATATTTTATTTTAAAGTGGGAATATGCATCCGTGAGAAATCTAAGGACAAATTTTGTCCACTAATAACTAAAAGGGGAATGGATATTATTGACTCATTCTGTGGAATGATCTTCAGGAAATATTGAAAAATCTCTGTAGAGAAGGGCTATGTGAGTTTTACTTGCGGAGCTGTTGCCTGAGGTAGCTGCCTGTGACACCAAGCACGCTCCTTTGGCTGTACAGAGAATTTAGACTTTTAGTGAGTGGTTCATCAGGGATCTAAAATTTAAGGACTACTTAAGCTGTCAACATGCCTGCAACACAATTTCATTTCTACAGTGGTTACTGTGATATCTTCATGTACCTTGGAGGGTCTAGCTGCCTCGCATCATTCTGCTGATGCACCCTAGGCTGAAGATGAGGATATGGTTGAGCTCCCTCAGCCAAATCTGGTCACGAACTGCTAAGCACCATGACATTGAGAAGGAGTGGACTGGACCACACTGCCAGAGATGTGACCATGTTAGAGGGAGCAGCCCCTGGCATCTGGGGGCCACGGCAGCATCAGCTAAGAGGAATTTAAGCTGCCATGCAACCACCATTTGGTACCATGGGCCTCAGGCAAAGCAGCCAGGACATGCAGGTGAACCTGGGCCTGCTGCCAAATATAGTGAACAGCCTCTCTGAGGTTGCATTTTCCATGAGCTTCCTCTGTTTCTCTCCAGTAGGAGAAGTCATTCATACCAAGGGTAATGGTTAATGCCTTACCCATCAACCCCAAAGTTCATATGAAAACTTGGGGAATCAATAGCCCGTACCATCTCTGTTTATGGGACTGCTCTGTCCAGAGAAGAGGCCACTGGTGACACCCACCAGCACCTATACCCAGATCATTGACTTTTTTGAGGACTCCCTGTTCTGGCACTTTCTGGCTAGTGACACCATCATTTACAGCTGTACAATACAAATGGCTTTAAAAAGAACAATGGTTAGGTAACACCTTAACATGAGTGTTGCTGTTTCTCTGCATGGATAGGAATGACTGCACACAATGCCTTTCAGAGAATAAAAAGTACCCCAGTGCTTGCTTTTCCAAGACACTGAACCTATTTATAGGAAACCAGGTAGACTTGGGGTAAGAAAACCAAGACAAGACGTGGTTCTTAGCAGAGTAATGATGTATAAATAGCTTTCTGGGGGCTTAATTTAAGCTTTGTTATAAGACTGCACAGCAAAGCCAGTGAGTGGCAGGAACAGATGAACACTTAAGAAACAAAGATCCTGCTCTCATCCTGATGTCCCTAATCATGAATGTCCAAAAGAAAACACAAATACCTAAATGCTGCATGTAGGACAGGGCCTTAGACCATGGGGTTTTTTGGAAATTGTCTTTAAGGAGTCAGGGTGTCTTCTTCAGTTTTTACTGTAATAAAAGATGACCTTTTACATAATACTGCAATAGCAGCTAAAACTAAATTATTCCATTACCTCAGTATTTGCAAGTCCTTGCATTATAAGGAGCTAAAATATTATTTGAACCCAGTGAAAAAGTATTGAAAAGGAGCAATTCTCATGACAGAAAAACAGGTCCATTCACATTATCCAGCCACACTGGTGTCATGTAATGGTCCATTTACATTTAAATTACTTTTGTGCCTATGATCTCTAAATAAAGGACCTGCCTTTTATAGCCTTCACTTGTGAAGGACCTGCTTTTGTCTGTAGTTTTCAGTTCCTCATGAGTGAACTGAAATGTCTCAAGAGATCTCCGCCAGCGTTTCACCTGGTGTAACTTGAAGTAGGCCAGCAACAATCAGGAAAAGAGCTGACCAGCCCCAGTAGTCAACAGGCATTAGGTACTACATTAGAACGGGCTCTGAAGAATAAGTCACCCCTAATTCCCAAGAACTGTGTTATCATCCATCTGTCTGAGTCAAATGTCAGAGATGCTGCCATAAGAGGCTTTTGTAGCACTGTACTCTCCTTTGAGACCAACATAGTCATCTGCCGTCCTAGAGTTTCCACCCTGTGTATCGCTGTGAAATCACTAGTTATGGTGAGTGGAGATTAGCACCAACCTGGACACTTAAATCACACTTCTGTTCTGGGCTCCTAGTCCTACTCATTTAGAGAAAGACACAGGCCCTTGAAAGCCTCCAGAGGTAAAACCTGTTTGCAGAATCAAGTGCTTAAACACAGGTTCATCAGGTAACTAAAACACAGATGCTAATGAAGCAATGACATTAGTTGGCCTAAAACCCACCCCAGGTTTCCTACTCAGTAATCTGGAAGCATATTTGGTTTTCACACCCTCAGATTCTATGCTTTCAGTCAGAAGAACCCAACAATCAGTGTGAAGAGTGGCTTTTTCCACCCTCCTAAATGAGTTTGTGGCTTCGTTAACTTTACCAAATTCGGCAGGATAAGATTTCCAATGCAAATAGTATTTCATGGCTCTAGTAAATCAGGATTACAACAGTATGATAAATAAAACTAACTATGTCTCGTGACAAGACAAAAATTAGCCTGATTCATACCTGCACATTAACATCTCAATGTATTGTTATCTTCACAACTGGTTTTAAGGTCTCTTAAGGGTTAAAATAGCACTTAATGTATCAGCATGGAACTACTTAAGTATGTTTATTTTATGTTTCACACAAATTTTATATTATCTTATAAAAGACTGAAAGACGCTGCATGCAGCCACCGAAATAGGTCAAGCTCAGTTCTTTGTCTGCAAAATGAACATAAGTAGATTTGCCTTTCTTGAAGGTCCATGAGAAAAAGATGCAGAATATGAGATGTTATTTGCTGATACCAATGATCAGTTATTATTCCTGCTGGCATACTCAGGCTCTTCTCTATGGTGGAGCAATGCTGAAACGCTGCTGACTGAGGACACAAACACAGCCCAAGTGCCTAGCGCATTGGTTCTGTAAATTGGCTTTCTCTATTGCAAATCCCTTTCCATTTATAGGGCTAGTTGCAATGCAAGGGTGCAGATGTCCCTGCTCCCTTCAGAGACACTCAGTGTGCAGCTCCCCAGGGTATGGCTATTCATAGCTCTCCATGCTGTTCACTGCAGAGTCCTGACGATGATGCATTGGTTGCCGTGAGGAAAACTGACAATTTAAAGCAAAACCACAGACAGACACAGACACATAGACACATGTGGGTGGTGGTGACATGGACAGAAACAGACTTCTCAGGATTTAAAGCTGGTGACAGACTTCAAAGGCTTAGTCTCTCACTGAATCATCAATAACACTGCACATACTGAAGCCTTTATTTAGCTGTTTTGGTGAAAGAATTAGCTCTTGCTTGATAACCATCTAAGATGCTAAACCTGTCCTATGTAGTATTTTTGTATTCTAAAGAAATTTAAGTGCATGTGTTTGCATGTGTTTCTCTCCAAAATATCTCTTTGGCTGCCGAAGGCTGTCTACCAGTTATTAACTGTGGTTTTGAAAGTGCTGTTAGGCATAGTCTTGACCTGGCAACACTGATGAATTGTTCCCGCTAAGAGACTATTCCCCAAAGGTGAATCCCTCAGGGATGTTCCCAGAGACCATAGGAAGCATGCGTGCGTCTACAGCCCCCCGGGAAACCCACTGTAACTCCCCATGACCCCAGCCATCTCTGGCAGGAGCACACAGGGAGCAGCTAGGTCCATTTCATGCCACTTGCTGTGACTTGGCATGCCTCAAAGAGCAAGGACATGATCTGCAGCCAAGCCCTGCTGCTGCTTTCGGGGCCTGTCCCTTGGTAAGCACACATGTGCTGCAAACGACAGCAGCTCTGCCAAGGTCTTGAGTACAGAATTTGGAAAGATTTTATTTGTGGCACTGCCCCTTCCCATGCAAGAATCCTTTTTCTATCTGTGCAACCTTAATGATTTAGAGAAGTTTTCTTTATTTGCTTGTTCCTTTTGAGAGGTTTTATATCTTTCTCTCATTGACTAATTAAGTTAAATGCCATGTTGCTATTGTGGAAACCTCTCTCTCTCTTTCTTTCCAAAAACAGCATCCCAGCTTTTACAATTTCCAAAAATTGCAACCTCCACCGCAGCCATCACTTGACTCTTTTATGCTCTTGGAATCGAGATGAGTTTTCTTTTAAACCTGGAATAAGAAAAGACAAAAGATACTGTTTAGGAGTTTCTTACAGTAAGCTTATGCTGTTCAGTTGCTGTTTTATGGCCAGTGCTGGGGTGAGGGCTAAATGATGACCTGTGACACATGGGTGTGCAGAACAGCAGGTGTCCTCTGCATCCATGCCTGGCCTCTCTCAGCCTTAGGGTCAGATAAGCAGGACCTAGATAGTGTGTCCTGGTGTGTAGGATCATGGTGTAACCAGACTGCAGCGAATGGATGCGGCATTGCTGCTTCTCACTGACTAGAAGCATTTACTGCTGGAGTGGGCCGACAGCAATTTATTTCCCTCCCTGCCTTGAGAACAGCTAAAAACAAGAGATGAATTGTTTCTGAGAAATGTGTCACCACATGAATACAGAAAAATCTGATCAGCTATTCAGAGAAAGTTCAGTAAAAGTGTTTTGAACATGATTGGCTCAAATCAGCATCTCCTTGTACCTGGAATACTTTCTACCCAGTGTTCAAATTCCTTGGAAATAGTGGTATTGAAATGAAAATTAATAGAAAGAAAGAGAAGAAAAGAAGAAGGAAGGAAGGAAGGAAGGAAGGAAGGAGGGAAAGGGAGGAGGGAAAGGGAGGGAAGAAGGAAGGAAGGAGGGAAGGCAGGAAGGAAGGAGGACTGGCTTTGTTTTGAGAATATGCATGAAGCAAAAGAATCTGAAGGAATAATGCTTAGAAAATTGAAAACAAACTATAACAATGAAATGTAGTTAATTTCCTTTCCTAACTTTAATTACACATAACCAAGTCCTAAAGTGCTAGAATTTACATAGACTAGGGTTAAGAAGCAAAATTCTTGTGTGCTCAGTCAAGCAGATTCAAGGTGATTCTCCCTCCCTCTGGGTCACTCGTGGTTCCATGTATACACCCAATCTACAAGAGAGGACAGGATCATAAACCATAGTTGTGTCATGACTTAGGAAACTAAAATGTGAAAGCAGAAGTTTGAAACAGTGTGAATTTCACTATAAATAGGACCAAGTTTTCCTAAAGCACATTTTCAGCTACAGATGTGTAATGTGTTCTGAGTGTGAAATGTCTGCTAGCTTTTCTTATTGCTCAGGGCAATCAGTCCTGTTAACAGCTGAATTTAGAGTAGACAATCCTGAGGAAATGAGATAAATAATCTTGAGATGGAACAACTAAAAATGAATGATAACATAATCAGGGATCTACATCCTACAGCTCTAGATGTATCATATCTTCCTCTTCATTAATTAAGAGAAGTCAGAATTACAATGCATTTCCTTTTGCCAAAGTTTTTACCTGCCCAGGGGTTACTGTCTGAAAAAAAATATCCTGTGAGCATGCAAAAATTCTTGTTTGGGCAATTTCATACCATTCTTACATGTTTTTTCCCTGATGCTGCTGCAGAGGTTGGCTACAGGGGAAAAGCACAGACCTATTTTGTGTTACGGTGGTTTCCCCATTACTTCCTTTGCCCTTTGTACACTTCGGTGCAGAACAACAATCCCCAGAGCATCTGAGTAGGTCCTCTCAGCTAACTCCTTCCTATCTGACTTCTCTCTGGCTGCTGTGGTTTAGCACTTCCCTTCACAGGCAAAGGTCGATTAAATGCAGTTTATAACCTCCATTTGTCATTTTTAACATTTGGGGGGGGGGGGGGGTATGCTTTGTTCTTTTCAGTCTTCTTCCCTCTACTTTTCCATTTTGCCTTTATGTCTAACCTCACCCATCATGCTAGCTCTGATGACAACAGCTACCTGTGCAGGTTCTTGCATTACCATGGGGGTCTCAGTTGCCCACTCTTACATGACATATTTACTTTTCTTTCTTTGTTTACCAAGAAATCTGTGACTTCCCCTGCGCACGGCTGTTCTACTCAGCCTGGCTTCAATGCTCTTCATGCTCTGTTTCTTGGTGTCATCTTTGACTTGTTAGTTTTCTTCACAAATGCCTATTGCTCTCTCGAAATTTTCCCCAACTCTGCTACAATCCTCATCCATGATTACCCTGTAGTCTGTTGTCTGTGTCTTCCAAAAAACACTCTGTATCTCCTGGATCACTGCCTTCCTTCTTGCTATTGCTCTCAGGGGTTCCTTCACTGGCTATCCAGCCCTCAGGAACTGCCTTCTCTACCTCAGTAGAGAGGCATTATGCTGTATTTCAAGCTATCTCTCACTTTAATACACATTTATCCTGGATGGACTCTCCCACCCCCAATAAATACAGATAAATAAATGCCCAGGTATTCACGTCATTTTGGTCAAAGCAGGAAGTATGTCCTGTACCTTGATGCAAAAGCAGTCCAAGGCTCTAACACAAGTTTATACCATTACTTCCTTCTCTCAAGAGTTCTTGAGGAGCATTTTCCAGTTCCAAGCAGAAAATGTGCAAAGTATGGCCTATACATACACCTAAGTATGCCTAATGCACAGGCTTCTGGGAAAGGCAGTTCAAAACTAACTCAAACCATCTCTACAGCCTTCTCCTAGAATTATCACACAATGAAATGTCTAGGGCTATGGCAGATTTTTATTAAGTACAATATCAAAGACTATAAACAAGAGATTGAAACTGGAGATAAAAAGCTCTGCTCGGATAACTTGTGCAATCAACTTGATAGAAAAAAAATTAAAATGGTGATATTATTCACTTCAGTGCACAAAGTATGAGGAAGAACAAGATAGGCATTTCTTCAAATTATCAGAAATGTTGAAAGACTTTTCATCAGCTAAGGATGAGGAAAAATAGAGCTTAGCACTTTGAGAGACCACACAGGTAGCTCTGTATAGTAACCTACCTCTTCGTCAGAAACAGCCAGCAATGACAAAGGAACACAATGGCTGTATGCTGAAAAAGTTGAATAAATATGCTGAAAATGTTGAATAAAACCCCTATCTCATGGAAAACAAAAGGGAATTTTGTCTGCGGAGCTATTGACAAAATATGTAGTCACATACTGAGGAAATTATAACTTTTTCTTACTATGTACTGTTCTAGCTCTTTTTTACTCTCTGACCAGAATATATTATGTTAATGAAGTGTGACAGAAGTTCATGTTTCATGTAGAGAAATGGAAGGAAGGCTTGGTCATATAAAAGACCAGCCCTTGAAGAACTTTTACAAAATTTTCCTGGTACTGCAAGAAGCACTGGTTAAGTTAGATTTAATTTTCTGAATGAGTCAAAATTCAGACAGTAAATATTTTACTCTAAATGGTATTTCCATTCTTACACTACTTCTAAGAGCAGTGCAGTCCACTGTAACAAACAATAATGCCCAAAGTTGCAAAATCTCCATGTTTATTATCCTCTTCTCTGTGTCCCCATGTACCTCTGATACCACCAGTGTGACCACAGTGTCTTCCACCTGCCTGTGAGAAAAGTATACAAGATCAGATGTGTGAATGGAGCTCAGTCCAAAGAAGATCTCACAATTAGTATATACAAGGCACTTTTAAATGCATTCATATCATATATTTGAAGTTTATGTCCCATGAAGTTTACAGTGCAATGTAGATATGAAAGATGCTCGCAGTTGGTACATCTGGACTGTTATTACTCCAGATGAGGACATGATCCACTTAAAAAGCCTTGATTTCAGGCGCTATTAAAAAATAGGTGATTATTTGGACAATATCCGTACAAGTTATGAATTCTGGTTGCCATTATAAAGGTGCATCTTTTAACAGTTCTATGTGAGGTCCACTATTTGCTGAAAATGCTTGTTGCATGGGTCCACCAGGTTAGGTAAAAACAAATTATTACTTTGACATCTTTGCTGTTAGTCAAAAAGAAAATGCTGATGAAGCAATACTTTCAAGACATTCACAGGAGGGAGGGGAAAAAACCAAAATAAAGAAAAAACCCTAAGTCTCAGATTTCCAGAAACAGCACTTTGGATAGAAGGCAGAGATGTGAATATTTCAACAGTAAGGCAGGACTAATTCAGCCCACATGACTAAAATCTTGGAAAGGTTCATGCTTAAGTTGCTGAGAGCTGAGAACATGAAGGGAAAGGTCAGATATCACTTCTCCTATTGACCTAGACAGCTGATTTGTACGTCCCCATGGCTGGGAAGGAGGAGCGGACAGAGAGCTTGAGTTCAAGAAGAGTAACAAGAGGTCAAGGGAGTAAACAACACAGCCGTGTACTTAGCCAAAGATGTTAGAGACCACAGAGACCCAGTGTATTGGGACTGACTGTCTCAGGTTGGTGGGTATTTAGCAAGAAAGAGCTCCACCAGACATGTGATGGCATGGCTTTAAATTTCAGTCAACATAACTTAAGCATGTGCTTAACTACTTTCCCAAACAGGGTTTAAAAAATTGTTTTCAAAATAAATGGGGAATTTATTAAATGCACCCACTCTTCTGAAAAATACACTCTACATTTCAATATTTTATCTTGACAAGAAAAATATCTGAGGGGTTTAAAGAAAAGATTTGTCAACATCTGTGTATGTTCACTTTGTGTATTACTAAGCATCAGCCAGATCAATGTTGCAGTGCTGTGCTAATGTCTGGAATTCACATTAAAGCAGTGTCAGGAAGCCTGGAGCTGGAAGAGTATTGATGGTAAACGGATATAGGTCATTTGGACCAGAAGACTCAGATTTGCCATGCTAGTAAAGCTAATGGAAATCAATAAGAGAGCAATTAAAAAAAAAAAAACACTAGAAAAAAGAAGAAGAGAGGGGTGTAAACTGAAGTATGGATTCTAAAAGTAAGCTTCGTTTTCCTTACCACCCCTTCTAATAATTTGGATTTTTTTTCAAGGCTTCACAAAAAGGAAAGCATTTACAAATGTCTGTTTTGATCTCAGTGTAGCATTGACTATAGTGACTTTCAGCCTTGTTTGAAAACAACCCACACAATAAGATTCCCATTCTGTCTGAGAACTCATCCCCTTCATCCTCATTCCTTTAGAAATGCCTTCCAATCTGTACATCACTTCTTGATAAAATCTGCTCATACCGGATGTAGCGGCACAGGAGGCCTGGTAGAGGGACATAGTGCCTACCTAGGTGATATGATAGCTCTGTACTGATTAAAAGAAGCAGGTACTGGGGGAGGTGGAGGCATGGGGGATGGAAAAGAAACCAGGAAATAAAGAAATACAAGTGTCAAAATACAGCCAGATGTGTTAAGTGGGGTATACTCAGAGCCTGACTTCAACTGAGTCTCGTTCCATATTCTTAATGTGTTCTTCACTCCTCTTCCAGATTCCACAGACTCCTTTCTGATACCAAGCATTGCTGTTTATCATTAGCTTTAGCAAAGACCTTTTCATAGAGTTTTCAGTGCAGCACACTTTTTCTTTCTGTGAGAAAGTCTGACAGATGCTTTACTAAAGACACCATCAAATATAGCTTCATCACCTCATAATTTTGTTTTTATTGGAAAAGGAAAGGGTTTGGCTTGACACACGAGATGTATTTGTTTTGAATCTATTTGGCTCATTGTATTTATTGTTGCTCTCCTCAAGAGACTGAGTTGAGAGCTTTCTGTTCTTCAATTCACTGGAAGATTTGCCTCATTAGAGGCTATGTATGGAGTCATGTAAACTACATTAACCATCTGAAAGTTAAGGCTTTTGCCTAGACTAGTTGTCTACACTCACCCAATACCCAAAGGACCACTGATTCCATGTACCTTAAACACTGTCCTTAGATGTGTATCCTGGAACCAGCATCCCAAGACATCCTTCATGTCTCTATAGAGCACCTATAGCAGCTTAGATTGGAGATGGCATTTTTACATAGCTAAACTTAAGTGGAATGTATACCACTGTGAAAAGCCTAAGCTCAGATAGTATAGCATTACTTAATTTCAAACATGATGTAGTAGACATATTGCAGTATATGTACAATAGACGGACATAGTAGTAGAGTATTGCTGTAGCATAGCTACAAGACTGAACTGAACACAGTATGGCCTTTGCTTCTCTAGCTCAAGGCAAAATCTACTACTGCAGCAGCACATAAAGAGCACTAGCATTACCTACAGCAAACTGGAATCCAGGTAATACAGAAATAGTAGCCAAAATTGCTCCAGATTTGGATAATGTCCTCCACTGCACTGCCATGGTAGCCTGAGTGCAGTCATGCAGTGCCAGCTGCACTGAGGGCACAGCTACCCTGTGCCAGCCTCCCATGTGGAGCTCTTAGAGCACACTAGCTGCACAGCCACCTTCCTCACTCTCAAAAGCACAGAAGGACATTTAGGAGATGTCTACATTAGTGAGTCATGAGGACCAGCAGGAGAGGATCTGTAGAGCAAAGCAGTTGTTGAGGCCATAGCGGCCGTATCATAGTGCCTTTACTTCAGATCACTTCTGGTGTGGTTCCATGAAGTAAATGCCTGTCTGCAGCTGAAGGACATTTGGAGCACAGGTCCTGGTTTAGTTTCACCCAAAACAAGTCAGGACTTCTCATGGTGAAAGGGAACAATCAGAACAGTAAATGGGGACAATCAGAAGGGTGACTTCAACAGCTCACTTCTGGTCTGAACTGAAATGTTAATGTAGACACACCGTTGTGCACCATAAAGCATTACTACAAAGCAGTTAGTGCAATGTGAGAGCTCTCCATTTTGCTGGGCAGCTCTTCCTGCAGCTGTAAGACACGGGGCTGTGGGTGAGGAACAGAGCCAGGGGCTGCTCAAGCAAAGCAGCCAGCAGTGCAGAAGGGTTTGCCCTTTGTACCCATGGCTAATGCCAAATTCATTATTTTCATATGCATCTTCCTGACTTCCCTTCTCTGGCTTTATTGTGTGATTCACGTTAACTTATTGCTGTAAGTATGATACAACCACAATGCCCAAAGATTTTGGTCAGAGCAAAGACTGCTATGTACTGTCTCTACAGGTCTAACAGTGTTGTCGTGGCTGCATGTAGGAATAAAAACACTATCTGATTGTCCTGGGACAGCGGAAGAGACAGGTATCTGTAAATTAGTAAATAATATCAATTTAACTGGGTGAAGGGGTGGTTTCTTCCATTATTTCAACTCATTCTTATAGGCTTTAAGGCAGAGATGAAAGGTGGATGTGATAGAATAGAAAGATCTTACAGCAGGCAAGCAATGCTGTTAACATAAATGCAAGCTCTATTCTGGAATACAAAGATCTACCATAATTGTCAAGGTTACTTGAGAAGCTGCATATGCTCCGATGCACAACAAAGGGCTTAAATTATTCATGGGAGGGCCGAAATAGCTCGAGACTGGAGGGGTGTCTTAGTTTACACCATTACACCAGTTATTTTCCATCCAGCACACAGACACATCTGGGCAGCCTTCTGTAGCCATCTTAATAAAAGATGCTTTATGATAAAGCACATGCCAAAAGCAGAGTTTGTCCAGTCATCTGCACGTCCCAGCTGATGCAAAGACAAGTGGACAAACACTTCGCTATGTAAGAGGCAAGACATCACTGGTATTGCTGAAGAATGCATCTGCCAAACATTAATCAGGACTTTCAGAAACAGGCTATATTTAACATCTCATAATCTAATGTGGATCACGTAGCAGCCAATATACTATCGCAGATTTTAAATCAAATAAATGTACAGCTTACCTGCAGAAGACTTTCCACTTACAAAGGAGCCAATGTTTCAAGAGCAGAGAAAGATGGCTGATTCACGCGTGTCATGTTCTGCATATTGTCTTAACATGCCACTGCATGCACTTCCTTGAGAATGATGCTGTTGTTATTATTTAGTAGTAATATTATTAAATGTCTTGGCAGAGGCTTACACAATCTGCTCTTATTTCAGTCACTCAACAAAGGCTTGTAAAAAAGCTGCAAGAGGAAGTAATTTACCCATTCACAGATTAAAACTGGAAGTGCCAACTTAATGGATTTTGACATTTTCCAGGCAGAAAAGTCTGGTAGGGCAGCAGAGAGCCCCCAGCTGAACACAGGTTCTTAAGCAAAGGGAAAGACACAACGGAAATTCAGGGACACATGTCCCAGCACATAGCCTTTCTGGAGACCACAGACACTATCGCTAACAAATTTTGCTGACAGGTATTGAGAAAAAGGGCATTGTGCCTCCCCCTAGATTGGTTCATCTCACCCATAAGAAGTAAGCAAGGTTGCTGGTTATTTCCCAGAGGATACTGAGATATAGTAAGGGTAAGATTCAGGTGATCAAAGGCAGGTATGAGCTGGCATTTCTCTGGGGATGAATCCACAATACCCATGTTCAGTTGCTGACCTACCGCAGCCCTCTGGGTGACTACAGAGAAGTCACTTAGTATGGTATTCATCTTATCCAAATTTAGACTCCTGCAGTATAAACATCTACATAAGAGCAAGTCACCCTGTGCTCCCTTTGTAGTCAACAGAGAGAAATAGATACTTCTAGGGTGCAATTAATCTCATTCTAAAGAAGACATCTTCCAGATGATTTATGCCTTAAAAGTACCTGTTTTTCACTGACTAGAAGGGGAGTCTGAGGTGATTTTTGCCATATGGACACCTCAGACATGGACAAATAATATATCTAGCAGAGCCATAAAGCCATTGATATTCCACACAGACTGCAGTTAGTATAAATGTTTGGTCAATAATAACTCGAGCTGAACTCAGACGGTTGACCTAGAGGTGAATGGCTCTGTATTCCATTACTAAGCCTCTGAATCATCCAGTGTCTCTTTTAAGTAAAGTCTCTCCCTAGGTTTTAGATGTCACTTAATGGAATGTGTGGATATTAAATGTATGTAAATCCATAGCATTTTTGGATAGAGCTGCATTCCACTATGTCCCATTATAAACACTATCCCATCCTCTCCTTTGGAGCTGTCAATCTGTCAGGCAGAGGAGCCTGTGGACTCCCAAGGCAAATCCTCGTACTTTCAAGGCGACTGCTGTTGCCAAAAAGAAAGTTCCCAATGAAAATAGTTCTTGTGTGGAGACTATCAGAGAGACCCTCTTAAGCCATGTTTTTTATATCCTGGGATGATAGGAATTCCTTTACCAGTAGTGCAGCTTGGTTTTTTCCCAGGATGTTAATTTCCATTTTATTCCTATTCCTATGCTCAGAGGTCTTGTTCTATTTCATGGAAGTGTCTTCTATCTTCTTCACTCTTGCTTCCCATTATTTTTCTGCACATTTTTTGTACAGCTTTTATTGGAATTTCCACTTCAGTTATAAAATATGATCATTTTTTTGCAAAACAATTCTTATTGCACTTTTGCTTTCAACCTAGCAGTAAACTGTCAGGACAGAATATTATTATTAATTTCTTTTTAAAGAGCTTAATGCAGCTCTATGTTCACTTAAACTCCAAACGCCAGGCAGTATGTTACTTCACAGATGTCATTTAATGGAATGTGGATAATAAACTCTGGTAAATCCACAGCACCTGGGTGTTGAGGTCAGCAACTGAACATGGGTATTGTGGATTCATCCCCAGAGAAATGCCAGCTCATACCTGCCTTTGGTCACCTGAATCTTACCCTTACTATATCTCAGTATCCTCTGGGAAATAACCAGCAACCTTGCTTACTCCTTATGGGTGAGATGAACCAATCTAGGGGGAGGCACAATGCCCTTTTTCTCAATACCTGTCAGCAAAATTTGTTAGCGATAGTGTCTGTGGTCTCCAGAAAGGCTATGTGCTGGGACATGTGTCCCTGAATTTCCGTTGTGTCTTTCCCTTTGCTTAAGAACCTGTGTTCAGCTGGGGGCTCTCTGCTGCCCTACCAGACTTTTCTGCCTGGAAAATGTCAAAATCCATTAAGTTGGCACTTCCAGTTTTAATCTGTGAATGGGTAAATTACTTCCTCTTGCAGCTTTTTTACAACCATCCTGCTTTGCAGGATATAGCACTTTAAACATCATCCCTCTATAATACACAACCCCTGTTCGTGTGACATGAGCTAGATAACCATCTCCACCAGTATCTGACCAACAGATACAGAACTCGTTAGCTGGCTGGTTCAGCGGTCTGCTTCAGATGAAGTAGTTTGCCACATTCAAGACACTTCTTCTCAAGCACAATTTTTTTCAAAGGAGGTGCATGACACACTGCTCTTTCTGAGCCTGTCCCTGCACTTCTACAGAGAAGGTTGTGTAGCCTAGACTGTGCCTAGAACGTGATGTTTCTCTTCTTCTGAGGACCAGGTGTTATGAAAGATTACCCAAAGGAATGCTCATGTATTTCATCTCCTGTTCATACTGTAAATTCCTGTATACATCTTTAGCAGACTAATCGTGGTCAGTGACAGCTATTCTTCAAATACACCTAAACCCCATATTCAAGGTTTTCAGCGATTACCTGAATTACACAGAAACCAGCATCTCCAGCAGGTGATTGCTGCCAAACTGAAATAAGAGTACAATAGAGACAGGAAAAATGGTTCTTTGAAGGTGCCCATCTCCAAGCACCTCTCTGAAGCGTAGAGTTTGCCTAGATAATTACTTCAGATTAGACCATTATCTTTTACATACCTGAAGTTATGTAGGAAGAACTCTCTATGGCCAAAATGCACCTTTTGATCTGATCTTAACAAATACAGACTAATCCGTAGTTTCTCCCCACTTGCTTCCATGGGAGATGCAGGTACATTCAGGACTACTGCAAGTTTGAAATTCATTCTCTGTCTTTCCAATGCAAGACTGACATGCATGTAATGCAAATCTTTAATGTAGGTGCTGGAACAAGGGAGACTGTCGAGGATGAGGGTGTTTTCTTGCATTTGTGTTTTAAGCACATTAATATTGCTGAGTGAATCAGCTATGTATTCAGTTCTTAGTGAAGTTTAAGGTCTTGGCTTTGACCAGAAATCTCCCAATGCAGGCCCCACCTGGCAAACTTGGTTTTCTATCCCTCTGACATAGATGCCTAAAGCAATTTTACACAGGTGGCCACTTTCAGTCAAATTTGAGAGATAATTCATTACTATTAAATCCTTACACACTCCACACAAATGGAGGTTCTGGGTAGAGGAGAGAGACCTTCTTATTGCCTTTACAGGAGAAAAGGCAGCAGTAAAAACACATACCTCATTAAACATCAAGGCCTTTAGACAATTAACTACATATACACCCAGATCCTCTTGCTGGACCACACTGGTGTAAGCTGGGGTCCTACTGCTTGCCCATCCAGTTATGGGACTTGCTGGAGTGAACCCCTCACCCAGCTCTCACATTCTGGCTCCCTTTCTGGGAAAAGCTGTGCAGCAACCGGCTGGTCCGTGCTGCGTATCACCAGGATGTGGGAGTCAGGGTGCACCACGCTGTGCAGCTCAGCCCAGGAACACAGCAGCCTTTGCACGCCCAGTAGGATGGCTGCTGTCCCTCTGACACAAAACCATAGGAAATCAGGTTGTCTTGGTTCTCTGCCCACAGAACTACTTCTGTTCTTCATATTACGGGTATACAGGGCTTCTGTAGTTAAATCCAAATACATAAATAAAGACCAATTAGTCAGGCTACTATATTTATCATACTAGCCACAAAAACGCAAGTAAAATACATATCTAGACCTTTATGAGACATAAATGACATTTTTGAGAATGGGTAATCGTTCAACATTGATCTCAGATACAAATGCAAGAATGAACTAACTTCTTTTTCCTGTCACACATGCCCGATGCATGACATGCTTGTGTATGTGCTATAACAGATCATTTATCTTATTAGCATGTCCTACAAATCCTAAAGAATAATAGGGAATGTAGGCCCAATCCTCACCAAATTCAGCTGAGCTATGTTATTTTACCCCAGTGCAGGAGGTTCAAAAATACTTCACTTTCATTAGCCTCTCAAACCAGTGTTTCCTTCTGGAAACATTCCCTGTCTCATACACTTATATTTTATCTGGGTGTAATCCATTTCCTATTTGCCTCTGAGCATTTCTGGAATGCAATAACATAACATGGCAATTGACTATATTATCACCTTTTATTTCCCTCCATTTTGTCATCTTCTTGCTGCTGCTCAGAAGAGGAATCAGAAACAGTAGAGGTGAAGCTTTGCAATGAAACAGCTTGAACCCTTTCTACCTTCCTTTTTTCCCTCCATTCCTCCCTCCATTTTTGCTCCCTGCCTTCTTTCCTTCCAGATACCCATCCAGGAAGAGAAATCATATTTTTATAATAGAAGATCTATTAAGGTACTGAGCATTGAAGATCTAGTAAAGTGAACACTACTTAAGTTAGCTAATCTATTACAACAGCCAAGGTGCCAGTTAAGTCAACGGAGAGTTGGAAAGCTGAATATAAAAATAAATATTGGTCTTAGTTAAGTTTATTCTCTGTTCCTCATGAGTGAGTGAAAAGTAATGAGTTTCCAGCAGAAGCCAAAGGGTCTAGGGTTTTTCAGCTGAAAATCATGTGGGAAGAAAATAATATATATAGCATATATAACTGACACAAGAATTGATAGAAGTGACTATACAACAAAACTATGTGCAAAGAAAGGATGCTCCAGAAAAAACGTGAAAAAGGAAAACTAAGGGAAAACTAAATGTATCTATGCTTTTCAATGGGTGTTGTGCATATGTCTTGCTTAGTTGGCTTCTAAGACATGCACAGAAGTCAAGCTCCTAGTGCTCTGTTAGATCTCTTGCTATATCTGTTGCTCTGGGGACACCTTATTGCAGCCTTCCAGTACTTAAAGGGGGCTTATAAGAAAGATAGGGACAGACTTTTCAGTAGGGCCTGTAGTGATAGGACAAGGGGTAACGGTTTTAAAGTAAAAGAGGGTACATTTAGAATAGATATAAGGAAAAAAATTTTTACAATGAAGATGAAACACTGGAACAGGTTGCCCAGAGAGGTGGTAGATGCCCCATCCCTGGAAACATTCAAGGTCAGGTTGGATGGGGCTCTGAGCAACCTGATCAAGTTGAAGAAGTCCCTGCTCATTTGAGGGGGGTTGGACTAGATGACCTTGAAAGGTCCCTTCCAAGCCAGACTATTCTATGATTCTATGATCTTCATGCATATCTTGTGGAGTCTCCCTCCTTGAAGATATTCAAAAGCCATCTCGACATGGTCCTGGCATCTGGCTCTAGGTGGCCCTGCTTGTGCAGGGAATTTGGACCAGATGACCTCCATAGGTGCCTCAACCATTCTGTGATATATATTTGGAAGCAATTTGTTTCTAGGCACACAATATGAGTAGCAGAACACAATTCAGTGAGATGGACATCAGGATAAACGCTGGTTTCAGCATTCGTGACCATTACTGCATATAAAGCTAAATCAGACTTCTATATAGATATAAATACATATGTACATACATGCGGAGGTACATAGGTATATGTATATATATATATATAAATGCAACTGTTCATGTCTAGGAGTCACCAAGGACATTTTTGCATTTGGCTTTTACAAACAGTTAAGGTTAACTTTGCTATTCTTTGCTATTTCTGATTTTTTTCAACTCTCATCTCCCCAGTCAAAAGCACTTTTGTGGACTTCAGTAGAGATACTTATCTGAATCAATGTTATTCAACATATATGTCAGCTATTACTAGGGAATGTTTGCAAGAAACATAAAAGGAGTCTTCAGTACACGGAAATCTCCCACACTTATTCTCCTAAAATCTAGTCTCTAGATTTCATGGCACAAAACAAAATAAAGGAAAAGAAATAGAGAAAAATATAAAGTGCCCTTTGAACTTTTTTTTTACATAAGAGCTCTGCAAACTTAATATCTCATTGTCGTAGCAGATTGTGTACTGTTCTTGAATTGCCACATCATGGGACGGACATGGAATATGGTCTTCCACTCCTAACCACAGCTTTTCCCTGTTAGGCTTGTCCAGAAAGAGATTATGGCCTAGGAAAAGTGTAACATTAATTCACTCTGGAGGCAACACTTCTGTTCAGATTTTCAGTTTTGCTCTTCTTTTCTCAGGGCAGTTTGCAATAGGTGAAATATTTTTATATCCACTCAGAAGGACCAATGTCTATCTTCATGCTGACAACAGAGAATGCAGATTGAATGGCCAGAAGTTTACAAGCTAATCTTGCAATTCCCTTAAGCAGTTTTCTATAGCTCTAATTTCAATTTTTTTTAAGATCCTAAATAAGGCACAAGAAATGAAAATGTGCTATCCAGCTGAGAAATCTAGCCACAGCAGTCTCTTACCATGGGCAAGAGAAGTGACACTGGTTTAAGTGTCTGCTGATGCTTTTATTGGACATTTGAATTTCTAGAAGACAGTTGCTGGCTTGCACTGCATATTAGCTAGGGCATTGTGTTAAAACCTATGACATGCAGCTACTGATTTTTGAAAGGTTCCACAATTTTTTTTTTTCAACCGTGCAGTTTCTGTATGTGTGCACTTCCAGAGAAAGGCTTTAATAAATCAATTCAAAATATGGTAAAACTTCCAATAAAGATCAGAAAGCAAATTAGGTGCTCTTGAAATTTAGCATTTCTCATTACAAATCACTTGAGGGAAAAAAAAATTAAGCCCATCCAAATCTCACAGGATCAGAACATCTGAAATGAACCTAAATACCATTAGTGTTTCTGAGATTTTGTTTAGAAACTCCAAATCATTAATGTTTCACATGTCTTTGTGATTAAATTATAGACACTATGTCATAGTTTCATCTTTTTTTACTAAACACCAGTGGACATCATTGCCAGACAAAAAAGCAGAAAGGCAATGAAGCTGTGAATGGAAAATGCTGCAATGTGGAGAAGGGGGTAGAAAGTTCTACTTTTTCTCAGGAGTTTGGCTATGGCTCCTTCCTCGATGGATACTCGGGCAGAGTAAAAATAAAAACATGAGACCAATGAATTCTGAATGTCCCCAATCCTGTTTACTAATGTCACATGTTTTTCCCTTAAATCCAGTGAAATTTGGTGCCTGGAAAAGGGAAGTCTGAATATGCACTATTTTAATCCAAGCAGAGTGCAGCTGTTCAATTCAAAATTCATGAAGTAAAGGACTGAAACATTAGTTTTCACTGGAGCTTAAACATTGGTATAAGAGCCAGGAGCTTTCTGTGGAATGCAGAGATGTCAGAGGGACCCATCCTGTTTGTGATTATGTGATATCCCTGCCATCTTCCATTTTCCTCTTCTTCCATAAAGTCTGTGTTTACTATAGATTACACTGAGTAGGCATAACCATGTGATGGGCAAAGCAGACAAAACAGCAGTATCTTTGTCAAGAATTTTGGAAAACAGTGTTTCTTGCTGGGTTTTTTTGTTACCAAACTGCCTCCTTTTTTCCTCTTCAAGAGAATATTCATTTTCACAGGTGAGGGTTTCACTGGATGCTGGATGCTCGCAGAGTGACAGAAAAGTATGCCTGCAAGGGACCTCGGGGAACTGCATAATCCAAACTCCTGTATCTAACATACATAAGCTATCCCTGGCAGGGTTTTCTTTGACTTGTTATAAAGTCTTGCATTAAACATGGTTCCATGTTATCCTGGGTAGCTTCTGCCAATGCTTCAGTAGCATAACAGTTTAAAAAAAATCCACCAAACAGCCACAAAGAAAAATGTATAGCAATATTAGAAGACTGATGCCAAACCCTCCTCAGCCTTACAGGTCATACCTTCTTCTCATTCTTGCTGATCTCTTCCAGATTCTCTTCAGTTTGTCCAAGTCATTCCCAAAATGTAATTGCTCCCGTGCACTGTGCCTTGGGTACTGGGACAGATCCCAAGTATCCACCAAAGCCTCACTGAATGGAGTAGCTGCCTCTTGCGTCTTCCTCACAGCAGCCTGATAGTGCTTCCCAGAATAAGATTTGCTGTTTCTGCATCATGTTCACGTTGCTGACTCGCTCCACATGACATCCATTCTCCTTTTCTACTGTATTGCTGCCCCATGGCTTTTTATATTTCGCCTTCTGAGCAATAAGCGTAATATTCAGATCTTAACTGTATTGAGCAATAAGCGTAATATTCAGATCTTAACTGTATTGATCATCTCACTGATTTTGGATCATCTACCTAATTTATTAAGGTCATTTTAAATTCTGATCATGTCCTTCAAACTGCTTGCAATGTCTTCAGCAAATGTATCAGTTCCTTCTTTATACTGCAAGTCAAGATGTTAGCAAAAAATGCTCTCCACCTCCCCACTCCTGTAAGACTACACTTGCAACCACACCTAACCAGCAAACCACTGATGCCTTTGAAAGCCTCTGAAATTTTTGAAAGCAGCATTTCAAACAGCTGCTCAATCAGTTTAGGTTGACAATTCTAGGCTTATTTCCTCAGCTTTGCAGGAGACCTGTGTGGGATAAGCCTGGCTAAAGCCAGGCATCCCATATACTGCTTTCCTCTTATTCACTAAATCAACTGCTCTCAGAGAAGGAATTGATATTGATTTGACACAGTGTATTCTTGCAATGCTTATGTTGGCTATTTTAACTCTTTACGATCCTCCTGCAACTTCTTTATTGTTTATTTAATTAATAAATTCAGAACCTTTCCAGGAGCTGCTATAAGGAATTGACCTATAACTTCCTGATTTTTTCAGAAGAACCATGTTTGCATCCTTCCATGTTACTGCAGAGACTCACCAATGGTTCAGAGATTATACAGGACTATTTATCAGGCCTTGCCAGTTTGAATACATCCATCTTCTCTTTAACGTATTCTCTTCCTATACTTTTCCTGAGCACCCATCTCCTCACTAAAGTTAAGCAGAATAAAACATTAAATATTTTAGTCTTTACACCATGTCTGTCTTGCTCTCCTTTCCTGTTACATAGGATCTGTACTGTTCTTTGTCCTCTAGACTATTTCTAGAAACTTTTCTTGCTGCTTTTTTTTTCCCATGTGCTAGCTGAAATACATTTTTTTCATGTTAGACTTTCTGTTTTTATATACACATACCTGGACTTTTCTTTATGCTTATTCTAAATTGTGTTCCTCCTTTTTGTACCCACAGAAGCATAGGCGTGGAAAGATTGCATTTCTTCTGACCATGGAGTCGGTAATAATGAATTTTACTGATTGGGATATGAATGTTATTGATTGCGATATGCTCCTAAAATGCTTCCAGCAGTTGTTTCTGGACTGGCCAAGTGAGTCATTTTGTGTGATAAGCACTTCTCCGCTATTCAGTTATTGCTGCTTACCTTGCGAGCATACAGTCTGACTTTTACGTAACAGCGTGATGCATACGAACACCCTATGTCCAGGGTACTGTGTAAAAGCAGAGTGCCCCAGGAGCAGGATCTGGTCACATTTGGAGGTTTTTGGCAGGTGGTTGGGGAACACTGCTCCTAACCACAGTTTGCTCAAAGGCTGCATGCCTGCTCCTCCTTCCTGGAGCTCCTGAGGCCCTTGCTCTGCCATTAGAGATAGGACTTTGCATAGTTCCTACCTCAGGAACTACTTAAACAGCATTTTTGTAATTTAAATGCGTCTTAGGATTTTGTTCATGACTTTTTCTTTATTTAATGTAAAAGAAAAAGTACAGCATTGACTGCCACTCTTCGTTTCCTTTAAAAATGTTACAAAAATGAGCCCATTCCCTGCCCTTTCTCACATTTGGCATATAGTGTCACTCTGGATAAGAAATTATTCTTGGCTGGCCATAAGAGGGAGGAACAATTTAGTCCAGTCATGAAAAAAAGATGGCAGTGCAAAAAGGACCTGCCAACATAAAAACTTCTTATGTCGGGACTTTTCACAACCCTTCAGCATTCATTATTTGAACTAGAACAGACCACCCAGAAACCCTTACTGGAAACAAGAGCATAAGAAGATTTACTAGTGGCAATGGAAGTTTTTCTCATCTGATTATCCTGTAAATACTCAAGAGAAATCTTTAGCAAACAGCTTTACCGGTGGTGCAGCTGGCACCAGAGATGCTGAGAAGTGGCAGAACATGGCCTTCAGCTGAGGCAATATATTTGATATATATTGCCTCAAATATATAGATTTGTGAGGCCTATTTGAACTGAGGCCTTTCTGAACCTGCCAGCAAAATGAGTGATTCACCGCAAGATCAAGGAAGAGCAGCTCAGCATTTGACAACACTCATTAGTTGATGCTTCTGAATAATTTCTCCAAGGATGGCAGAGTTTTGAATAGCACCGAAAAGGGATTTTTTTTGTTTTAGTCTCTATTATTTACTGCAAGACATAAGGGGAGACAAAGCTGTGCTGAGGAGGACCCCTGCTATATGTGTGCTCTGTTCCCGAGATCTGCATCAAAACATCAGCTGCTTAACAGTGACTTTTAAACACTTTCAATTAATAGGAATTTTTACAATTATTTACTATTGTAATTCCCTTTTTTTACACGCCATTCATCTCATTTTTGTTTCTTCTTATATTTCACAGGCCTAATGAAATCATCAAAGGGGAGGGAGGTGCCTCAGTCCCTCTAGGTAAGGAAGGAGCCCGTATCCACCCCACCGAAGGAGCCTGCAGGTCCCCCCAGTGCGGTGCCCGTGCCGGCACAGAGCTGCTCCCCACGTCCGGGGTGCCCCGCTGCATCCCGCCTTTCCCTCGGCAGGCGTGCATCCCTGCACACACAACCCTTGCACAAACAGCATCTTCTCCCAGGGTTTACTCTGCCCGCTGCCTCCGCATCTACCCCAGACCCTCCCTCGTTCCTGCTGGCAAGCCCTGCGAAGCACTGCTTGGAAAAGGGACCTGCTCCCCCTGCACGGACCAGGCACCGTGCTGGGGGCTGGCACATGGCATCCCCATGGGACCATGCCCTGCCAGCGAGCAGCTGCGCAAGGCCCATCGCCAGCTGCAGGAAGGTGCGTCACTTTTTTTCAGAGAGGAAATAAAGTGCTTCTGGCAGCAGGTCCCCCCATGGTGACCAGCCCTGTCACCCTCCCGTGTGGTGGGCAGATGGTGGCCGTGCCGGTGTCCGGCCAGCACTGCTTGGCCCCCACGGCCCCAGCCCCATATGCCCCGCTCAGCTGCTGGCACGACTTGTCAGACTAGGAATCATTTTTCAAGTACCGCTAACATGGTTGAAGCAAATGCATCAAAGGGCAAACTGCTTTTTTCAGCATTAGTGGCTACCGGCCCCAGAAGATCCTGAAGTGCAGGAGGTGGATGAGTTTGATTTGCTGCCTGGTGGAAACGCTGGCAGAAATAAGCAGCAACTGTGGGTGGCATGGCTTTCTTCACAGCTAAAATGGTCCAACAGAGCTGTGCTGGGAGAAAGTGGAAAAGGATTTGGGGTTTTCTTTAAGTGCAGGTCACCTTTACAACAAGTTTTCCTACAAACCTGCAAAATCCAAACATGCTAACGTGTAACCTTATGCTAAAATGCAAGAAGAAGCTGCTCTGCCAGTTCATAACACAGCTTGACACCTGCACCCTTAGTGCGGCTGCTGCTAAAGCCTGGAGTTACACAGCACTGAGGTCTGGCATGGGAAAATGACACTTTGATAGTACGGTGGGGATTTATGCATGAGGAGGTACTCAAAAGAAGGCAAAGCGGGCGAGCAAGTCTCTACCCACTGCACTGACAATCTAAAGCCAAAATAGAGACAGCGAGGCAAAGACCACTATGAGGGCTGTTACACCCCTGCAGCAACACCAGTGTGATGCTGGAGCCCCGGGGGAAAAGGCTGGCAGCCCCAGCAAACAGCCTGCCTCTCTTCTCCCCCACGTTCTCAAGAAAACAGGCACCATGCTATGGCCTTGTCTTGTGGGACCGGCCACAGGCAACCTCTCAGGCAGGCAGAGTTGCTGCTGGGGAAGGATCTTCGGCTTGCACGTGGCACACCTGCTAAGACTGGGCAAAGCCATCACCACTGCCTGGCTATGTGGGGACAGAGCTCGTGATTTCAAGGTCTGAATAGGGGCTGGAGCAAGTCAGCGGTGACCGGAGAGCAGAGGAGATCGGAGCAGGACAAGACTGATGGATTTGGATCCTCTGGGCTACAGGGTGCAAGGGCATGTGCAGAGGCTGGAGTTACAAGGAAAATATTGTGCTAGAGTTCTTCAGAAAGGCATATTTTGGGACTGCTGGAAATTAAGGAAAAAGTGCAAAGAGCATTTATGCCATTTCACATTATTGAAGATCATTATGCTTAGAGACGACTGTTCTGCAAAGGAAAAAGGTGATCAGAGTTTATAGGAGCCACCCCACCAGTTCTGCCAGCCTGACCCAGAGGGAGGTAGCCAGGGTGAGGAGGCGAGATATTTTCCTGGAAGACTTTCATTAACTCACGTGTATTTTCCCCAGCATTTTCAGTGAAGGCTTCTGAACACTCTTCAGGCATAACCTTCCCTCTTACATGAAGGCCCTTTGCCAAAATGAGGCTGCATTTATCCTCAGTATCCAGGGCTGCATAGAATAATGCTGAATATGGGAGCTGTGACTTTTTGCACACGCTCATTTCACCATTTTTAGCATAGAACATTTTAAAATACGGCTACAAAAAACACCATTTATTTTTTTGTCGGTTACCCAGCTTTTGTGTCCTAGGGATTCCTAGAACTTGTCCATAAGCATTCTATTTTCACCTGAAGTTGTTCTAGCTACATTATTGCAATTTTAGCACAGATAGGCTAATAGAGTTTTGATAATGCAGATCCTCTTGAAAAAGGGCTCATTTTAAAGTTCCAGGAAAATATCAACATGCTAATTTAAAAGCATATCAAAATGCACTGTGAATTTCTCTCACATTTTTTTCTTTTAAGGCTGTAATATAAAGCAATGTACAATTAGTTATGTGTAATCTCAGGTTTAGAAGTCACTCTTCAAGACTTCAAGAGACATGTGAATCAGTGAGTATTTATAACTGTGAAAAATGGTTTTCACAGATCATTGGCTTTACAGTAAAGATTTAAGCTGCAAGGCAGATGGACAGGATGTTTGACCTACCTTATTCACCTCTAAACTTGGCTGGACTTCGCCATCATTTGTGCCGTTAGGGCACTGCATACATGCTGATGCTGCCTGTTAGACACTGCGATACCATTCCCAGAGGGGGCCTTGCTTGGCACATCAAGCGAGCTGATGTGATTACATATTTCTTGGACTGAATGGAGGTGGTTTTCCAGTCAAAGGAGAAGAAAGCTGTGTATTTTTGAAGCCAAGGCCGTGGCTCCTCTATTCCATGCACTGTATAAGTTGGTTGGTAACCTCTGCACATGTATATGAAAAACTATATGGATCATTACTTGTTGCACTTAAAATATCTCTGGAAGTGTTCTGAAACTTCATGGCTGATAAGTAAGATCTGCCTTCTCTGCTGAGGGATATCAGATACCTTTTCTGTATATATGCATTCATTCAATAGTAAGATAGAAAGAAAAATCTATTTGTAGTTCAAAGAGCTTTCTCTGTTCTCTTACCTAGCTACAGACTCTCTTCTGAGCTGTTTTTTCATGTTTGTCTATGGCAAAACCAAAACTGAAGTTATTTTAAACTGAGATGCTTTGGTAGAAATGGATGGTTTAGATCTGGCAAAAAACAGATCTGAGTCTCCTGAACAAAATCTTGCTTTACTGGTATGTGCAAACTCATTCATCCCAGCAATCTGGGAGATGAAAACTTTTATTTTTTTAATATCCCTGGGATGCAAAGGCCAGGGATGCAAAGGCACTGTACCAAATAAGTATTTTCAAGCTTAACAACATTAGGAAGACTCTCAAAAGCCATTTAAATACTTTTGTTTTTAACCTCTGTATGTTCATTGAGCAATTTTATGTGTTCATGAATAACTCACACAAAAGGAACAAAAGGTTATTCCTGCTCATAAAGCTTGAAGTGTGCAATCAGGAAACAGAAATACTATACCATTAAGCTGACCAACCATGTGGCACAAGCAGTAATCAACACACAGTGAATAGTCAGAGAAGCCATTTTTCCAATAGCCCACAGGCCAAAAAAACACTACTGCAGTATCTAGAGATTTGGAAAAGTCAGTTGCTTTACAGACAATTTAGAAACAGGAAAATAGAGCATGCTGACTAAATTTATCAACTAAATTGTTAGCTTCAAACAATGTCACCTAGCTATTTGTTCAGCCTGTCGTGCCTTTGAAACAAAGACTGTTGGTAATGTGCCCCTTCCCGGGCCCTCATTTCCAGAGTAAAGCGCGCTGCAGACACCTGAGACCACAAAATAACCACTGTTCTGTCTGTCTGTAAGTGGCATGATCGGTTACTGCTCAGAGCCCTCCTGAATTCCTGCCTCGCCAAAGCAGCACGAAATCTAACAATGCTCTTTAGATTTGAAGAACTTGATCCTCAAGCACATGGTGCAGCACCTAACCCACCCGCACAACTCCTGTCTGTAAACGTCGCCCTTCATGTGGCCGATAATGCTCGTCTCGCTTAGGAATGCTTGTGTGAGGTTTACAAAGTGGCTCGAGATCACTGGATGGAAGAGGCTGTGCAAGTATAATAGACTGTCTTTCAAAGTATTACTAGTGGGTGTCATAATAATGCAGAATTCATCACCACTGGAATAAATTTTTATCTGGAAATCGTGGGATACAAGAAAGAATCAGTTTAATTATAATGAAGGTGAGTGACTGATGCTTAACTGGGATATCATTAGAATAAATTCTGTTTAATGGAGATGCATTTGACCTTTTCTAATTTATAAAGTGGCATTTAGGTATTAAAATAGAGGTGAAGATTTAAACTTCAGCCTATTAAAAGGGATCTCACTAAATAAAGGTTTAAAGCTATGAATACCTTTTTCATTTAAAAGATTTTTTTATGCTGAATTTAGATACATTTACAGATTTGTTTTGCCTTTAATAAAACGTCCTTTCTGATCAGAAATTCCTGGAGAATTTATGATGATCGTCTGTTTACTTAAATGTCAGAAGTAAGGCTGAGTCTTCTAAACACATAGGCATGTGCTTAACTTGACATCAGCAAGACCACCCCTGTGCATGAAGTTAACCATATGCAAGGATATAGTAAGACTGGCATCTAACAGTCTCTTGTAAACTCCAGTCTTGTCCTTTGGAAAGGTTTTCAGTTCAAGTGGAAAAAAGGAGCTGAAGGTGGAGAGCAGCAATGTGAAATGACAGTATAATGTTACTCTTTCATAATTTGAAGCGAACACAAATAACAGAGCAATTTTTATTTTTTCTCTTTACATCTGCAGGGTGGGTACCAACTGTTGTTCTGGGGGCTGCTTTGTGGTCCTCTCATGACCTTGGCCCGTATCTGCAGTGGAGATTGGATTGGCATGGATTTTGGTGCTGATCTAAAGCCACTGAGGATCTGGGTCATTTTTCCAAACTAGCTAAGGAGGGATTCCCACTGAAATTAACTGCATTTGGAGAACAGATAGTAAAGCCAAGAAAAAAAAAAACAACAGATCCACACATCCTGGATTAAAGACGTGCAGCCACTTCTCGGCACAAGCTGAGTAAGTGACAGAGCTGTGGCCTGCCACGTAAGGCTCAGTAGCACTCACAAATTGAAATCTATGCTGTAGGGAATGGCGAACTGGCAATGGTATTCAGAGCATTTCCCTAATGGTGGCAGCTTAAAAAGTTGTCCATAACAAGCTTATTTCTCATCTGAGAGCTCTTCACAACCTTGAAGTGAAATGACTGTTAGTCATTTCATGTACTTCCCCCATGGATGATCTTCTTATCACAATAATTGTAAATTCAGTGACTTCCCCTTTACCACTCCTGTTAAGTTTCAGTTTCTTCTTTTCACATTCAGGGCCCTGCAGAACTTCACATATCTGTTGGCATGTTCCCATTCTCCCTGGTTGCTCTGCCAAAGATGTCAGCCTTCAGGCAGCTTCATTTCCTCCCCAAACGCTCCGTGTCCTCCAGGCTGTTCCCTGCACACACACGGCAACTTTCTAATCTTGGTGCCTCAGGCAGTCAGACCTTCCTTCTCAGCACAGAAAGCTCCTCCTCATCACCTCCACCACATGCAGGATAAACTTAGCAACTTGCACAGCTACTCTTCATCTATATTTAGAGGTACAGTGCCATCCCAGTGTTTCCAAAACCTGACTTCCCATTTTACAGCAGTACATACATCATCATCAAACACAAGACTGACAATTACGGAGTAAAGCCAAATACATTCGTAGATGCACATATGCACAGAGCAGACATACAAAGTCATTTTTTTTCAGCAAATTATTTCAACCCTAGGTACCACCAGCTCCCTTCAGCTCCTCTGAATTTCAGATTTTGTTTTTGAAGTGAATCTTCCACAACTGTAGTTGCAAAGAAAACTTCTGGAACCTAAGAAGAGTGTAAAATATGTTTTCACCTGCCCAAGTTTGCACAGAGCCTGAAAGAACAGATCTGAGCAGTGGGGATGACTTCATTCAGCAAATTATGTGAGGTGCTAACTCAGACTTGTGGTGATGTTTTCAATGTCATCACTTTAATGTCGTCAAGTTGTTATCAGATTAGTTTGATGAGTTGAACATGTGACCCTGGAAAAAGATCCTGTCCCACCTTCAAAAAGCCTAACACATAGTATATCTTTCCAAAGATGTACACTGTCATTAGTCAAAGCACTTGTACACTCCAATGAAAGGAGTATCTTTTTGTGATGTTCAGAGTGTGCAGAGCGCGTATGTGTACCAGCACACACACACCCCCCCCCATTCCATCCTCAGTTTTACCCTTTCACACACATGGTCTTGCATAGAAACCCACCATACATTCATACAGACCTACTCACAAGGCCACACCCGAGTGACCTCACCTTTTCGCAGCAACGGTCTCCTGCTCTCTCCTCTCCTGTTCTCTGACTACTAATGCTAAATCCCAGCAAGTGCCACCTGGAAAATTTGTCCCAGGGACACTTATGAATTCTAGCAGTTCTGACTAGTGTGCTACATCATATCATTAGATGTCTCAGGGTTTGGGAGATCTGCTATTTGTAGTTGGAGTGGTTATCAGAATGGCATTTACCAAGGTGTAACCTCATTTAGGGTATATGTGGGAGGGTCCTGTCATATCATTCCCAGTCACAGATAATGAAGAACTATTATACCCAGTATTTGCATGGGTCACATCTTATACAGAGCCAGCTATCTCCCACTTTTTTGCAAAAAAGACAAGACAGTCAGGTATTGAGGCTGGATTAAAAGAAAAACCTGAGAGACTTGGAAAACCTTTGTGGTTCATAGGGACAGGAGAAGCTGAGACAAAGTACAAAAATACTAGGAAAACTTTCAGAGAAACAGTGCCCATGATTTGGAAGAAAAGTTTTGGAAAACTTTGACCCTAAGTGACAAAATATTGAAAGTGACAGGGAACTAGATGCAGGGCACTGTATATAGTCCTTTGTTATTTTTTTCTAGCTATAAATACTCCCTACACCAATTCCATTTGATTTCTGGATTATACAAATCCTGCATGTTTGTTTGTTTTGGCTATTGCATACCCCTGAAGAGATGATCAGGTGTCCAAGAGACCATCTGATGTGGGAAAGAGCATATGTATTTAAGTTATTATGATAAATCAGTTAGTCTGAAGAAAAACTATTCCTGATTGACAGCAGATAGTAGATTCAATTGAGTCTATTTTGCAAATTAAATTCCCAAATGTGTTCGCAGTTACACTGGATTTAGCTACCTAAATAATCTTATCGTATTTCTTGGGACAGGTTACATATAAGCATCTTGGTTTCTTACAAGTCATGATAGAAAACCTGCCTCATAACTTAGACGTGGCTTAAAATACAAAAACAAATAATAAATAAGTCTTTTTCTATAACAATAATGTATAAAATCTGTTTTTTTAAATTTGCATTGGTTTTGTCAGACACCATTTTTAACAGCCAAATTAAGAACTCAGCCTCTATCACCATGTTTGGTTTATTCTGAGTTTAAATGATTTATTTCAGACACCTTGAATCACTTAGTAGGTAGCAATTTGTAAACCCTATGAGTCACTGTTGATATTTTGATGGTGTGGGGGTTTTGTTGGTTTGTTTGTTCTGTTGGTGTTGCCACCTCCAGCGTATTCTGCCTGTTCAGTGTTCAGAAAGAGCAAATCCTTGGAAATTAAATGCTTTTGATTTCTCAGCGCTGGTTAGAGAATACAGCAGTTAATGTCATTTCAAAACCACCAGTAAATAAAGCTCAAAATAAATACAAAGACAGTTCATGCTAGAGAGAGCATTATTAGCCCAGTCCTGGAGGAATGCCCCCACATGGAGCCCTCCTTCAGGCTTCACAGCTCTAGATTCAAACTGGAACCCACACTGGCTGGATTTGGGAGGCAAGAATTGCTATAAAAGCCAGAAATATTAATGCTGTAGACAATCACCGCTGCAAGGAAGACCATAGAAAACTGCAGCACTGGGACATTAACATTATCCTCAGCTGTACAACCAGATTCTCATTTGATACCTCCTGGAAATGTTGCAGTGCAGCTAAGCTGACTTATCCTTGCTAAAGATTTCTTGCTTTAGTGCTTTGGGCTACCCTGGTGAGTTACAGCTACATGCTTATACATATAAGAGAATTTGTTCTACACAAGATTTATTGACTGATATTTCATTAACATAAGAAAGAAGGGTATCTTGATGTATTCACAGAATCACAGAATCACAGAATCGTATAGGTTGGAAAAGACCTTTAAGATCATCGAGTCCAACCGTAAACCTAACACTACCAAGACCACCACTATACCATGTCCCTAAGCACCTCATCCAAACGTCTTTTAAATACCTCCAGGGATGGTGACTCAACCACTTCCCTGGACAGCCTGTTCCAATGCTTGATAACCCTTTCAGTGAAGAAAAATTTCCTAATATCCAGTCTAAACCTCCCCTGGTGCAACTTGAGGCCATTTCCTCTTGTCCTATCACTTGTTACCTGGGAGAAGAGACCGACCCCCACCTCTCTACAACCTCCTTTCAGGTAGTTGTAGAGAGCGATAAGGTCTCCCCTCAGCCTCCTTTTCTCCAGGCTAAACAACCCCAGCTCCCTCAGCCGCTCCTCACAAGACTTCTGCTCCAGACCCTTCACCAGCTTCGTTGCCCTTCTCTGCACACGCTCCAGCACCTCAATGTCTCTCTTGTAGTGGGGGGCCCAAAACTGAACACAGCATTCGAGGTGCGGCCTCACCAGTGCCGAGTACAGGGGCACGATCACTTCCCTAGTCCTGCTGGCCACACTATTTCTGGTACAAGCCAGGATGCTATTGGCTTTCTTGGCCACCTGGGCACACTGCTGGCTCATATTCAGGCGGCTGTCAACCAACACCCCCAGGTCCTTTTCCGCCAGGCAGCTTTCCAGCCACTCTTCCCCAAGCCTGTAGTGTTCCATGGGGTTGCTGTGGCCCAAGTGCAGGACCTTGCACTTGGCCTTGTTGAACCTCATACAATTGGCCCCAGCTCATCGATCCAGCCTGTCCAGGTCCCTCTGCAGAGCCTTCCTACCCTCAAGCAGATCAACACTCCCACACAACTTGGTGTCATCTGCAAACTTACTGAGGGTGCACTTGATCCCCTCGTCCAGATCATTGATAAAGATGTTAAACAGAACTGGCCCCAACACAGAGCCCCGGGGAACACCACTTGTGACTGGCCGCCAACTGGAGTAAACTCCATTCACCACCACTCTTTGGGCCCGGCCGTCCAGCCAGTTCTTTACCCAGCGAAGAGTACACCCGTCCAAGCCATGAGCAGCCAGTTTCTCCAGGAGAATGATGTGGGAAACCGTGTCAAAGGCTGTACTGAAGTCCAGATAGACAACATCCACAGCCTTTCCCTCATCTACTAGGCGGGTCACCTTGTCATAGAAGGAGATCAGGTTAGTCAAGCAGGACCTGCCTTTCCTGAACCCATACTGGCTGGGCTTGATCCCTTGGTTATCCTCTATATGCCGTGTGATAGCACTCAGGATGATCTGCTCCATAACCTTCCCCAGCACCAAAGTCAGGCTGACAGGCCTGTAGTTCCCCGGGTCCTCCTTCCGGCCCTTCTTGAAGATGGGCATCACATTTGCTAATTTCCGGTCAGCAGGGACCTCCCCAGTTAGCCAGGACTGCTGGTAAATGATGGAAAGGGGCTTGGTGAGCTCTTCTGCCAGCTCCTTCAGTACTCTCGGGTGGATCTCATCAGGCCCCATAGACTTGTGAGTGTCTAAGTGGTGCAGCAGGTCACTCACCATTTCCCCCTGGATTATGGGGGCTCCATTCTGGTCCCCGTCCCTATCTTCCAACTCCAGAGGCTGGGTACCCAGAGAACAATTGGCCCTGATATTAAAGACTGAGGCAAAGAAGGCATTAAGTCCCTCAGCCTTTTCCTCATCCTTGGTCACTGTGTTCCCTCCCCCGTCTACTCGGGGCTGGAGATTCTCCTTAGCTCTCCTTTTGCTGCTAATGTATTTGAAGAAGTGGTTTTTGTTGTCTTTTACAGCAGCAGCCAGGTTGACCTCTAGCTCAGCTTTGGCCCTTCTAATTTTCTCCCTGCACAGCCTTGCTACACCTTTGTAGTCCTCCTGAGTTGCCCACCCCTTCTTCCAGAGGTCATAGACTCTCCTCTTTTTCCTGAGTTCGAGCCAGAGCTCTCTAGTCAGTCAGGCCGGTCTTCTTCCCCGCCGGCTCGTCTTTTGGCACCTGGGGACAGCCCGCTCTTGTGCCTTTAGGACTTCCTCCTTAAAGAATGTCCAGCCTTCCTGGACATCTTTGCCCGTAAGGGCTGCCTCCCAGGGGACTCTCTCGACCAGTCTCCTGAACAGGCCTAAGTCCGCCCTCCGGAAGTCTAAGGTGGCAGTTTTGCTGACCCCCCTCGCTGCTTCTCCACGTATCAAAAACTCTATCATTTCGTGATCACTCTGCCCAAGGCGGCCTCCAACCATCACATGGCTCACAAGTCCTTCTCTGTTGGTGAACAAGAGGTCCAGCGGGGCACCTTCCCTCGTTGGCTCCCTCACCAGCTGTGTCAGGAAGTTATCTGCCACATGCTCTAGGAACCTCCTAGACTGTTTCCTCTCTGCTGTATTGTATTTCCAGCAGACATCCGGCAGGTTGAAGTCCCCCAGAAGAACAAGGGCTAGCAATCATGAGGCTTCTCCCAGCTGCTTATAGAATAGTTTGTCAGTCTCCTCATCCTGGCTGGGGGGTCTGTAACAGACTCCCACCACACTATCTGCCTTGTTGGCCTTCCCCCTGATTCTCACCCATAGACACTCCACCCTATCATCACCATCATCGAGCTCTAAACTATCCAGACTCTCCCTGACGTACAGGGCTACCCCACCACTTCTCCTGCCTCGCCTATCCCTCCTGAAGAGTTTATAGCCATCCATCGCCGCACTCCAGTTGTGCGAGTCATCCCGCCACGTTTCCGTGATGGCAACCATATCATAGTTTTCCTGATGTACAGTGGCTTCCAACTCCTCCTGCTTATTGCCCATGCTGCGTGCATTGGTGTAGAGGCAATTCAGCTGGGCTGTCACCCGTGTTTCCTTCACAGAAGAACACCCCTTGTGTGCTTTGAGGCATTTCACTGGCATTTCCCTCTGGGCTCCTATTGCCCCAGTATCCCCTAGCTCAACTCTGTTCAACTTCGGCTGTGCCCCGGCGTACCCCACACATCTCAGAGACACAGGCTGAGTGCCCTCGCTGCCACCCTCTCCCTCTAACCATGGCACGTCGTCCCTCAGCTTCCCTCGGGCAAGCCTGATATTATCCCCCTCCCCCTGCAAGTCTAGTTTAAAGCTCTGTTGATGAGCCCCGCAAGTTCCTGAGCAAAGATTCTCTTTCCCCTTTGAGAAAGATGAATCCCATCAGACGCCAGCAAACCCGATGCTGTGTAGGCCATCCCATTGTCAAAAAAACCAAATCCGTGGCGATGACACCAGCCACGGAGCCATGAGTTAATAGATTGGGTGCCTCTGTTCCTTCTTGTGTTGCTGCCCACAACTGGAAGGAGAGAGAAAAAAATAACCTGTGCTCCAGAGTCCCTTACTAGCCATCCCAAGGCCCTGAAGTCTCTTTTGATTGCCCTAGGACTTCGTGTTGCAGCTTGAATTATTGAATGTAACCTCTAAAATTTGGCTTAGAAGAGAGATTTACTGAGATTCCTAGGGCTTTTTTACTCTTCATATCTGCTCTACTTACAGCTATTACTTGCTCTTGCAGAGGAAAAGAGCCTACTCTTGCCATAACTTTGCCTTAGCAGAGAAGTCAGGAAGGAGACCTTGGACTCCTGCAGAGCTTCTTGCCAGAGTTGCTGTATATAGCAACCCTTTTCAAGAACTGTTTTCTTACATCTGAAAGTGAGTCACACTGCTCATGCCCTGACTCTGTTCAGACTAGCTCGGCACACAAAGATTTGAGTGGGAGTCTTGCGGGTACAAATGCTCGGGGAAATTCACTTGAGTAACTGGATGATGGCTTGTGCTACAAAGAAGTTCAGATGAGTGTTGGGCTTCTCAACCTGTGAAATGTGAACCACTCATGTCCCACAAGCTAATTCCAAAAAGGAAGAAAAATTTTTTCGGGTTGCCTTTTCCCTTCCTGTGAAAAGGAAAAGCCTCTTCTTAGCAGCTGCATCCCTGTCAGAGGACCTGGAGAACCTCGAGGAACATCCCTGCGTACATGAGCCCAGGGTCTGACAGAAAGCCAAGAGATACTGTTGTCACCACTGTGGGACAGCACACTTCCCTCTCCACACTGATGGTGTCCAAATAAAGTTGGGGCACCAGTGACCTTGAGGATGTGATGATGTTCCTCTCTGCTTTTCAGATGCATCTGTGAGTCTAAGAGGAAACCTCTGAAGATAAATGTCATTGACCAAAAGGAGTGAGCTTTTGTTATTCACAGCAAAGTGTTCTCCCTCCCTCCAAATCAAACACGTCAGAGCAGTCAGACATTCTTGCTGGCTGTCCCCACTCAGCTATTCAGCCACATTGATTGCTGGAGTCAGTCGTGAGATGGTGCATTAGAGCTATTACCTCCTGAAGCCTTTCTACCATGCACACTGTCCCAGCACAGTCCTCCAGCCTTTCCTTCAGGTAACATGGCTAGAGCATCTCTGGGTACTGGGGGGTACTTTGACATTCTAGACACAGTCCGAATAGAGCCAACCTTAGCAGCCAGTCTCATTTGCAAATGCAAGTGAGCCTGCATTTGCATTTCATGCATATAGATGTTGCATGAAAACAATTTACACATTCATAGGTAAAGAAATGCCAAACTGTAACTCTCTGCAACCTACAAAGAAGTTGTATTGTTATTGAGAAGGGAAGAGCAATACCATACCAGAAATACCTACAACTGTGCCTGTATGAGTGGTAGCAGATCACAGGGTCAGTGAGGTTGGTTTTGCACTGGAGAGGGTGAATAGTGTGCGTATGCATATGAGAGTCTGTGGATTAGAGACATCTGAAAATGAAGAAAATGGCATTCAGTGTAGATACTTATGATTTGTATCAGTGACTTCTTTTCAATCAATGCCAGTTTTTTTAAGAAATTGGATATTGCTTAAATTCTAGTATTTAATTCAAGAGGTTTTTTAATGGGGAAAAAGCAAATGCTTTATTAAATGAAACACAGAAAATGAATGTGCTTACATTTTTTAAAAATGTTTGAAGTGGGACTAGAGGCTGAGTGAAGATGGAAATGCAAGATTTGGTAAGGAAAGATTCTCTTCAATGAGCTGAGTCCAAACACTGTAGCACCGTGAAGCTGCATGAGCTCTCTAGCATGATATGGTGAGGCTCATTGTTTAAGCTGAACACAGAGGAATGCATAAGCTGAATCTTAACTACAGTGAAAAGAAAAGACAATTTTTACTACCAGTCCCTCTTAATAACCTCCAGTGATAGAAATACAGATAGAAAGATTAAGGAAGGTAAGATTTTTATCCAGAAAAATCTTTATATCCAACCAAAAAAACTCATTTGAATTTGTCCAGTATCACTATTAAAATCTTTGTGCAAAGCGTACTGTATTTCATTATTCCGTGTTAGTAATATTTTTGGACAACATAAGCCAATTCCCTGTATACCAGTCTTTCATGACTTTCTTAGGTTCATTAGATACTATTCAAGACATTCATCAAGGTCTTTTAACTGACCTGTCTGTGATTGGTAATGTTGTTTTCAAAACCATCAGGTTCTGTCAGGGTGAGGTTTGAAAGCTTCTGTATTGCCTGCATACTCCTCAGGAAGCAAAGGGCAATATTCTTTAAGACTTTATTAATAACAATACCATGAATGTCTGTTAGTTAAGCACCAAGACTTCTGAAAAAAAATCAAAATCAGCTTCCTGGCTAGAGAGCAACATCCCCTTGTTCTTGAAACTTCCTCCGTAGGGGCAGCTATTCCAGCCATCCGTATATCTTCATTATATATCTTTCAATTATTTACATCATTTGCTATAGCTTTCTTTGGTATGACTCGGTATTTGCAGGCTGACTTTCTGAAGAGAAAGTTTTCAGGAGGGAACATGCAGGACATCTTCTCTGTAGTTCAGCCATTTGTCAAGGAACAGAGTTCTTGACCATGTAATGTGAACACTTGATTAGATAGTATAATACAGTCCACTACGCAGTACGTCAATATATCTCAAAACTTGTTTTCAGGCAGTGGTTACCCCAATGGACTGCCCAAGGAGGTAAAAAAATCATCTCGCACTTTCCCACTGATCTGGGGATGCTCAGCTGGGACAGCCCACTTATCTTGAATCCCACTGCGCTTCTCCACTGCTTGACTAATTGCTTATCTTGGAGGGGAAACACAATCTGAATGGCGTAAGGCATTGTAAAAGCTCCACCAGATTATTTTTGTAGAGTTTTGTTTTCTGGCAAGCAGTTGTGTTTTGGGCTGCCAACTCCCACAGGTGGGAGCCAGGGAGGAGCGCATGCAATTTTCCCTCTGCCCCTGCCCTTCACCCCAGGGATGAGATGCTCTCCGCAAAGCTGCATTATACTGCCTGGGTGACACTGCCTATTTGATGTGTCTATCTACTAAGTGTATAAAACAGGGTTATTTCATGTACTTAAATACCAACAATAAATTCAAATGAGATTTTTCTGTCCAGCCTGAGAAAGGTCTCAGATGTGTGCTCCTCCCCTCTAGCAGATTTTTCCTACTGCTGAGGTTCACTAGTAGGGGTGGTGGGAGATGCTGTTTAAGGTTTGTGGCTGTTAGGAAGTGGTTTGATGCTAATTCAGCCAGTCTGCGGTCTTCTCCTGAGCCCAGCTGGTGGCACACTCAGGTGCAAGAGGAGCCTGTAGCCCTGTGCCTGGGTCCTGAAGCTCTCCAAGTGCATCACAGCATTGTGAAATCTGGGGCCAAGCAAACTCCCTCCCTACCTTGTTCTTCTGAGATTAGCAGATCTCTTCGGAATGAGAGGAATTTGGAATATCCCAGTAGCACCTTCTATGGTATAAACCCGAGAGTGTCTTCTGCATTTGAAAGCCGAGGTATTTGTGAGGATACATTATTGTGTCTTGCTATGTCAGAGAAAAATGCCTTGATCAAAACAGTCCCTTCTTTTTTTTTCATATAAAATAGTACAGTATATAAAAAGGGAAAAAATATATGCTGGAACTGGTCTTTGTGTTAAATTTCAGATCTAGAAACTGTTGTGGGGTAGAGGAAAGTATATGAGCAGAGATGGCTCACTGGGCTAATAACAATGTAAAAGAGATAAAAATGCAGAGATAGTTGCTTTCAGTCTCCTTTACCAGAACTGCTCACCCTTCCCAGGGCTGTACAGAATACAGCTGCACACCACTGAGGATTTCAGGTGCATTGGTTTTTAATCTTTGAGGATGCCAGTGGCCACATGATGACTGCCCATACATGTCACTTCAGAAAATACACACTCAAATTCTCTGCTTCCTGGAAAAAGGTCTAATGAAGAAGGTGCCCTTGGTTGGGACTCAGCAGGGGAACCAATTTCAAGCAGAGCCAGAGACTTCTGCTTGATTTGAGACTAAACACTTCATAACTCCCTTCTCCAATTTACCCATTTAGTTAATGGTGGACACCAAATGCTTCCCCAGCCATGGATACTGCAAGAGTAATTTTGTTTTTTCTTGTGATCTGCTCAGAGATTTATGGTGATGGGACCATATAAGTACGGAGAGAACAGCTGGGCGAGACATATGCTACAGCATGTGATTCAAAACTGTTTCTTATGTGAAGATGCAAAACCACAAAAACAGCTTCCATGAGACTGCAAATAGGAATTCCACATCCTTCAAGGAAAGCCCAAACACTGTGAAAAATAAAGATGGTTCTAGTTCCAGGCTGTGAATTTCCTGTTCCTTAGTACTCATTTAAGACATATATGTAATTCAAATATTTTTGAGATATTATGTCTTTCCCTTCCCACTACCTTAAGGTGATAAATTAAACAATTCCCATCACTTACTGAAATAGATTTGTTTTCTTGCCTGTCCTCATGACACAAGATCTTCTTCCACACCAAAGAAGGATAAAAAATGTAAAATAAAAATATGACCCATTGCTGTAAGTCTTCAGCATGATGGTCTTGGATACACTGTGAGGAATTTATTATTCACCCTATGAAATTTATGCTAGCATTTCCTTATGCAAACTCTGGCATTTATGCTCCATGAACATTGTGGCATTTGTTTTTCAAGCACCAGGTGATATTTTTGATATTTGCACATTTAAATGGTCATTTTTTTTGTGGTTTGCAGGTATGTGTCACCTTACTGCAGGTAAAAGCTAAAAATATGCCTATTTATTATTCAAAAAGTCATGATGGAAGTTTAGGATAATCTTGAGACTTCAGGGTGGAGGTGTGGATGAGAACATCTGCATGAGCCTTGCTCATGAAGCAATGGGTCAGACCAAACCACAATATTGGCAGGGTTCAAAATGTATAGTATATGCCAATATGACATAATATTTGTTTTACAGTTCTCTGTAGTACTGAATGTAAGAGACTTATAGCTCTCACTGGAACCAGAGAACCATGAAGCATTTAACAGTTTAAACAGTTGAACAAACTTCTTGAGAGCCCTTAACATAACCACATTGGGCTGGAAGCAAACGGCAAGGAATCAACAGTAGCAACACTTCAGGAAGAGGAAAAGATCAGAAGTCACTCCGTTATGACAGAGACCATTAGCTCACATTTATCATCATTATAACATTATAACAATATCCTTTCACTCTGTTGAAGGTAGCATATCCATTACACTAGGGTAAAACTGATCTACCTTCAATGACTTTACCCGTTGTGACAGACATCAGACTGTGGCTATTTCTTGGCTTTTCTAAAAGGACATGTACATTTCCCACTTTGTCAATTACTTTCCACAAAAAAAAAAAAAAAAAAAAAAGAGGTCAGGGAATAAGCTTGTTTTGGATATAAAGGAATGTGTTATAATTTCATCTACTTTCCATCTAACTCATGAGTCACTATCTAAAACGTCATGACACCAACACATAGCAGGTATACCTGAGTTGGAATGAGGCACCAGGTGCTTCCAGAAGGACAAGACTGGATTTAACATGAAAAGGTGGCTAAAGCAACCTTTATTTCAGTTTTGGGAGTATCCACTTAGCTATAATTAGAGGTGCCAGCTGCTAACAAAAAACGGCTTTGCACAAAATTTCTCCATGGAAACAAAGAAGCCTTGCAAAGAGGGTGTCAAAAAAAAGAGAGATTTTTCTGAGCTTGGGAACAATAATTGCCTTAATAGGAACGCCTTCTTACAATGGAAAATAAGCATAACATACGAAAGCCAACTTCAACTGCCAACCAGGCAACAGCAGGACGTGAACACTGCTTAAGTTTGCTCTTCTGAGTCCTCATTTCTGCTAACAGTATAGATGTAGCTGGAGAGAGAGAGGGGCATTCATAGGGAATTTTTATTTTCCAAATCTGGAGAATGTAGGGGGAAAGAATCTCTTTCTTTTTTTTTCATTTTCTGCCTTCTGGTGATCTAACAGGAAACATGTGAGACTGGGAGATCTCGCTCTGGGCTGCGTGTGCTCCCGGCGAGGCTTGGACATCCAAGGGCAGGAGTCTGCCTCAGTGCCTGAGTCACTGACATTTGGATAAGACAAAACACTGTTTTTCCTCTCCCTTTTCCTTAGTTACATTTTTTAAACCTTTTTTTCCTTCTCCAAATTCTTTCTTTCCTCCAGTGCTGGCCTTTTCTTACCTCGTCTTTGGCTTCTTCCCATAAAAATTATGGTTGTTGCATGATAGGCATTTGCCACACAGATTTAAGCTGGGACATCAAGATTTTACACAAAAAGACTGAAAGTACAGATCCTGTCTGCGGATCTTTCCCTGGCACACTCCATATTCAGGTATCTGCCCGTGCTAACTACCACTTTGTTTCAGAGATTACCTTCCCTTTCAAATTTTGCTGGAAAAGAAGAATTTCCAGAAAACAACCTAGGATGTCACCTGGAAGGGAAGAGGTGGTGCAGAGCTGATGATATCTGGAACTTGGGCTTCATTTGATTTGAGCAACAGGACAGCGAGATTTTCAACCCTGGCTTGTCTCCACGTTTATTCTCCCTCAGAAGTGAATGCTCGCTTTGCAGAAACTAGTATGACAACTTATTAACACTTCAGTCCTTGATGAGAGCTCAAGTTATGAGTTTCTGAGACAGCCATTCTTTACCAGTTTAACTAAATGGTTTCTTCTGAGACTGGTAATTTCATGCTCTTTACACACTCTCCACACCAGTATACCCAGCGTGTTAAATTCCACTTCACTCCTGCTGGCACACTGGTCGCAGTGGTTTCTGAAAGGCTTGAGGCTGAAGGGTTTTCCTTGACAGGGAATCAAACCAGGTCAAGCCTAATAACACTAAATCCTGGCCCGCAGACCGTCAGGAGAGGTGTGTTTGTAATAGCAAATCTAGTAATAACCAGATGCAATTACTGGAGTACTGAGAAGAAAGCAAAGGGTATAAATCTCCCTGATGAAACAGCAGGCTTACAATAGGTGCTACACACTTTGATCAAATTAAAGTTTTTATTACACTTTAATTAAGACCAGCAATTTATGACTGGCATGCAAAACTGTTGACATTTCCTGTTTGTTCTAATCCATACTAGTAGTACAACCTGCACTTTTAAATCTAATTTGACATTTGTTCATGGAGTACTGGTCATTCAGTAAGACTCATGGTTTTACTTTCCTGGAAGGAGATAAAACTAGCTGTCTTTAGACTTATTTCAGAACGTAAATGTCAGACTCCATGAGCCAGGAGAGTGTAATGGATGTGTTAAAAAGGTTTTTATCAGATCCTACCATCATCACCACACAGTTCTGTGCCCTCCATCTCTGAGAGCAAAGAAATGACCTATTTCATGAAGTAAATGAAGTCTGTGTAACTCACACAACTGGAAACATGCCAGAAAATAAATAATATATTTAGCCACCCTTGAGAAGTTATTTCAAGTGGTTTATGTGTTTCTGAAAAAATAACTCAAAAAAGACAGTTTTAAGAAACCATTAACTGGAGTGAACTAATTAGAAACAGATCACATCATGATAAATGAGGTAATTTAATCTGTTGACTGGACTGCTAGCCTGTAAGTATGTAGAGTGACCCTGCAGATAATTGTATCAGTACCTGTGCTAATAAGGGTTTATGGAGATCAAAGCTGCACTATATTCCCAGACCCTTAAGGCCCTGCATTGTACTAAGATTAAGTTAGTAAATACATATCAGCTATTTAAAGTAGTGCTATTACAATGTTGCAGTTATGAAATAAAGAGATCTTGAAAGCTTTGAAATTTGGCAACCAACCTTAACTCTGACCCGGTCTGCTGTTCTCATTCCACTGAACATGATGTAGTGACAGTGAGACAGGAGGGAAGGGGTACTCCCGCACTTGAAAGTTTTGGTGTTGCTGTCTGGAAGTGACCTTCCAAACCTTACACAAAGATACTTCAGACCACTTCAGAGATCATGCCATAATGACTCCTGTGGATGACCTTGCAAAGAAATTGAAATTTAGAACATCCAGCGTTCAGTCATGTTAACTCTCTTTCTGGCTGTTTGGCACAGTGGCCCCACTTCAATACGATGGGTGAAGACTGGCACCGTGCCAGCCTCACCAGCAACTGCAGGGGCCAGGGTATTCTTGAGAGAAGAGAAAGGTGAGTTTGGGAACCACAGCCTGAGTGGCCACCCACTTTCTGCGTACAGTCAAAATGTAGTCTTTACCACCAACATTTTCCACAGAAAAGAGCAAGCCCAGGACCAAAATATTGGGCTTAAGCATCTATAAATGAAGTTCCAGAGATACCAGTTCCCTTTTACATACGGACATATCTTGGGATTGCAGGTAGACACCTAAACCCATGAGAAAAGTAGGATTTCAGACACATTTGTCCCCTCGACATTTCCTATGGCCTGGTTTCGTTTCCTTTCCATCCAGTATGTTTGCCTTTGTTGGATTCACTCTGAAGTGCTGAACTCTTCTTGCCAGGGCACTTAGTGGCCTACCTTATGTTTGTGAGTGCTTCTCTCTGATGCTTGTCCTCAGCATAGCAACAGTGCAGCATCCCTGGCTATGTCTGCATCAGTAAATTTGGATATGTCCAGAACTAATCCCTGACACTGAGGTCGAACAATACAGAATGGCCTACATCCGTACTACTAAACTCTCTTACTCACTGAAGATACGGTGGTCACATGCAGACTGCACTTTGGAAATCATCCCTGCCTGTACTAACTCCCAAACTCTGCCTAAACTTGCTTGGGAAGATGCTAGTTGGCACGATCAACACGTGGCAGAGACCAGTCTCATGTAGCAGCATTCAGTCAGGCTCTAGCAACAGGGACTATTTGCTGGAGCTGTGTGATCTACCAGTACAAGGGTGGCCTTTGTGAATCTGGACTTTCAGTGCTGAGAGCAAAGGTTTTTAGGTGGGACTTCTGCTCTCAGATCTCCAGGACATCTCTGAAAACTGCACTTGCTTTCAATGCCTTTTTCTCTGTTGGGAGCTTTGTAAGACTTCTGCCATCGTTTTATTAATTTCATATCCTATGCACCTGTGTAAAACAATGTGCTGAAGAAGTGTAGCAGGAGCCACTCCATCTTATGATTGTTGGTGGCTTTAATAGCTCCTCCTGAAGTCACTGCTAAGAGGAAAATGAGCTACAAAGCAAGGACCTGAGGCAAATTTATTCTAAAGTGAGATACTGCTTCTGATTACTTCTCAGTCTATGTTGTTGATATAAATGACCCATAAAGGATATTTGTTAAATGTGTCATGAAATACAAAGACCTGAAAGGAAGGCCACAACAGAGATATTCAGCATGGAGGAATACAAATCAGCTCAAACACATCCCATAAGCTATCATCTTCCCCACCATGAATGGGCCAGAGAGGGTCAGTGGTAGACAAACAATTTACCTTGACTCACATCAATTCATGGGAAGCAGCCGCCTCCAATCAGTACAATAAAGCCATCTGAAGAGGCAAACAGGAGAGCGGCACAATTACCAGCCATGCAAATCTGCGGTACTGCCAGCTCCCCACATTTTGAAAATACCTCTGAAAACTGCAGCAGCGGACAAAGACATAACAACCCTACAGCAAATATAGGCAAAGTTATTTCTTCTTGGTTTACTGGCATTGATTCGGATATTCTGAGATGATCAGACATTGTCCAGCATTGCCTTCATCTTTCTTTTTAATAGGAAGATACGTTGTATTTAAACTTCTTCAGTTACTGATCAGGAGCTGAAAATCATATCTTGCTCAGTTTTCCTTTTTTGTCCCCCAAGATTTTTCACCTTAGAAAACAATTGACACTGCCAAGACGTAGTATGTCATACATTATCACCAAAAAATTCTTACTGTCATCTCTGATATATAAACAGGTGTCTGTTTTCTTAATCTGTCTTCCAAACATCATGCAGCAATGCAGAATTTTGTTGGGAAAATACCTGTAAAGCGAAGGTCCCCAGTCCTCTGGACCATTTGTAAGTAGCAGGGAGAGACCATTCATCATAGCACCTCCTTTCTCAAATGACGGGACTGTCTGCTCAAATTCATCTCTGATGATCTACATATGCACAGAAATCGACAGCCTCCCTTCAGTGCCAGATTCACTGCTCATGCATTGATTGACATGGAGGGATATCTTAGAAAACTTGCATCTGGGGTCTGGCTGTCATTACCTGAGCTGTCATTCACAGAAACTGCTTTGGCCACCTTTTCCCTGGGAATTCCTATGACTTGCTTAAGAATCTAGCAGGAATCCATATCAGTTGTTCTGGCAATGACATCCTACTCCCAACCACATTTTTGCTTGGATGCTTCTCAAATTCAAGCTGTGTTTTACGAAAGACAAAGTCCCATGGGACGCTCAGAAAGACAGTAGTCAGAAATGTGGTTTTGATCTCATCAAAGCAATAGATGCAACCCAAAACTTCAAGGAGATTCCTGGGAAACGTAATCACCAGAGCAGGCTCTTGACCAAGTTACTTGTTCTAGGAGACCATACATGGCTCCAAAGGTCATACCTTGAGCCCCTTTATTCTGAAGGATGTAAAATCAGGGAGTACTGGAAGAGTTGCCAAATGATGTTAAAAAGTCCTGTTGCAAGAAAATTTGTCTGAACGATAGAACTCTCCAGAGCAGATAAAATTATAATGGAAATTCAGATGATAATATCCCCAAATATCTTCAGCTTTCATTTGGATGCAGAGCCCTGTACTACCTGGTCCGAATACTCTTTGGAATGTCACAACTGCAATACTGTGAGACCTCCTAATCCAACCGCTTTTCCTAGGTGTTTCTGGAGCTCCACCAAACAGGGTGGCTGCATGGAAGCTATTACATTTAGCAGAGATTAACTGTGCTGAACATTAATGCAGACTTTATTCCAGAAAATATTTGGAAACTGGTGTATTTGAAAAACTCCCTCCCCTGCTTTTAAAAAAATAATTTGATTGAAGGTTAAAAAGTGCATGTCTGTTATTCAAAGCCACACAGAGGGCATCAAAGCAGATGCCAGTTCTCAAAGGGAACCAGACAACTGTAGCAGGCATCACTGGAAACAATAACATTACACAGAACTGTCTTATTTTTTATTTAATAGTAACAGTATAACAGTTAGGAAAACAAAATTCAGAAAACCCACAAAGCACCCATTCTAAATGATGAAAAGATTTTAGGTCCACTACTCCCAGCCTCCAGTATAAACCAGTCTATGCCATTTAACCGAGTAATTCTAACAGAGGAGGAGGAAAGCATCTTTTTTGTTTTATCACAGAACCATTTAGTGCACCAACTGGTGCTAAAGCATGAACTGTCCATGTGTCAATGACTGTATCACATATTTCAGTGCAGGTTTCAGATCTTTACTCTCCTCCTGTTAAAAATTGCACTGTGTTTACAACTGGAATTTTTTCTACCTTTAGCACTCAGCCACTGGGTCTTGGCAAGAGAAGGCAAATGAAAAAAAGGTGTCAGCAATTTAGAATACTATATTCTTAATCAGGTTTGCTCATTGTAATGGACTGAGTCACTGCCTCAGGGCCCACATAAGTGGATATACATTGCAGGGTTTTATTATTCAAAGGGAAAATTTTGTTAACCTTTGGGTCCTCCTGCATTTTGGGAAATTATTGTCCATGTAAGTAGAAAACGGACATGGAGACCAAGTCACAACAAAGTCCTGAAACTTGCCCTACAGGCATAATATTAATTTGTGCATGAAGGGGATGAAGGCTAACCTTTCTACCCACTGTCTCTGTGGGAGCCACAACCCTGCTCTGAGCTCTGGTGACCACATTCTTCACAACTATAATAATGTTTTTTAACACATCTGTTACAACGTTGGTATATAAATACGCACAATAGCCTGTCGCTATATCACTGTCCTGAAAGAGGGTATCACATTTGTTCCCTCTGCTCCCTATTCTTCCAGCACAACGGCAGGTATTTACAGCCAGGACTTTCTTAGACTACAAATATTCTCGCTTTCTGCACCATGGTGGCACCTATGGTCCCTCTCTCCTGAATAATACCGGGAAGTGTAGTCTTCTCTTCAAGGGATCCATTCTGGGTTTACACCATGTGCGTAATCCTGGGCAGCAATGATACCCAGCACACCAAAAAAGAAGAATCAAGCCAGTAAAGTCTTCCATGGGATGCCCAGTCCTGCAGATGGAAATCCTGCTAGCCATCAGGACATCTGTACCTGCATACAGCCTCAAAACAGCTCTCCATATCACCACATAGATACAGCCCACAATTAACTATTTACACATCTTCAGTTTTCCTTTTCTCAGAACATATCCTGCATAAGCTGCAAAGTACAAAGTCTGCTTTATGATTAAAGGAGGGATTTGTTTGCAAAAAAAAGTTCTTTACAAAAACAGATATTCTAGTTGTCTATGCATATTGAATACGACATTTCCAAAGAAAACAACCAGAGCAATAGAAGAAGCATACCATCAAGAACACCTGCACCAGAGAGTTTAAAATCAGATCATATGCCACTATAGTGAACATAGTTTGTTTTCCATTATTGCTTAAATATGATGATAACCAATTTAGGGATTGACATAAAACCCATATTGTATTATTCTGAGGCTTTGTTAAGAGCAAAGAATGTGTGACCAAATCAAAGGCTTCACTAAAGCTAATAAACACAGCTTCAATCATATATGTGGCCTTTATCCACAGCTTGATTAATATCACATTTAACCTAGAATAAGGCTGAGGTTATGGAGTGCTTTAAACAAAAGCCAGATTTGAAATAGGGTAGGGTGAGGGGAGTAATATGTTTAAATTAATAAAGCCATTGATCTGTCCACACACCAAACATTTGGAAATGTTAGCTAATGGCATTAAAGCAGCTGAAAGCCTACGATTATTTAAATCCAAGAAAACACCACCTTTATGGTACACAAAAAGTCTTCCAAATTGTTCAGAGATTCAGCAAGCACTGAGACATGCTGAAGGAATCATGAAAGAAAATGATCGCAGAGTTGAGCTGCAAAAGAGGGATTTCATCCACCCATCTCTTCAAAGGGTAATTAATTGTTTTCAGTACTTCATTAAAATGTATAGTTTCAAAAGAGGAAAGGTTGATCATGGATTTTAAAAAAACAAACAACACAACAAATTAGATTAACTTGACTTCTCAAAGGTCAGAAGGTTTCTAAATCTGTTAACAGGCCCAGTAATGATTATTTAATGCCTTAACTATTTGTTATGTCTGTTACAATTTAGCCCAAATCTTTAATTCATTAACATGAGTTGTTCTAGCTCTACTAAAAAGTCCTTTCATTCCTTTCCAAATGCTCTCAGATTCCTCAGCCTTTTTTTTACATGATAATCTAAATAAAATGCAGTTTTTGCTTTTCTCGATCCATCTTTATTTCCATTTCAAAGTTGAGTATAATACCCGAATCAGCAACACATCTGCTATGTCTATTATTTTTGCCATTTCTTATCTCCCTCCTGAGACACTTCAGCTTGTCATGGGTCATTTGAGGATAACAGTTCCCTGCTTTAACATGACTAGTTGTTACAAATCTGAACTGACTGGGAATGATCACCGTCCAGAAATTAAGCAGTTACATCCATAGTGAATAGCTATTAATACACCAACCGGTCCAACAGCTCAGGGTTGCAGGGCAAATGTGTAAGAGAGGAGAGCAAAGATTTTCCCACTAAGAGAGCAGCTCTCAGAATTGCCATAAGAAAAGTTGCTTCTGATGATAGAAAATATCTGTCCTTCATATAGAGGTGAAGTTAACAGAAGGCTTTAGAATAAGTCAATGAAAGGAATTTGTAATAAATGGATGGCATTTGCCCAAAAGCTTGAATACGATATTGCTGGACCAGTAAGGAGAAGTAAACTGCTGGGAGACAACACGGGCCTAAGGGAGACCCTGGGAATGCACAGGCAAGATAGGAAGAGCCTGGCTTGCATCAGCCGCAGAGGAGGGGGGTAACTACAGCTTTCAGAAGGTCAAAACAGGTAAGTTTATCGCCAAAGTGCCATTTTCATTTGCAGATGCCTGAAGACACCCAAGAAGGGATAAGCTTACTCCTGCGTGCAATGCATATACTCTACGCAGCCAGCCACACACTTTTATATAACCTGCACGGCTCTTTAAAGACAGGCATTTGCATGTAAAGCCCACTTACTAGGTTTGTGAAAAGTCGGTTAAAGTCATAACTCAGATGCAACAAAATGGGTAACAATAGTCAAAGCATTCACATGGAACCTAAACATATAGTATAACATCCATTTAAATTCAGTGACCTGACTGGCTGTATATTTGGGGGCTTCTTTATTTCTAGTGTCCTTCTGCTACTAACTACTTGTCTATTTGGTGCACAACAAATAAGTAACTGAAAAAAGGCAAATTCTGTGCTTTCAGTCAGATCCAAACATCACTGGACAGATTTCATTACTAATGGGAGCCAGCATCCATAGTGCTCAGATAAAATATTAAAAATTTATTAAAAGCATCTCCTCAGAGTTGAAAGCAGAAAATATTTAATCAATGCTGACAATCAAAGCATGACCTAGTGGAAACATACACAAGATTCATTCCAGCAAAGAAAAGATGGGTGGGCAAGTCTTCTTAACTTGCACTGATTTATTTCATATGTTTTGCTACGTGCACAGCTTCTTTCCCAGGTCTCTAATTGTACCTGTAGGCACACTGGTACACAGATCATCCCAAGCGATTCTCTTTATTCTCCCTTTTGAGAAGTTCTGATTAAAAAACAAACCCAGGAAATTCTGTTCAAATGGAGATGCCAGTATTTCACACATACTTCTGTCCCAGATTTGAATGAGAAGATGAAATAGCAGTTTTGGAAGAAGAGAAAGGGGGATGAAAACAAACAAAAACAGTATGAAAATGGTGGAATATTTAATTTGAACATTTCAGTGTAAATGACTTTTCCACATTTCCAAGTCTCTCACATCAAGCATGAGAGTACTTCAGGAATTCCCCAGGGCTTTGCAGATCCCACATCACCCCATGCTTCATATGTGATACCTAGCAGGTTACAGTACATCCAAAATTATGAGGGAGGCACCACAGAAGCCAGGTGTCAGTTCCTCCAAGCCTTCACCAAACACTTGAAATGTACTTCTCTGGTTATCTAACAATTTACCTGGTACACAGCTGTGTCCACACATTTCCTCTCAGGTTTTCCATCCCTAGGAGTCTTTTCTTTTGTTGCTCCCTGATCAGCTTTGCCTATCGTTCCCATTCTTACTCCTCCCAATGTATCATGTTCACCACCCAAACAGGTGAACCTATAGCAAGCCCATGAAGTGGATGTTGCAAGGCCAAAATAAATGGCAGTGGTGGGATGACCTGGGTCTACAGGACATTATGGTGGCTCACGCCAAGTCCTTCCTTACTCTGCACTTTTGGTTGTTGCACTTGGAGAGCTGCACAGGACGGCTCTGATCACATCACTTCCCGCTGCCATTTGTGCTTCAACGATCCCATAGAAAGACTGGCAGCTCTGGCTTTTCTCTTAGGCATTCAGTTCCCCCATGATCCACCAAACACTGTCATCCTCAAAGACCTTGGTGAGAACACTGCTCATGAAGAAGCCCTATCAAACCAAGACCAACTACATTTAATGTCTCTGCAAGTATATTCATATATTGCAGTATTAGCCAGGCTACTGCTGAATTATATCGTTCCATAGTACAGGAGCCTGTCCCATCTATGATTTTTATTCCTGAAAGATGTTTTAGTCACTTTCATTGCCACTGATGATAAAATATAAAAATACTGATAATACATTTCATAAAAACAAAACTGTCGTTTAAAAATATGTAATGTATATGCATGGATTTTCAATGAACCTAGAAAATTAGCAATGCAAATATTCTTGACTTTCCAAGACAGTTTGGTTCCTGAGAATATAATTCCAAATCATTAACCTCAAATATATTTGTGCTATGAACTTCAATGAAAACAGGATTAAGTCTTAAACAGAAATCAAAAATCCTATTTCACACATTGCTTATAGAGATATGTACATAATTTAATCCAAGAAATAGCTTTAAGGTACAGCTATAAAAATGTTGGGGGTGTGTGAATGTTCATATGTCTCTAAAAAAGAAAAACAATCGAATTAATTATATAATCAGAGAAAACAAGATGCAATGATGAAAAGCACTACAAAATTCTGCACATAGGAATAATTGTGGTCACAGGGAAAGTTGGAGGGTACTCTTTGAGAAATAATATGCTAATGGGTAATTAAAGACCCGTTGAAGACATGATACATCAAATGATACACTAAAGGTTTTATGTTCAATCACCATGCCTCAAATTTGTTATTCCCTGGCTTATGAATTACTAAATAGGCAAGTTTAATGCCTTATAGACTGTTCTAATGTTGTTTTCAAAGAGTATCCATAATAGACTTGGCTCTGCTACGCAACGATTTACTCATGTTGTGTGCTGGCCTGTATACTGAGATGTTTTCTATATGACTACACTGGCCTAACTCACCAAGCCTCAGCCTGGAAAAAAAACTAATACTTAAAAATCTTTAAGAGGCTTAGCCAGAACTGATAGCTTTGATGATGGTTCCACCTCTGGCTGTCTGAGAACAATCAAGGACCCACAGCCATCCAAGGACAGAAGAACAAAGGATGCCGGTAACATTTCATGCGAATGCGTCCAGAGACAGCGAGCTGTTGCTTGGGAGAAACAACGGAGGAGCAGAAACTCTTTGGCACGTCTCAGGGGTCAGCCTGCTAGCCTAACGAGTACGGCGGGACTGTGGGGCTCTAGGTAAGTTAAACATATGTAAAATCCACTGTTTAATTTTAAATCCTTTTGGCTAAAATCTTTATGCCTTACTGCTAAACAACTAAATAGTGGGGTTTTTTTTAAACAGGTTCTGGGTCACAAAATCCTGAGGCAGCATGACAACCTGCTCTGCCACCCCGCCTGCTGCAGCAGCAGATTGGACCCACGGGTGTAGGAATGGTGTATTTAAGATAAGAGTGAATGCAACTACATTGTAAAAGCAGAGTCACATAAACGCTGAGTGGGTTATAAAGTAGCTGCTATATATTTTATTTTCTCCTGCTTCTGACCCACACTCTCTCATCTTACTCAAATAAAGCTGTGCAGTGGGATGCACTTGCAAAAGAGCAAGTTCTAGTCAGAAAATCTGTGTCTGCACTTCATTGCCGAAACCTGAGTGTGTTTGCATCTCTGACTACCTCAGCGGGAATATAAATCAGAGAGTAGAAGTGGCACATGCTGAGGTTCACATCTATAACTCATTTTGTGGCCACAAAAATGTGGGCATATATTTGGCAGGTGCAAATTGCCAGACTCTAAAAATGGTGGGCCTTTTTATTTATCAGTTTCCACGCCAAGCACAGGCTGGATGGGAACTGGCTCCTGCCCAGCCCACTCGCAGCTCAGCTGAGTTGTGTCACATCCTTCGTCTCCCCTCAGCACGAGACACGGGATTACAGCACCTTAACAGAAGGCTGGGGCTGACCTTTCTGAAAACAGACCCCCCAGGTGCAGTCCTGTTTTCAGAAAATGTCTTGTTTTTTTTTCCTCTTGCACACAGACAGCTATAGGTAAGTAATGAAAAAGCCTGGGCAGGGCACACAGATAATTAAATGTTTCATCATTCTTTTGATTTCAAAGCTTGAAACAAGACGAGGTTACAGAGTTTTTTATGTAAAATACTTCAGATGGAGTCTAGCTATATAAGAAAATACTGGGATGGATCCAGATACAGATGTGCTATCTACCCAGAAACTATTTGGCAAGTCAGTGAACTGTGATATTGTAAGAAAGTCTGGGCTTCAGTACAAGTTTTCAAAAAAGTGCCTGTTGGCTGAGCTACGATAGTAAAGCTGTTTATTGGCAGAGAAGTTATATGGGAAGCTGAAATGAAGACCCTGCTTCTTTTCCCACTGTGATTTTTTTCTCACCACAATTAATTTATTATAGGTAGTTCAGTCCAGACCTTCTGCATAGTGGTCGAGGGACAAAGTCTAGACATAATTTATTGGCCAGTGCCTGGTGAAAACAGAATTGCAGCATCCACATTTTCCCTCTGTTTCTCTTTTTTCTTCTGCCAGACACATCAATTACACTATACGCTAAGTATCTGGTATGTGAGCCCAAACTGACTGAGGAAGGGTTTCCTTTGCTAGAGCTGTCCTCTATCATATTGAGATATTTTTCCATTATGCTAAACAGTAAATATCAAACTAAACAATAACAGCAGTAAAATTTTGATTACTTGGCATGCTTTTTCTGTCTTTCATATGAGCCCATAAAAACATGCGGCAATGTTCATCAGGTCCCTCCATTTCACAATTCCTGTTAGCTCACTAGATGTTTTTATAACCACTGTACACATTGACAAAGTAAAATGCAGAGCAGTTAAATGACATGAGCACAAGATATCAATGGCAAATTCAGGAACAGAAACCCAAAAACCTATCATCTGTGTTGTACGGGCGAGTACCCTGGTGTTGCACAGAAATATCAGAGTAGCAAACACTGTGGTATGGAAAGAGGCCAAGAACAGCAGAAGCTTGGCACTTGGAGGGTCTGCTTCCCATCTTCAGAATGCTTTACAAATATTAATTTGACAATTCACTAAATAATCTTTAGAAGAAGGACTAGTATAGGTTTGTGCTAAGTGGGAAGACAGCTGGGATTGAGCGTCTGATCCTGGGTCGTCCATCAAATCAGCAGCACAGATGAAATTAGAACTAAGCCTTTCTGCATCCCAGGGCCACAATGCAGAAGGTTAAATAACCCCACTCGCTGTGGGGACAGAAAGGCCCACTCTTTTCCATGCAGCCATGCAGCTGGGGCTGTGAAGCCCTGTCCTCCCACCAGCGCCAGCACAGAGGTCCCTGGTGGGTCCCCGCTCACTCCAGGCCCCACAGACATGGCAGGGACCGAGGGGAGAGGTCCCACAGCCTGAGTCCAGTCTAGAAGTGAATTCAGACTCATTCCCTTGAATGTATTTGCCTGGTTGGCCCAAAGGCAATGCAGCTCCAAGACAGGGCAGTGGTCTCTGTTGCTTTTACCCGTAGCCCAAGCAGTCGCTGGGGTAGTAACCGCAAGCGTGCAGGGGAGTACAGGCATCACTCCCCTGCTCCACCAAACCTCCGCCAGCAGTGACGGTGCCTGGAGGAGGAATGGCCCCATTTGACCTCCAGGCTGTGGCAGGGTTGCATGGCTGCCAGCCAGGCTGCCTTATCTGTTCCTTTCTAAAATGGGTGTATGTGGTGTATAAGTTACTGCAAAGGGTTAAAGATTGCTGTGGTAAGGCTGGTTCATGGGATGGGAAAACAATCTGACTTTAAATAAGAGTAGGGAGTATCCAGGCTCCTCAGTGCTTGACAGGAACACTTCCAAAGGCTCCCCAAAACACTGCTACTTTCAGCTCAGCTCATCATGCCCCTAGGACTGATATTGGCACGGGGTCCCTCTGTCCCACCTGCTCCGAGCTCCTCTCACCTGCCCAGCAGCCCCACCGATCGGTCCAAGCTCCTCTTCAACACCTCCTGCCTACATGCCGGCAGGAAGCCATCCTTCTGTGCTTTTTAGGTCCTTGTTCTCACCTCTAATGGAATTGCTCCATTGGAAGAAAAATACCATGGGGCCATTTTTGGCTGTTCCTAATTCTCACCCAGGCAGAAACTCAGCATTAATTCAACGGAAGAGTCATTTGAGCAATAACTTATGGAGCAATGATCTAGATGTTTTCATGTGGTGCTTTGACAAAGCTGACACTGAGATGTCATTAGCATGTTTGTGAATAAAAATCAGGCAAATTTGAAAAAGAAATTATATCTCTCTGGGAGCAGAATAATAGAGGCTCTTACATAAATATGCACTCAAGTCTAAATGGTGATACTGAAAACAGCAAAAGTAGCTATTCAAAATAAAACAAAAATCATACAAGGAATTTCTCCTAGCAACCTTTCCCAAGGATCTATAATACTAGCATATAGTGGCTGCAGTAAAAGATGACCTGAAGGAAATAAAAGTCAAGAATTGTAAATTTACAGAACAGATGATATTCCCCAAACCCCCAAGAGTTCATTTACAGTATTAACCTTTTTGCAACTGCTTAAGCGCCTCAAGCCTAACTCTTTCATGCAGAATTAGGAAGAAGCAATGTGGACTGCAAAAAACATTAGAAAGAAAAACCCTAACATTAAGGTGATCCAGAAGTAGTTAAGCAGTAAATTTATCAGACGAAAGTTCATCGCATTCACTAAATTATTCAGGATAATTGAGGGCAAAGGCAGGCTGTGGATAATTGGAAAAAAAAATATGAGTCAATAAGCAACAAATGGCAGCTGAAATTCAGTGTAGACAATATAAAGTGATGCATATCTAAAAAGAAATAATGATTACAGTGAAAGAGAAGGGACTTAGGGTTATCATAGATGGCTCATGAAAATATCAGATCAGTTCTTATTAGCAGTCAAGAAACTCCAGAGTTTTAGGAAAGAGAAACCAAAATAGAGAACATCTTTATGCTGCTGTAGAAGTTTCCTCATCCTCCTAAACCCTAGATACTGAGTGCAGTCCTTGTTCCCTTGTCCCACTATGGCTGTAAGTAAAATAGAGAGGTTCAGAGAAGGGCAATAATTATGATCAAGGCTGTGGATATAGAAGCTGTGGATATACATTCAAATCTGGGACATACAAGGAATGGCTGAGAGGACCAGGAACCTCCATCTACAGAAAAGATGATTTAGGGGGAATACGATCGGAGCTTACAAAACCATGAGTGGCATGAAGAGGGTAGGGATTGAGCTTCACTGTCTTCTTGAATACAAGAACTAGAAGTCTCCAAAGGAGCTAGTAGAAACCATGCTGAAAATGAAAAATTAAAAAAGTGCGTGTTCTTCACACAGAGGATAGCAGTCCTCCAGTGATTTTGTTGTTCCTAGTAGTTTACATAGGTTGAAGAGGAGAACAGACAAGCACATGTAAAAGCAGCCCACTGAGGGTTAATAAATACAAAACCACATCCGGTTTAGAAAGCTTCCTGAGCTGGAAATAGTCAGAGGCTGAGAAAATATTCATACAGGCTTGTCCAGACCTTGATGAAGACAAGATACTGATCTAGGCAGACCTTTGGGCTGGCAAAGTATTCCTGTGGTTATGATAAATTAGGATAGGTAAGCACATCTCACAAGGCTTTCTAAGATTTTGAGGCAAAACAACAAAGGGGCAGATTTTCGCAGTGACCAAAGTGTTTAAAACCATTAAAAAAAAAATCTGATCCTAAACATTCAAGCCCAAAATCTCTATTTTGCCTCTTGAAAACTTCAATCTGAATTCAGAACAAAACAATGATATGACCAGGTAAAATGGTGACCCACAATGCAAGTGGAAACAAATGTTATACATCCAAAATGAGTGCTGAGATTTTTCGTTAACTACTGTACTACTCACACATTGGTCATATGTCATACGTATTCCTATAGACTGCTTCTATGGAAAGGTGAGATCTTTTAACACAAATGGAGAAATATATCTCTTTTGTTGGCAGGCACTGTTCATGTCCTGCCCTCAGTAACAAAAGTCCACCCATCCAATTACAGTGGCAAACACGAAAAGCAGAATCTTGCACTTCCGTGGACATACAAATATGTGATTGCTTATCTGAAAGCAGCATGTAGGTGGATGTTCAAAGGTGACCTTCCAATAACAGAAACCAAAGTATAATACTCTCTCCGTAAATTAATATCTGACCCATATTTTGTTGTTTTATTCTTCGCTTCTATTTGAAGCAATGATTTGGGTAGCCCGACCTGGACAGTAACATCTTTACCAGTATTATCATCATTTGCCTAATCACATCCCCTTTGCTCTGCAAGCGATACAGGAGCTCCACAACGATCCTCCACCTATCCCTGTCCTTGGCTTTCTAGCTGATTTCCAGCCTCGTAGCACAATCCTCTGTAATTCAGAGGGCTTCTCTGCTCGTGTGTTGCCTGAAGTTCCCAGCTGAGCTCCTGAATCATGAAAATCCTGTCCAGTTTCCTCAGTTTAACTAACCCATTCTTCTTCTTTAAGACTAAGCTCAACAAATCTATTCTGTGTGTGTCTTTGTTTTCTGCTTCAGCCACTAAATCTCTGAAAGCTGACAAGGATTTAGATTTTTGGACAGGCTTTCAGACCTTTCTATTTCTTCATTCTATCTGCCATAGTCATGTGTACTTCACATTTCTACTGAAGAAATGAAGTGTCATCTTTAGTAGTAGTTTTTGTTATTGTTACTGTTATATCGGTTGTCAGGAGACTTAAAGTTACTTGCGATTTTCTATTTCTAGTTTTCATATCTTCATTGTTGCTACCAAAAATACCATGGGTATTTTTCCTAGTCACACACACTTTCTGTTGGGTGATGAAGCATTATTTGTGATTTCTGCATTCTGTGAAAATCACATGCCCAGCCACCAGGTTCAGAGGACACTGCAATTCATCAAATTTTATCCTTATCACTTGATTTCCAGTGATCTAATACATTATCACCACATACTTTCGTACTGCTCATTAGAAATTAGAGACATATTTCACAGGAGATTTTCCTGAGAAGCTCCTCCGGGACCCCTTGCACTCAGGAAAGCCTGGTCTTGCCCAGCATTAGGGAAACCTAAGAGATGCATACTTGTGTTTCCAGTCTGCTGAGACCTCTCCAGAATTCCCAAATGGACCTTCTGTGGTCTGAAAGGGGAATCATCTGATTGTCATGAACAATCGTAATTAAGGCACCATGAGAAATTTTACCAAAGACTTTTGGAAAAACAGAGGCTTTGGCAATTTACCACACACATACTAAAGGGACTTCATTACATGATTTTACAATTAAGGAGAAAACATCAAAACATATTGTCACATTCATGTTAAAAACAATGGCTTGTATTGAAAAGCATCTGTTTCAAGTTAACTACAGATGTGAACTGTTAATAGAAACCATGACATTATCATTGGTGTTTTTGTTTTAGTTCACTTTGTATCACAGAAAACTTAACTGATTCAGGCATCTTTTAATAAAGTTGATCTTAATCCAATTAGGCAGAAAAATTCTGATATTTTAAAGAAATGGGTATAGTTTGGAGCCCTTTCAAGTACAAAATTTTCCCTAATGTCTTTTGAAATACAAGGCATTTTTATCTGTATAGTATATGAGCTATATGACTGCTGTAGACACTTTGGGTTGATTCAGCTCTCACAAATACCTATTCTGTACCTTTCTTACTTTTGGAGCTATTTCACATGCAAACCAGCACGAGAACTGTAGCAGAGCATTTGATATTCCCCCATCAGCAATTTGCAAGAAAAAGAAAAAGAGGAAAAACACTCTACTCCTTGGCTAATGCCAAAGTGCACAGTCACTGGGAGGAAGGAGAGAAAACACACGCAAGACAACGTCGGTCACCAGTGAGCACATGGACAACTTTATGAGTGCACAGAGAATGTAGCAAAAGGGCAAAATGCAGTTGACCAGACGCTTTTAGGAGCCTGTGGCAAATCTGCAAAGTAGCTTGAGAGAACTTAAAGAGAAAATATCTTTTATTGGATCAATAGGACTGCATGCAGCAGTGTGTGTGCATGGAAAAGTGTCGATCTGGGGCACTGGGTTTTTTCATGTGTGGTGTTACTAAACCAGCACTATTTTTACATACTCCAAAGTCCCAGCAAAATGATCTCAGAAGAATAAAGGAGCATTAAAAGGTATTCAACTGCAAGAGATGCATCATATATGTGCAATGTAGGTTTTCTCTTGATGGCTGTAAATCTCTACTCAATAGGCTAAAAAAAAAAGACTGGAGAAAGACTGGGAATGTTTTCCATTCTGGAAGCAAGGCATGTATCTGGCAAAGCTTTTAATTAATTCTTAAAAGGAGATGAACAGGATATTCTAAGAAAAGAACAGTATTTTTAACTAATGTTATTAATAGGCACTTAATTAAAGGAAAGTTGTTCCCCATTTGATTTTTTTCCTAAATCAAATAAAATTCAAGTGTTCTTTTTCCTTTCCTTCTAACAGATCAGTAAGTATTCATATTTTTGAAACAAGTCATCATTTTTTAAATAGTATTTATAAGGTAGTGTGTTTATTTTGTAGGGATTTCTAAGTTATTTCACTTCCATTGAAGGCAGCATGGAAAAAGATAGGCAAAAGATAACCTAATTACTTCTGTCAGAAACCACTGTGTATTAATACAAGTATTAACTGAAACATTTTTAACACCTGGTAAACAGCAATTTCCTACTAATTCTTTCCAGGTTGAGGTGGTAGATTGTAAAATGCTCAAATGTAGTTAACAGCTGACAAGGTTTCATAAATTATAACACTTTGCCTGTTGGGAGGGTGGATTGCTTCGTTCATCATCGATAGAGTAGAAATAGCTTCCCTGTACTCTTTCAATGGCAGGACTAGGATGCAAACAAAAATTTTGTTCATCTGAAGCTCCCAAAAGCTTACTGTTAGAATTTCTGTAAGTGTTATACAGTGAAATAATTTCTGCTGACCTCTGCATTTTTAAACTTCATATCATTACATTGCTTTTCTGCAGCCAACATACAAATCCAAGACATATAATGAGATGTGTTTCTCAAGGGCTGTGATAAAAATTTACATTTTTTGAGCAAACAAGTTTTTTCCACATATGAAAATGCTTAAACAAAAATTTAATGACTGGATCCAGAAAGCTCCCTTCAGGCCACAGAAAATTACTTTAATCTGTGAATGTGATTTGCATCCATCAGAAGACAAACTTCTCAGTCAATAGTATAGTTAGCCTAAAATGTGGCTTTATATTTGTTCTGCTTTAACGGTGCTTGTCTCTGTCATGCAAGGAAAAATTAATGCCTCTCTCTGCTTAAAGAAATGGTTGACTCAAAGGTGTTTATTGGTGGAACATTCATTCATTTAACAATACTTTCAACTAGCCACACTATATCCCTGATGAAAGGTTAGTCTGAAAATAATACTATGTAAAAGCACAAATTTAATTCTGTTTTACCAATATGACCTGAAATGCTTCACAGAGATAGTTGTGGGAAAGCAGATGCACCTTCAAAGAGTTTAAAAACAAAGAGTTTAATAATCCTATACCTGTTTAACAGTATCATACAGTGTGAAAAGTTCCCATGATGAATGCAAGGCAATTGAGGCCACATGTCTTTCAGGGATGTAGTGATAAGTACAAACTCAGCCAGCTTGATGCTCCAGGATAGGTGGTAAGGAATGAATAAACCCAAGGTACCCAGTTAGCCTGGTTATCTAAAACTATGCCACAGACAGTCTCAAGCATTTCAGAATATGGCCCAAATAACTTGTCATTAATTTATCTTGTTTAAAATATGCATTGATCAAGCAGAACACAGAATGAGCTCTTTAAATTAGGAGACTTGTTCCGAACACTTCTTGTGTTTATTTTCATGTCAGTATGCTAGCAATTGTATGTTTAGGTGGCACTGCAGATTTAAAATTTTCTACTGTCACATAATAAGGTTACAGGTTTGTTAATTTTATATTATAAACATAACCAGAAGCCAAAAAAAAAAAACCAAAACAACAAGGAAATTACCTTTCCCACCCTTTTCCTCCACGTATGGGGTTTCCACCCCCCTCAGCTGTGCCAAATGCTGAACCGACTGATTGTGTAGCTGGGGAAGGGGATGGGGAGGAAAATGTGGTTCTGAAGAAGGGGAGAAATAATCTCTTGCAGTGGAGATAAGGAAGCGTTTGACCATAGATGTTCCCATGGAGAGGTCTCTACCTCGCAGGGCAGTTCAAGGACTGGATGGCAACAACGTGCAGGGTTTCAGGTGAGATGTTCATTTGTCAGACAGAAGAAATAGAAGGATAAAAGAATGGGAGGAAAACCACTTTCCATGAACTCCCTGTTCTTTTCATGCTAATAATCACTTTAAGCCAAGGTGTTTATGCTGATTGATTATATTAAGCAAGCAGTACTCCGCTTTCTTTTGCCCATGAAATGGAGTTTACCACATAAGACAAACTGGCTAACAACAGGGAGGCCTTCATGCAGGTAAAACTTGTTGATGTTAGTGAACTGCTCTTTAGTTGGTCCTACTCAGGAAAGTACACGTGTCCATGTTCCAAGTTAAGCTAATACTTAAGTACCTTCCCAAACTGAGATGGAAATACTCTGTACTAAGTACTACAGTTTTTGTTATAATGTCACTGACAAAGGAGCTTCAAAGCAGCAAAGCGAACACTTCAAAGTTTCACACACACTAAATAAGGCACACCAAGCAGGACATTTGACACTAAAATCTTCACTAAAGTCACTTTCTGCTCACAGTTCATGAAAAGTGGTCTTACATGATAGGATAAACCAGGAAGCAACTGCAAAGCCTTCACGCATGTAAAACTTCTTAGTCTCAGTATGTGCTCCTCCAGAGGAGTTTTACTTTAGCAAAGACAGCAGCATTGAACCTAACACCCTGGCCATGATTTACAAAGGAAAAGTAAAGCTTTTTCCACTTAAAGTTCCTATCAGTTGCACTGGCAGTAAATTCCTCATCATGGAGGCAATCCTATAATCAACCCTACATAATAAATCTTTTACAGAGTTTAATCTCCATCATGAAAACCATTCATATGCAAGGTCTGACCTTCTGCCAGTCTTTAAAGAAATAACTTATGTACTGTAAAATCAAGCTATCTCAAGCTAAAACTTGTATTAATTCTCTAGCTCTTATCTTTTTCTTCTGAAAGCACATTAATTACTGTGTGATGGGTCCTTTTGGTATTGTCAAATTTGTTTTCTCATTCATCTAGAAGTCCTTACAGTGAACTAGAGCAAAACATCAGGTTGAAGAGGTTTCTTTTTCAGTAGTTTGACTATTTCTTAACAACTGCATACTTATTTCATTTGCAGCATAGCTCTAATGATGAAAATGTAAGGCTTTCCTAATGCAGAAATGAGAGGTTCCCATATTAAAATGGTTACGGCACTAAAACATGGATCCTATAACCTCTCCTCTGGCAGCATCCACAATTCAGGTAAGCAGTTAAAAAGCTCTCAGTTTGGCATATAGCTGCTCCCAGTGCAAGTATCAGCTGAGTTAGAAAACAACAAAAGCTGGAAGTATAACAACCTCCTTTCTCATTTTCTCATCCATTATAAGATTGCAGAAAAAGAATTGAACCCCTTATCTGCTCCACCATGCCTTCTCCAGGGACTGTCATGAAGGAAAACTGCTGAAATATATGAATTTCTTTTCTTCTTTTTATTTGTACTTCCCATTTTGATCATTTGATGTATGTTATGATCTGCAAAGTATGATCTTCCCAGTAAAGGGCTGAGAGCCAATTTATAGCATCAGCATTGCAAAATGGGACTTGCAGGAGGAAATCATTGACAGACATTAATTAAAATTACCTCATTAAATCTAGCATCGTCCCTTTACCACTACGTAAATCTTAATTTCTTTTTGATAACACAGTATTGATCCAAGAAAGCCCAACACCTTGTGTGAATGTTTATGCCTAACTAATGGCTTTTAGTTACTTCCTTTGAACTTATATGTATTGTACCTATGACTGAAAATTATTTCAGTTTCCAAAGAAACAGCCACATGGCTGGGCATTAATCAAGCACCTCTTCAGTGATTCCTAAAGTGCTAGGTCACCATCCAGCTGTCACCAATCAAATTTTTTGTGGCCATTTTCTGCCCCAATGATTGAAATTTGAATTATGCAGCATTAGTAACTCAGAAGGCTGTTTCCCATAGTCTTGCAGGCCATCAAGTAGGAAAGTTAGAATGCAAAGAGACAAAAATTTCATCATCATACTGATTTTCTGTTCCAGATTAGGTCCGTTCTCCTACCTGTGATGCCTCCTAATAAATGGTGATTATTCAATACCTCCATAAATATGAAGTATAAAAAAGTATGAAGTAAGTATTTTTAAAAAATCAAAATAGCACTAGATACTCCTAAGTACTCATCACTTCCTCATCACACTCTAATTCCTATAATCATCACACTAAAACATACTTGAGAGATGACAGCTTTGGGACCTCAGTGCTTGAAGTGTGTTTCTGAGTACCCTTTGCATTAAATACATCATCTTTACTGAACCAACAGCTCAGCTGTATCTATGATCAAATAAGCAAGTTTTGAACAGCATCTGTTAGCCTGGAGTGGGACTATTTATACTGGTCTTTGCATTGCAGTTTTCTAATATTAATGCTATGAGCCAATTTACTATGCAGTGCAAATATTTGATAGTCTGTTACTCCAGGATTGTTGCTTACAGCATCACAGGTCACTCCTGATGTGAGAGTGCAGAATAGTAAGGGATATAGAAAGAAAGAAAGATAGACACGAAGTGGTCAAGTCTACTTTGAAAGGAAGTATGATGAAAGTGTTTAGCAAAGGTCCTAGCAAATGATACACCCTATACAGTGCAGTTGACTTGTGAATTTGAGCATTTCCACATGTGCTGGGCAGCTGGCATATGTGTCACTGTGCCTGCTCAGAATTACTGGACTGGGGAAATTTACCCTGTGAGAAGGGAGCAGAACACAAGCAGAACTCTCTCAGCAAATGTAACCATCACTGATTAAACTTAACGTTACTAGGGAACCACTAGGGAACCATAATAAGATGGCATTAAATAGTCATTGACTCATTTCCCAATGAGCAATGAAAACTGAAAGGGTTACCATATGCCATTAATTTAAACGATATCAGAGGGGCCTCATAAGAATGAGAAATGATTACCATGGGTAATTTGTAGATATATTAAGTCAGGTTACTTTTGAATCTTGAGATTTTTTGCAAACAAAAAGAAAAAATATTTTAGAAATTCTCTTTCGTTACTAAAATGTTATTTTCTTGAATCGAACTCTAAGAGCAGAGGAGACATCATCTGTTGTCACCCCAGGTAGGTAATTACTGGGTTGAGACCATAAATATCAATATGTCAATAATTAAGGGAACTAATATTGACTTTGATTTACCTATATGTGGACCAGATTCTTGGCTGGCATAATAATCAGCATACCTCCATCCAAGTCAGTGCTATCGAGCTGCATCGATTTACAGCCATTGGAGACTGAGATGATATAGACAATAGCTGTTTTTAGAAGGCATTCTTTGGAAGAAACCGTTATGATGAGGCCAAATTCTACACCCTTTACTCAGATGTACAGTTCCAATGGGATTAAGAGTAAGAAAAAAATGCGGCCCATCTTCTGAAGGTTATGTCTGAGAGTTGAACATAAATTCTGATGCAGCTTAATAAGGATCACATTTGAGCTACATACATACACATTAAAAATGCCATAGAAGATAGAATAAATTTTAAAAGCAGTGGTGCTTGAAACACAAGCAGGCCTGAGCCGAAAAGATAAGAAACCAATGCAAAGCATAGATGCTAACATTGTTCTCCCTCTCTTACTTGACAGCTGCTTGTCTGAGGATCTGTCATACGGAAAATATGTGAATGTGATGAAACATCTGTTAATGTATCTCTGCTCCCACCCAGCTTCTTAAAAGCAAAAACTGTAGGCTTGTTACTATTTTCAATAGTGCCCAGACACTTGTTCTGTGCTTCGTAGCGTGGGGACGGTGATGTCTCAGGGCTGCCTGCCTGCTTGGGGCCGGAATGGCAGTGCGCTGCAGTCATCTCAGGCATGTGGGCTAATACAAAGACAAGGTCTTAAAGCAGCGTGTAATCCTAAAAAGTGCCATTCCAGAGGATTTCCATTTAGGAATACTTAACATGAGGAGACATAAATGCACAAGCAGCCAGTTTAGTTTGCAGTATGCTTTGCTACGGAGATAATTACTAGCTCAACTGCTTCTGTTACCTCTTTTCATCTTATTAGATAGCCACTTCTCTGATCTCTTGCATGTTGACAACACATGGCATTCATACCTGCTGGAGACACTGACAAATTATTCCTGGCATTTGTTATGATTACTTTGTTTCCTTACTGGAGAAACTGGGAGAGTGTCAGCAAACTGGGTGCAATTAGGAAAAAAACACGGAGGCTCCTTTTTCAGATAGAAAAGGGGAATAAAAGTAAAGAGTCCAAATGCTTGTTTCTGTTGGCTTTAGCAATAGCCAGGCAGCTTCACAAACTTAATAAAATGTGCTCCCTTCTCCTTAATGCCTATAAAATATATATCCCTGTACAGAAACAGCAATCTCACACCAGACTGAGATTGCAATGAAAAAAGTATATTGGTTCAACTGAGCATTATTTTTGTACTGACAGACAAGGTACTTTGTGTCATTTCAAAATCTAATACTCAGTATATTCCCATTTGTCTGCTTTTTTCCGTCTGCAAATGCAGCAGTAGGCAAGTTTAACCACATTAGGAAATTTTAATTTTCAACCTGAAGATGAGATGACAATCTGTCTCAGTTGCTGTCATGATCTTCTATCTCAAGCTGACATGTTTATTTTGGGGCATTTACGCTGTGGTAGAGAATGCCATGAAGGAGCTGAGTTATAAATGTCAGTTTTGATTGAATGTGACACTGCAAATAAACATGCCAATACACTCTATAACTTTGTCATCCTCTTTCATCCTTGCGACACTGCAGCTGATACCCCTGGGCACCTGCTGCCAATAAGTCCCTAGAATGGTATGGGCATCAGGCAGGCATATATGAAAATGACCCATGAATACCAGCTAATAAGAACAGAATTTAGATGTGAAACCATAGCACCATGAAAAACAATGTAAAAGCTCTGGGAAAAAACAGTTGATGTTCACTGCAAAATTCTCTGCTACCCAGCAGTCATACCCTTGTTTAAAGAAGAAACCACGTAGCAACAGGAAGAAAGAATCACACAAAATGTCTGTGATCGTCCTCAGATCAGCCAGTGAAAGTTTTCTTTTAAAGAGCAGTCTTCATTGTGCTACTTCCACTGTAAAATGGGTGCAGAGGCAAATCTCATACAATGACGAAGGTGGAAAAATCATAATAAATCTCCATGTCAGTGCCTTTTGTTTTTACTGCTTTGGATGTGCATTTTGCAGAGCTGTAAAAGCATGGAAAAACCTACCAAACAAGCAAATGCTCTTCTTTAACCCTTTGGCACTGGGCAAGGAGTGTCTGGAAATGTTGACTTTTAGTGTCAAGGGTATCAAAACAAAACAAAAAAAACCCCAGCTCACAACTCTCAAAGTCTGGCAAGAGAAGTGGAGAACATAAAAGCTGTGAAAATGAGGCTAGCTAGACAAAAATAAAGAAAAGGATTTGCACTAGAAAATATTAGGTCTCTGACTGATTTTTTGAACAAAGTAAGTTGATTTTTAAAAAACGTTGCACTGTTTCTGTTTTGTAAAAGTGGTATTTAAAGCAGAAAATGAAGAATTCGTCTGATTGCTACCAAAATAGCAGTAAACTAGTCTTCATAAGCTGTGTCTTATTGTCATGTTCCCCCATTCTAGTCAAAGAAAAAGTTTCAAATAAAGTGACGTGACAAAGTGTTTCTGAGTATTATAAGGTCACTTTCTTTCCCAAGCTTGAAAATCCAGGATTCGAATAGCTTAGCCACTATATCTAGGATTCAGATAGCTTTTCAGAATAAGAAAAGATAGAAGTAATCTGTATTTTGACACTAAGTTATGAATAAACAGAAAATTAGCTGGTGAACTCCTTTTAGCCCTGACATGCAATCATAATAGTGGTCCAGTTGCTCAAGTGGAATCAATGTAATTATGTCAAACAAAACCAGTAGACAATTTGGTGCAATACTGAATATATATGTATTCATAATGTGACTAAATATAGGCATGTATTTTTACATGTGCATGTGGGTACATGCACACATGTGTGTAGATCAGCTCCTTGATTTTAGCAAGATATTTTGCATGCTCTGTATTGTCCTTCCCCCTGTATTGTCCTGATCCCTGTGATTCCCATTCTAAGAATTTTTCTCCTGATCTCCTGTAGGTTGATGTAGGTTAATTCAAGATTATCAGGGCTGCTGGACATGCAGCATTCAAAACAGCAGTGCTCGAGTGGTTTAACTTGTACCTCCAAGCTTGGCTGTGTCCCTAACTTGATGGCTCTGACTATGCATGTGGTACTTGTGGGAGCCCCAGTGCTCCAGCGAGTACCACTGCCCTCTTTCCTTCATTTGGAGCACTCAGGTACAAAATGCAGCAAAAGGGGCTGACTTGGCTAAGCAGGTCAACCGTCCAGAAGGAAGCTGTTTGCTAGAAGAAGAGAAGAAAAGAATGAAACTCAGTTCAAGCACCCCCCTGCCGCACTGCTGCCCTCATCTCTGAGCTAGCATACACCTTGTGCCTTAATCTTTGCTCCACATCTTCTCCAGCTGTGGCCCTGGGTGAAGGGGGACGTAAGTGCTGCCCCTTGAACCAGCCTCATCCCTTTCTGAGTGCCTCCGGTGTGCTCAGAAAACCTCCATGGGATGAGGTCCCGCAGGAGATGGTTGTGTCGGGGGACCTCTCAGTCTGCCCCTGCGCTGCTAACAGATGCAGGGGGCAGTGAAGGGGGCAGCTGGCAACACCCACGGGCCCCACGGGGGATCTTTGTGGAGCAGACGGCATCAGGTGGCTCCCAAAGGCAGGCAGGCCGGTGAGCTTTCCCCAGTCAAAATGTTTAAATCCATCTTCAGCACTAAATCAAACAGTTCAAAATAATGGCTGCAGTTCACTGTTTGTGAAATGAGGATAACAAACACATAATTACTTGGAAGGGCTGTTATGAGGATTAACGTGTGAAAGTTTGAGAGGAGCTCAGATATGGGGACACAAATCCCCAGACGGGGACCATTTCTGTAAGAATGCTGAAGTACAATTTCTAAAGCTCATGGCAAGAATAATCTTCCAGCTCATTCTTCTTTCAATGCTTTTCCTGGCCAGTGAAAAAAAATAAAAGGTTTGGCCATACTTCTGGATGTAGAGCTTCTTCCTTTTTCCCAGGCAGAAGAGTAGGAGTGTTTAGTCCTGTGTTTTGTGTGTGTGTCACTAAAAAAAGAAGAAAATAGGTTACAGGAACTGTGACTACAAGATCTGCAGGTGTGTGTCCCATGATCACAAGCACAGCAGCTGGAAGGTCAGGAAATTGCTGGTTTCAACTTTGAAGAGGCTGGATAATAAATTCAAACTAAAATTAAACCACCTCACCCCCCTGGGAAAAATCAAAAGCATTTGTTAAACCTGCAAATCAACAGATTGCATATTTTACCTGGACTGATTTTGAGCTATGTGACTCTTCCTTCAAATTAAAATTACATTAAAGGACATACAGCTACTGTGTACCTTTTTGTTCTGTCACCTTTCTGCCTTGATGACTATTGCAGTTGCTGTAGATACTGGAAGACTAAATAAGAGGCACCATGTTCTTTAAAGGAGCCATGCAAAGTTCAGATACAATGCTTATAAAAGTATTTCCAATCCAGCAAGTAAACTAAGAACTTGAGAGTGTCAGGAAAGCCAAAGCTCAAATGCAGTTGAGACTTGCAAGGGATGTCAAGTGCAACACGAAGAGCTTCTACTACTGTATTAGTAGGAAAAGGCTGAACAGGGAAAATTGTAGCCTGTTGCTGAATGAGACAGATGATTTAGTGAGAGCAGACATGGATAAGGCTGACATTGCTTTCTTTGCCTCAGACTTCACCAACAAGGTCTCCCAGGCCTCCATGCTTATTGAAAGGGTTCAAGAAGGGAAGAACAACCAGCAGCATAGAAGGATCCAGTCATGGAATACTTGGGAGCTCTCAACTCACAGAAGTCCTTGGGACCAGGTGGGCTGCATTCAAGGGTCTGGAGACAACTGGCTGATGCCCTTACAAGGCTGTTCTCTCTCATCTTTGAAAGGTTGTAGAGATCAGGCAGATCCCCTGATGACTGGGGAAAGGCAAACATCGCACACATCTTTAAAAAAGGCCAAAAAGACAATCCAGAGAATTACAGTCTGGTCAGCCTCACTTTGGTTCCTTGGAAAATGATGGAGCAAGTCCTCTTGGAGCAAATTCCTGGGCACAGGAAGAAGAATGTGACTAGGGACAGCCAGCATGGACTTACCAAGGGTAAACCATGCCTGACCATCATTGCCTTCCGTGAAAAAAATCACTGAGTTTGTGGGCAAGGGGACAGCAGTAGATATCCTTAGCAGGGCATTTGACAATGTCTCCCCCCAGTATTCTTTTATCCAAGTTGGGAGAAATGGTGGGAGTGGGTAGACAACCAGACGGATTAAAAAACATGGTTGGATGACTAGGTTCAGTAGGTAGTGATTAGTGGGTTGTATTCAACTTGGAGGCCAGAAGTGGAGTAATGCAGGGGTCTATCCTGGGACCTGTCCTGTTTAACAATGTGGTGGGTTGACCCTGGCTGGATGCCAGGTGCCCACCAAAGCTGCTCTATCACTCCCCCTCTCTCAGCGTTCTCTCAAGTGGAGACAAAATATAATGAAAGGCTCGTGGGTCGAGATAAGGACAGGGAGAGATCATTCACCAATTACTGTCACGGGCAAAACAGACTCGACTTGGGAAAAATTAATTTAATTTATTACCAATCAAATCAGAGTAGGATAATGAGAAATAAAACCAAATCTTAAAAACTTTTCCCCCACCCCTCCCTTCTTCCCGGGCTTAACTTCACTCCCAATTTTCTCTACCTCCTCCCCCCGAGCCGTGCAGGGGGACGGGGAATGGGGGTTGTGGTCAGTTCACCACGCGTTGTCTCTGCCGCTCCTCCCTCCGCAGGGGGAGGACTCCTCACACTCTTCCCCTGCTCCAGCATGGGGTCCCTCCCACAGCAGACAGTCCTCCACAAACTCCTCCAGTGTGGGTCCTTCCCATGGGCTGCAGTTCTTCACAAACTGCTCCAGCGTGGGTCCCTTCCACGGGGTGCAGTCCTTCAGGAACAGCCTGCTCCAGCGTGGGTCCCCCACGGGGTCACAAGTCCTGCCAGCAAACCTACTCCACCATGGGCTCCTCTCTCCATGGGGCCACAGGTCCTGCCAGGAGCCTGCTCCAGAGCAGGCTTCCCACGGGGTCACAGCCTCCTTCAGGTGCATCCACCTGCTCTGGCATGGGGTCCTCCCCGGGCTGCAGGTGGAGATCTGCTCCACCGTTAACTCCATGGGCTGCAGGGCACAGCCTGCCTCACCATGGTCTTCACAAAGGGCTGCAGCCTGGGAGTCTCCGCTCCAGCACCTGGAGCATCTCCTCCCCTCCTTCTTCACTGACCTTGGTGTCTGCAGGGCTGTTTCTCTCACATATTCTCACTCCTCTCTCCGGCTGCAATTGCCATTGCGCAGTTTCCCCCCCCCCCACTATGTTATCACAGAGGTGCTACCACCATCACTGATTTGCTCAGCTTTGGTCAGCAGCAGGTCAGTCTTGGAGCCGGCTGGCATTGGCTCTATCAGACAGGGGGGAAACTTCTAGCAGCTTCTCACAGAAGCCACCCCTGTAGTCCCCCCACTACCAAAACCTTGCCACACAAACCCAATACAAACAGCTTCATCAATAACCTGGAGGTGGCATCAGAATATTTGCACATCATTTACAGCCCAGCCCAGCCACGCACATGAAAATGAACAGTAATCCTTCTCTTTCAACAAGAAGGAATATATTTTCAATGCACCTGATCTAGAGGCAGCAGTCTTTCCTAGTTTCACGCTCCTATCCTGTGCCTCATATCACATTTTCCCAGCCCACCCCTGCCCTTATCCCTTCCTCAACCTATCCCAGTTTTCCCTGTTCCCCATTCCATATTTTCTGCTTTTGCCTTCTTTTCCCCTGGTTCCAACCCACTTCTTCTCTCTGTTCCTTAACCTAGGAGAGTGCCTCTCCTCCCCGCTCCTCTCCTCCCAACCAGGCTCTGTCTGAAACATCCATGTTTTCTCCTTCTCTCTCTAAGCTTCTAAGCTGCAATCAGGAGAGCATTGAGAGCACAAGACAGGGCAGGCCCTGGGTTTACTCTCACATCCCCTGGAAGGCACAATAATTGTCCCAGGGACAGCCCCCCACAGATGCTGCAGCTTCAGCCTGGCCCATGCTTGATGCATATGGAGTCTTCAGAGATGCTGGTGCTGACCTCTGACAAACATGTGGAAATGGTGTTTCTGGGAGACTAACAAATTAAGGTCAGGTTGGTCTTCACAAGGATAGCAATAGTCACTCATTTGGGATCTCATTTTCAGTGCTTGCCAGATAAAACAATTTGGCCAAAGCTTAGACACAGTAGAGATACTTAGTGAAAAGTCTGTATAACATTTTATTATCACTAGGAAAGCATTAAGGCATCCCTGACTTCTTTTTGATCAACTTTAACTTGAAACAGGAAAAGAAACTTAAAGTAACGTCCAAGGTGGAAGCTAATCAGTCTGAGCTATTAAAGCCTGTGGCAACTGAAGAGGATGGTGACAATGGAAAATGGAAAGCAAACTTAACTCGCATTATCATGTCCACTTCTTTCTAAACCAAAGGTAGAACCAGTTCAGCCACCTCTGTATGTAATGTCTCTCTTAAAGAAAGCAAATATGGACAGAAACCATCTCTTCTTCCCTAGCACAGGGTAATACAGAGTGGTGCAGTAGTGCAGCACAAGGACGATTAATAATTCTTAAAAATCAATTGAGCAGGTGATCCTAATCATCAGACAGTGGTGCAGCCAAGTGGTGTCCGGGAGCAGGAGAGAGAACTAAGTTCTTTCTCACTTATTAAATGACAAAGTAATGAAAACAGGACTGTTCTCTCAAATCTAGGCACTCTTTATATGTCCATCCACCTTAATCCAAGAAGCAGTTATGCTCATTAAGGATATCCAGTGATTTGACCATATTCTACCGGCTTGTAAAGGGGAGACTTTTAAGAGAATTCCAAGAAAAATGGAGAATTTATATCAAGATTTGAGATTTGTTCATTTAGTATTAATGAAACATGAAATATGCCAGCTGCCAAATTTGCCAGTCTAGGCAGGTTTCCAGATTAGCCTGCTTTAATACTCTATTTTCTTTCTTCTTTAGTGGTGATATGAAATAAAAATAGCATTGGGGATTTTGTTTTGTTTTGCTTATTTTTTGTCAGCATCTGCGGAGGCTTTGTTTTTAATGTTCTTGCTTAATATCATATTCTCCAGAAGATCCAGAAGTAACATAGCCAAAGATAGCTCCAATTATCCAATATAGAGTATGCAGGAAAACACAGTATTATGAATCTTTTTTCTTCTTTCTATATTTTGCATCTGTAATCAAGCCCATGTTCAAATAATGACACTTAGACATCCTATTACTTGATTGTGCCTTTAATTCGGGAAGTGAGATAAATGAGTGGTATCAGCTGGGCCACCAATTAACTATGCATTGAATTGCAGTTTCAAAAATAGACCCTAAGTTGACTCTCCTAAAAAGACTGGTCCCACAATATGAGTATACCACGTGCATTTGTACATGTGTTGTTAAAATATACACAGCCATTGGACATTTCCTAATATGCATAGGATAATATGAGGTGGGCATGTACTGCTCACTATGAAAGAGCATCCAAAAAGACAGGAACGGACTCAGGGGCTTGCAACGTGAGTGACCATCCAACATCTTCAGGTCTCTGGTCATGTCTACACGACAGACTGTGGTGCTGTGCGTGGACACAAGGCTTGCTGAGCACCGAAAGCAGTATTGCTGCAGTGCCAGGGTTCCCCCGTGGTAGCATGCAGTGCAGAGCACCCTTAGCGCTTCTGGCTAGGCCTGGCTTGTTCAGAGCTAACTGGGGCAGATAAGCCAAGAAGTGCGTTGCATTAGCAGCATTTGCAAAGTGAAGGCAGCCAAAGTACAATGCATTCCTCTCTAGTCAAAGTGGTGTGGAAAGACCACAACCTACCCCATTTCCAGACAGTAAATTACATACACATATATACTCTAGTCGATCCTGCTCTGAGCAGAGGGTTTGGACTAGACAATCTCCAGAGGTGCCCCATACCTCAGCTACTCTATGATACCTTGGGCAAACGTCGATGCTATTCATCTCCTCATTAAAATGCGAAGATAGCACTACTTTGAAAAACCTCAGAGTGGGTAAATGGAGGAGGAGCTGGGGAGAGCGTAGATGTAAGTGGAATGTCTGAACAGAGAGATCTACAAACAGAAAATAAATTTTAAATAGAAGAGCTGGATAGTGGCACAGGCAGCTGGTCTAGAAGAAAGCTAAACCCATTTTTAGCAGTCAGGTTTTCTGGGAAAGAAATGGACTAAACAGTCATTGTGAATAAAGTATCTGAAGTCTTCAGCTGTATTTTTCTGTCAGTGAATCACTGGCAAGTATCTCCTTAATTTTGAGAATTTGCCATAGCTAATTGTCCTGTAATTTATGCAAATCTATTTCCATCACGTACACAGAATACTGGCTATTAGTAATTTATGAGTAGTAGTCAGCTAGCTCTGGGTCATGACTGAAAGAAAGGACTTAGGAAGACCACAGTAGCAGGCAATTGGAGACATGAGATGCAAACTGATTAAGGCATGAGTAGGTTATTGCAGAGAGGCAGAGGAAAGAGAAGCCAGATTCTGGCAATGTTACTGTGGCTGTGACATGTGAACTTAGAGATGATGGAGATGGAGGGCAGAAAAGAAAGTCTGGGGTTAGGGATGTCTCCAGTTCTGCAGTAATTTGATACTAACCTTCAAGAGCTGAAAAAACTTAACAAAACTCTTAACAAATTTAACTAAGGAAAAGGTTAGAGAAACAGAAAGACTTGTCAAGAGATTTTACCCAGAGCAGATTTAAAAAAAGTTTTCTTCACCAGATTTACTCTGGTGTCGATTTTTACTAAAATTATTTTTTAATCGTGAATTAGGACTATGACTGCCTTTTTTCCCATGGCCTGGCTTTATCACCATGATAACCAACAAGGTATTTTTCTAGAGATATTAGATAGCCGGGACACGTGAAGCCCTTTCCCAAATTTTCCCAGCTCAGAGAAACCATGCAGTGAGAAGAAACAAGCTTGTCTGAATTTAAAAACAAAAAGATACTGTCTACAAATATGTACCAGTGACAGACCCAAAGGACCACCACACTTGCTTCATCCACCATCTCTGCCATAATCCTGCCTACATACAGGTGTGCACCAGCAGTTACATACACACATGATTTTTCTTCACCATCAGAGAAACCTGAAACAAAGAAAGAGGCTAGGTTTGATTTGTAAAATGCTTTAAACCACAACACTACAGAAAACACATGGGAAACAAGAAAAATCAGACATTTCGGAAGAATAACCACTTCGAACCCAGTTGCCTGCGTGCAAAAAAATATGCTCAGGAACCCACTGTTTAATAAATTGATACTAGTCATATATAAAAGTTAACTATCATCTGAACTAAATACAACCTACAGCAATGCTAGTAGGAAGTAATTTACATTGACAGGTTTTCAAAACAGCTAGTTTTCCTTGATCCAAAATAAAATTTTCAAGAATACACCACAGCTGTTTTTAAACCTACACTGCAAGTTCCTGGAGGGGAAAAAGAAATAGGAAGAACAGATAAAAATGACGGTAGAAAGGGAAAGGCATGGTCCCAGCCAGCCCTTTTTCTCCTGTTTCTCCCTGTGACTGGATACTCCATGGTAAAGGAAAAAAATATACAGAACGGGGCAGGACACAGGCCTGCAATCTGGTACCACAGATCAGGAGAACTGCTGGAGGTTTTGCACAGTCTGGTCTTTGCTGGGCAGTAAAAATAAACACAGAGCAGGAGAAAATCAGGATAGAGCAAGTAAAAGAAACACCCAGAAATAAAACCAGTAGCCAGCGCAGCTTGGAACAGAGATGAAATATGAAAAATTCTACTTTTGCATGGCCTGAAGGGGCAAAACTAGAATATACTTCAAGTAAACCAGGCACAAATGCATCCGTGATAGAGCCTGTAGCCTGATAGGAATGGCTCTGCTCTCAGGAGCGGTAAGATCTTGATCTCCTCTCACTGCACCCTCCCAGTTCTTCATGACTTAGCGCCAGTTCAATTGCATGATAAACCTCCTTGCAATGATACAGGGCTAAAGGCCAGCCAAGGCCACAGAGGAGTGTGTCACTCCTCCCCTAATTAATTCAGGCAGAAGGAACCTGATCAAAGAAGTGCTGTCATTCAATCAAAAGTCAGACAATATGCTCATGAGTAATAAGCACCATCGCATTGTCAGGATGTGCCAAGACTTCCAGTGAAGTACATACTGGAAAAGGAGGAGGAAGGGCAGAAAGGCAATTGCACAACATATGTGACAGAGGCTCAACAAAAATAAATAGTTCCCCAGCCAGAAAAAAACTCTCCCTGATTCCCCTGTGCACTGCAGAGGGGACAGACAAAACACCGTTCACGCTGAAGCTGTTTTACCTCATACAATAGCTGAATGCAGGAGACTCATCTGGCTGCAAAACCTATAGGTGCCATACAGTTATTCATAAGATGCATGGTAAAAACTTTGTCCAGCACAGATGAAACCAACTCAGGATGTGAATTTAGCACACCAGAGGTCTAAAGGACAAGGAAAAGTTTGGCAAAGAATTGACCTGCTTGGAAAACAAGTCCACAAAAGGACAAATCATCTTTCCGGTCTGCCAGTCCAAGCCATGGGAAAACTGCCTTACCTCGCTGGGGTGGAGCAGGGACAGGTCTCCAGGTCTTCATCATCCTGAGCCTCTCCTGATTTTCAGGTAACAAGATCAAAAAGTTTCTGTGACAAGAGGATTGCAAAATTTTCTCCCTGATGCTTTCCCCAGAAAGCTGTAGCATCCAGGCTGAGACATGAAAACAAAGCTTATAGGACATTATGGGAAAATCACCAGAGACTGTCTTTCCCTGGAGCTAAGGTGTCTGTGGAAAAAAGTCAAACCCTGAGCATGTCCAGCCCTGCTCAAATCTGTTCATCGCCAGTGCTAAATGATGTATATGGCATGTATCACCAATAAAAATATACAATATTTACTTCTTTCTCCTAATGCTGTGGTTTCCTGAAGCAAAAGCATGACCATGTCTCATAAATGCCAGTCCTCACTAATTAAAGGACTCTTACTTTAGCCATTCCTTCCCATAGTCTAATTTTGCTCCTCTCATGGCATGACAATACATGGTATGGCAATACAGTACAGTAAATTCTAAAAATTGTACCATTACCTTTCTCCCATACTTTCTTTTTTTATAAAAAAGAATTTAAAACATCTTCCAGGATATATCAGACTTCTTGGAGACCAGGTCCCGTAGACAGTTAAAGAGGTGATGTTATCTCCATATAAAAATATTCTCCTGTGAAGACATTTCTGGTCATGAGCATATCAATCAAGCAGAAAATGTCATAATGAAATAAGACATATAAAAACTGTCAAATTCTTGCTAGAAATCAGGTACACGGTAGGCAACACTAGTATAATGTATCTAGGGGCGTGACAGTCTCCTGCTTTGTGTCTTTTACTCTTCGCTGGGTAAAGAACTGGCTGGACGGCCGGGCCCAAAGAGTGGTGGTGAATGGAGTTTACTCCAGTTGGCGGCCGGTCACAAGTGGTGTTCCCCAGGGCTCGGTGTTGGGGCCAGTCCTGTTTAACATCTTTATCAATGATCTGGACGAGGGGATCAAGTCTACTCTCAGTAAGTTTGCAGAGGACACCAGGTTGGGCGGGAGTGTTGATCTGCTTGAGGGTAGGCAGGCTCTGCAGAGGGACCTGGACAGGCTGGATCGATGGGCTGAGGCCAATTGTATGAGGTTTAACAAGGCCAAGTGCAAGGTCCTGCACTTGGGCCACAGCAACCCCATGCAACGCTACAGGCTTGGGGAAGAGTGGCTGGAAAGCTGCCTGGCAGAGAAGGACCTGGGGGTGTTTGTTGACAGCCGCCTGAATATGAGCCAGCAGTGTGCCCAGGTGGCCAAGAAAGCCAATGGCATCCTGGCTTGTATCAAAAATAGCGTGGCCAGCAGGACTAGGGAAGTGATCGTGCCCCTGTACTCGGCACTGGTGAGGCCGCACCTCGAATCCTGTGTTCAGTTTTGGGCCCCCCACTACAAGAGAGACATTGAGGTACTGGAGCGGGTGCAGAGAAGGTCAACGAAGCTGGTGAAGGGTCTGGAGCAGAAGTCTTATGAGGAGCGGCTGAGGGAGCTGGGACTGTTTAGCCTGGAGAAAAGGAGGCTGAGGGGAGACCTTATCGCTCTCTACAGCTACCTGAAAGGAGGTTGTAGAGAGGTGGGGGTCGGTCTCTTCTCCCAGGTAACAAGTGATAGGACGAGAGGAAATGGCCTCAAGTTGCGCCAGGGGAGGTTTAGACTGGATATTAGGAAATTTTTCTTCACCGAGAGGGTTATCAAGCATTGGAACAGGCTGCCCAGGGAAGTGGTTGAGTCGCCATCCCTGGAGGTATTTAAAGGACGTTTGGATGAGGTGCTTAGAGACATGGTGTAGTGGTGGTTTTGGCAGTGTTAGGTTTATGGTTGGACTCGATGATCTTAAAGGTCTTTTCCAACCTATATGATTCTGTGATTCTGTGTTCTGTGATTTTAAATGAAGGCTCTGGCTTAGATAGTAGCTGCGTGGACCTGACACAGAGATGTCTGGTTTCTCTGGCCTGAGAGCAGGGGCAGCTCAGGTGAGATGACCAGGATGGGGGGGCTCACTCCCTGCCCAGAACCTGTTTGAACAACGTGGACTGCTGAGAGTGGAAAGGTCATGCTAAAAGCCAAATATATTATAAGCTTGCTCACTGCCAAGATACCTGGAATACCACCTTCATGCCCGTGCACACCATCATAAGCTTTCTCTTATAAAAAAGCTGTTGTTGCCTGGCTCTGCCTAAAGAATTAGAAGCATGACTGAGGCAGAATTTGGTGTCACCAGCTCTCCACCGTAGTGCCGAGAATAAAAAGAAAAGAAGCTATAAGAAAAGGAGCCTGGTAGCGAATGCCTGTGAGTTTCTGCCTCCTCTCAAGAGAAGGAAAGCATGTGTTTCTAATGGCTTCTTTTTATAAAGTGCTTTTAGATAAGGTTGGGGGTTTTTTTATCAGTGCAAATCCTTATTATAAGCTCTTCCATCTCTCTGTCTGGCAAAATAATCAAGACAAGGTTGTGCTTTCAGTACCTGCAGCTCTAAGTACAAGTCAAAGTATAAGTCATTGCTTGTAATTTTTTACAGTCCTGTATTATTTTACCACTTTCAGACACCAGCTACATTATGTGGCACACGCAGCGTATTACTTTCCACAGGTCCAATGAAACATGTCTCTATTCAAATTTTTAAGCTGATGTTAACAGCTAAGGTCATCCCTACAGTATCAAAGTAATCTGGATATGCTGTGGACATAAAAGCTCAACATTTTCAAATATTCAAATATTTTGAAGTTTCAGAAACGATGTTCTACTGAAGTGAGTATTCATCTTTTCAACACAGACTAACAGGAGCTGTGGACACTCAGCAAATCCAAAAATTAAGAACCTAAAGTTAATGGAGTCTTTTCACAAATGTGCCTGCAGGTATGTGCAAGTATATATTTTATATTCAGGAATTCCAGCAAAGAGATAAGTAAGAAGAAAATGTGTTTTGTACCAATTCATCTAACGTGAAGTGCTTAAGTTTTATTATGGGAACTTCTTAATGTTTTAAAAACATTATCCAATGGAAGAAAAGAATGTTTGGAGAGACATCCATTCATTCAACTGAAAAATCAAAATATTTGGGGCAGTATTCATCTCACTTAGCTGTGGAAATTTCCAGTTACGTATCTAAATCTGAGTAAGTCACTCTAGGCTCCTGTGAAGCCACTAGTGAGAAAGCAATTACTTCTGAGGAGATATTATTTTTGCCCTTTGTTGTTGTTACTCTTAGTTTTCCTCTAAAACAAGAGAAGTGTGTTTTGAAAGTACTTGGTGCTCTGGGAGAACACGGCCTTATACTGTCCCTACATCGTAAGGAAGGAGGGGAGATTGACTCCTCTGCTGAGGCTCAGACAGTCAGAGCAGCTGAGGTGGGAAGGCACATCTAGAGATCCTCTAGTCCAACCCCTGCTCAAAGCAGGGTCACCTGGAGGAGGTTGCTCTCATAAATCTATGAACCTTTTGGGACACTGGTGCCTGGAGGTGTCAGGCAGGATGATCACTGCCTTACCAGCGCTGTTGTGCTTCACACATTACAAGAGAGCAACAGCACTGGTGAAGTTCCCAGGAAATGTCAAGTGGCAGAACAGTTCCCTTGATCAGAAACACAAATATGCAACAACAATGAAAAAGACATAAAAAATAAAAAGGGGTGAGGTGGGGAGGAGACAGGAAAGGATGCAAAAAAAGTCATGTCATCCCATGTAATGGCTTGGTAGGAAAATGTTTTCACACTTCAGCCCACTGAAACTAGACTGAAGCTCCACCCTGTGTAATGTATTTTAACTGTTGATAATTGAAATGGAACACACCAGCCTTTACTTATCCTGCCTAATGAATGTTATCGTGTGGAAAAGGTAAATCAATAACAGCTGAGATCAAACATACCAATCTCCTTTTGAGTGTACAATGCTTTCATTTATATAACTCTTTACAACCTGACTGCCCTTCTCGTTTAAGCGCAGTGGGTGAAACATTACTCAGTACAAAAGACCTTCTCTCTTAAGAATTCTCCATGCTGTTTGAAAGGGTAGCCCAAATGAATTGCTGGAATGACCATTGAAAGGGCTACTCGTTAGCTATGACTGTCCTTGGGAATTAGCCAGACGTGAGGTAATGAGACCACAAAATGCTGTTGGTATTGGCAGCAAAGCCAAGGTTCATCATAGTACCTCTTGTCTAGACTAGGGATGTAAAAGGAAATAGAAAACAATTCTTCGACTATATGCACTTGATGTTCCGTCCCCTTTTTCTATAGAAAAATGTAAGACATTTGGAATTTTTCATTTTTATTTGGGAAAGACAAATTTGGAAACCAGAGTGACTCATGCTGGAAAGTGTCTGACTGGCATGTGATAGCCAGCTAGCTCCAGAAAGTTAAGGCCGTAGGATGTAGGAAGGCATGTGGATTCAGATTTTAATGTGATTTAACTCTTAGTACCCTCATCATTCATTTTACTTTATTCATGGTGTAAATGACAGGGAGGTCCCTTACATGGACAATCTATCTGTTCACAATCAAGCTGATATATACCAAGAGGTCCACATACTCTGGGAATAAGAGTTTCAGGTTTTGGACTGTATTACGGGTCCATTCCCAAATGCATTGCACAAATCTCCTATCAGGTAATTCTGCAGCACAGATACCCTGGAGGGAAAGTTCAGATCAGACCCCCTATTTCTGACTCACTTGGGCCGCTGCAAAAAAATTGCTTTTCTCTGCAATTTTCATCCTGGCTCTGTGGTATCCCTGTCTGAATCAAGATCCACCCACCCTTTACACAAAATCCCTTCTCATTTCCAGCTGCTGCACTTCGTCCCCTAGCCCACTCAAGTTCAGTTACAGAGGGGCTGGCTGACCCAAAGGTGTAGACTGAAGGAAAATTTATAGTCTTTTCTCAGGATTTTCCCCAGAAACTGAATCACACCTCTTTGGGGATTTTTTCCATCCAGTGGCAGCTACTGTAAGCTTAACAGCAGTTCTCACTCTCCTTTGCCTCCTTTCCTTCCGCAGGGTGCTGACATCCTCCTCTTTCACCCATCCCTCATTTCTTTTGGGAATGGTAGGCACTGAGTTTCTTCAGCCACCACATCTATCCTACCTCTCAGCCCTCAGCGTTTACCCATTGTCTCATTTCCTAGTAATAAATCAAGGAAAAAATTCACCATCTACACCCTGGGATCTTTTTAGCGTCCCTACCAATGCAGGCTGTTGGGAGGGTAAGGGGGCACCACAGTGCCCCCTGCTTTACCACCACCTGCTTGTAGAAAAAACTTTTTGTCTTCCATTTCTGTTTCCAAAAGTATGTCTTGTTCCGCACTTTCTGTTCCAGTGTGTGGTGTCCATGTGTCCTTCATTGTGCTGAGAAGCACAGCAGCTGATCTTTCCTTATCTATTTATCATTCCAAATAAAAATTGATGTTCTTGCAGACAGGCATGGTTTTAGCAGCAGGACTGATGGGAGTCACAGCACTTTCCTCTAAACGCACCTACCATTGTGTGCATGCTCCAGGTCATATGACATTGTAATGCAATTTTGACTGTTTGCCACTGAACATACACACAATCCCCTTAAAAGGCGCTTTATTTTTTTCCATCATTCTCACATTCCCATACTTCAGTCCCAAAGTGCTACCATTCAGGCACAGAGGCTAGGAAGAGCTTTCTATGCTGAACACTTGCAATGTTCTACCAAACATTGTCCTACCAAAGCAGGCCTGCATGCTGCCTTCTGCCTGTTTCTTGGACCTCCCTGCTGTTCTAATCTTTGATTGTCACCTCCTCGCAGAAGTGGCACCCTCATGTCCCATACATGCCAGGCCCTCAAAGTTGGGGCGACGCTTTATATTTACAGACATATGGAGCAGACACAGAGACTTCAAGGAGCACCAGATACCAAACACTCCTTACGCAGAGAAACAACCACACAGATGTGGACAAAATGGTCATCTGCACCCACTCCCTGCCTCCTTCTCACTCTTCTATTACTGTCTGAGCTGACGTGGAGTTTCTTAAGAAATCAAGGGCCCTTCCTCTCCCAGCTCGCCCTCTTCTGCCAGCTTGTCTTCTAAATAACTCTCCAACTGTAAAGCTTCTTCCTCAACTCAGTGCCCTTCCATGTCCTTGTTCAGACTTCTCTTTATGTGATCTGTGAAAGACCATCTTTTTGACAGCTTCCAGACCTCCTTGTCATGTAAGCAGTGATGTTATGAGGTGCTCTACAAGACTGTCCATCACTAAATTGCTCTCCCTCAGATTCAAATTTGTGCTGGGTTATAATAATCTCTTTGCATATGTGCAAGGAAAATCATCCAGACTTAACGATGTCTTGAAACACTCCTTGAGATTTCAATCTGACACAAAGATTGCAAATAAAAGAGAAAGTGCACATGAAGTCTGAAGTTCAACAAGGATATGCAGCATGTCTCCTATGTGAAGCAGAATTGACAAGTCCTTCAAATCATCACAAAAACCTTGAAAACCAGGAGTTCTCCCTGACATGACTGTTTTACAAAAAGGCATGGCAGAATAGACAGGGAAAACTTTTGGTAATGACAAGAGAATGGCTGGAATAAAGGTAAGAACAGAGAAGCAGAAGAACAATCTGTGTAGCTGCAACAATGAAATCCTAGTGTGGCTCCCAACTTGCATGTTAACAACAGTGATGTCAGACATTTTTATGCTTCAGAATTGCTTGGTTTTCACTTAGGGCTTTGCACATGATTGAATCTATAGAAAGACTGTGCCTTGGCTTTACTTTTCCAAGATATATTTCATTCCTTTTACATACACAGTATGCATCCTAGTCAGGGCCTGGTGTTGTATTCTATATGCAATCTGTATTTAGGAAGCATTCTTTTTGGTTTACCCAAGCAAGAAATGCAATCCCCTTCTGGTGTCCTGATCATCCATACATGGAAAATTCATCCATCTTTTAATCTGCTCTGAAACTAGTCTTCATCTGATGCTTTGGAGTGTTCAGGAAATTTTTTTCTCTTGAGTGTCTCATTTCTAATTCTTTCTGGATCAGAGCCAGAAGTCTTCCAGGGAAAGCATCTCTACATGAGAATTTTAAAGGGTTGGAATAGTCTGGGTCAGGTATATGATCTAAAGCCAAAAGCCTCTCTCCAGCAGCCTTATCGTTCTTTACACTTGATCACATGTTAAGACCATAACTCAGATCTGCATAACTAACTTTCGTTCTCTCTATTAGCTACAGAAATGACAGTAAAATAGCTCAGGGTTATTCACTGGTGGTTGTCAGGTCAGCTGAAGAAAAAAAGAGTTGAAAAGCTCTTGCAGAGCTGAAACAAGGGCAAAGCAATGATTTTGGTGTAATTTATTTCTTTACAGAAATCTACAGTTTAGGATTGACCAACAGATTTTCCAAATGTATGTTGAATTTATAAAATAGTAAGCCCTAAGAAAAGGGGGAAAAAACATCCTAAATATGTCATTATAAATGAGACAATTCCTCTTCCATTTCACTTGTATTAAGTTTGAGTTAAATAAATTAAGTTTTCGAAGAATAAGACAATTGCATTTGGCACCAAGTGTTGTAGCCCACTGAGAAAAGGGTTTATTTTTTTACTCAATTTTTAAAATTAAATTGACTTCCTGATAATTTTTCTGTTTGGCTGTTCACTGAAAAAAATTATTTATGGTGCTCAAGGGACTTAGAGATCGAGATGTACTTACCATCCTCTTTGTGGCTACACCTGCAGAACTGTTGGTTCTTCTGCCTTCTGAAAAATGGAAGAAAGCTCCTTGCTCCCATCTTTGTCTGCTCTCCTGTCCAGTGAATTTAAAGAAAGTGATAAAAACTATATTTAATTGTTAATACTTGTAATGTTGTCTGATACATCTTTGCCTTAATGTTTTAAAAAGGATGTAAAATTCTATGTCTGAACATAGAATTTTTCTGGTATTTCATAATGCTCTCCATTTATTTCTCTTTTCTCTATTTAATCAAGTTACCACTTGCATCACAGCAGAGGTACTGCTCACATCCTGAACCCCATTGCGTTAAGCTCTGTGTGCAAATATAAAGGGCAAGTCCTTTCTTAAAGAATCTGTCCTAGCAAGTATTTTTCAATTTGCTATCACAAATTGTGAGCTGGATTTCAGTGAAGGCAAAGTTTACTAAACACATACCTGGAGAATTGAGATGGGAAACAAATTGTTGTGGACAAAAAAATTTAATAGTTAAGATTGAGACAACCTTGTTTTGCAGTGATCGCGTAATTCCTGTAAGAGATCTGGGCTGTGCTTCTCTTTACCAAACACTATTTTGGTTATCTAAGATAGAGTAACTAATCACAAGAGTTGTCTCAGAAGTGAAACAGTCTCTTTTTGTATCACAAGAGTGGACATACACTATACCTTGTATAAATGACATTATTATCACTATAATTATTATTAAAGGTAGGTTTTGCAAGCTGATATATATAGAAATGAGCTTAGTATAGCTCTTTGTTCTGTATAAGCGATTTGCCACAAGCCCTTATTTATTAGTGAGTTCCACATCCTAACGTGGAACATTAGGATGTCACATCCTAAGTGACTTCCGCATCCTAATTCCACACTAACCAACCTGTGTAATACTGCACAATCACAGAATCACATATCACAAAATAATATAGGTTGGAAGAGACCTCTGGAGGTCATCTAACCCAACTCCTTTCTCTAGGGTCAAATAGGTCAGATTGCTTAGGCCTGTGTCCATTTGAGCCCTGAACGCTTTCAGAGATAAAAGGTTCACAGCCTCTCTGGGCAACCCATGTGACCACCCTCACGGTGATATTATTTTCCTAATATCCAACAGGAATTTCCCTGTGTTGCAACTCATGTCTGTTGTGCCTCATTCTCTCACTGTGCACCTCCAAGAAGAGCCTGGCTACATGTCGACATGAAGTACCTGAAGACAGCAGTGAGGTCTCCCTTTTGACTTCTCTTCTGAAAGCTGAACAAGCCCTTTTCCCTCAGCCACAACCTGTACGCCCTTTCTCCAACCCCCTCCCATCTTGGTGGTATCCAATGGACTCACTCCAATTAGCTGGAGTCTTTCTTGTCCTGGAGAACTCAGACACAGCACTCCAGATGGGGTCTCAAAAGTGCCAAATAGAGCAGAACGATGACTTTCCTCAGTCTGCTGGCTACAGTCTTACTTATGCTGCCCAGGGTGCTGTTGGCCTTCTGTGCTGCAAGGGCACATTGCTGGCTCATGTTCAATTTATTGTCCACCAGGACCCCAGGTCCTTTTCTGCAAAGCTAGCCAGTTGGTCCCCAGCCTGAACTGCTGCATGGGCTTATTCCCTCCCAGACACAAGGCTTAGCATTTTCTTTTGTTTATCTCATGAGGTTCTTGTCAGTCCATTTCTCCAACATGTCAAGATCCCTCTGAACAGCAGCCTTACTCTCCAGTATATCTACCACTCTCCCTGGTTTGGTACAATGTGTGAACTTGTTGAAAGCACACTCCATCCCATCATCCACATTACAGATGTCAAAAATAACATTGAACGGTACTCATTATACATATATATACATATTTATTGTTACAATATAGGTGTATATATATATTGTTTAACATACTTGCCCTGCTCAGTTATCAGCAGAACTAGGGTTAAAATATGACTCTCTTAGCAGAAGGGTTCACACATGTGTCTGCCATCATTATTGGCATTTCTGGAGAACTCAGGTGAAGGGAAACCATGATGAATTCAGTTCAAGAAAATTATTCTGTCAGGATTTGAGGGGCTAGAAGACCAGTCAGTATAAACCATGTTTTGCCTTATTGTCGTTTTCTCAGAGTTTAGCCTGGCTATGCACATAAAACTCTTCTAGGATATATAATACACAAGAAATGCTTTTTTTTATCTTCACCACACTGCATGGGAAAAAGTCCTTTTACATATAACTTGCTTTGGGAAACCTTTAGGCTTCATGCATTTAAATCTCAAACGTGTGCACTCTTCCTTCTTCACCTACCCTTTTTGCAAAAGAGGTCAGGCTTTAGGTGATCAGGGGGAAGCTCCAAACATTCTAGTCCTTCACACTGTTTTTCCACAGCTGCAGATGGTCCATAAACTAATAAACGCACCATGCAAATCTACTCTTCCTTTCAGGAGAGGATGCACCATATATTGTTTCTTGCAATGAAGACATTTCTTCCTCAAAATAGGAAGGACTTGATGACTCATCTTTGGTACTACAACTTTGGGATTGCCCGTGGACATCCAAAAAGCCTTTCTTTCTGTAAGGCATACACTTGATCCTTCAGGCAGGCTGAATATTTCCTCTTAGTACATGTCCACACTGTACATTCCTTGCGCCACATTCTGCAGTGATAAAATGTATTTCTCTTACCTTGTGAATTTTCTTTGAAAGGCCTTCCCACCTTTCCTCATCACTGCAGTTTGTGCAGCATCGTCACTTAGCTCTAGGCGGTCAGGCTGAGCTCTACCCTGCTCTGTCTCCGACAATCAGCACCACTGATGCCCCAAGTCCAAATCATGTCTGGCTGTCAGCATGGGACACTAAGGCCAGAGCCATCTTGATGAGAAGTCTTGTTCACTTACCTTCAAGTCCAAATAAAACCTCTTCCTGAGACATGTGTGCTAACAAAAAATGGTCACGGCAATTTCTCCAGGAATGCAAACAAAAGGGGTACAAGTGTGACAGGACTGAATCGTGACTTAGGTTTCACAGAATTGGCAGGAAGTTGGCTGTGTTTTAGTATTTACTTACACAACTGCTCTGCTTGCTATAGTCACTCAAGGTCTAGGAGTGAATGGGCTTTCATGCTTGTTGTCTCACTCTCTGAATTATAGTTGGGTCAGTAATGCCATGTTGACTGTGACAGGTTATGCTGAGACCAAAATGTCTTTTGCAACCGCATAGCCAGGAAATCTATCCTGAGGATTAGAGTTTAGCTCAAGAAGCCACAGAATTTCTCCACTCTTTGCTTTCATTCTTGTGCAGCAGATTAATTTGAAAAGTGATGGTGATGCTTTGGTAAGAATAACTGTTTATTATTATTAATTCATTTATGCATTGTCCCTTGAAACAACAGAATGTAAACAAACAAGTGATGTCAGCATGTGTAGCAGAGAAAAAACAGTTTATGAGAACATACCCTTTCTTGCATATAATGACATGTTTTTGCTGCAGAAAGTCCCTAAGGCTGATTTCTTACTTGCAGTTTCAAAACACCATCATTAGTAAGACACTGGGGAATAAAACTGTTCTGTGAATCCATTTATGTCTTTACTGAAAAACCCACTTTTCTATGTGAAGAACAACAACAACAGTCACTTGCAGCTTTTCCCTCACAGCTTTTGATGTGGGCCAGAAGACCATTTCAGGTAATATGCGTAACATGCCCTGCTAATCTATGTTGGCTTACTAGCTACCGCAAAGGAAGGAGCCAAACATAAAATCCATTGTTATCCTTATGGCTGGTCATATGTTATCTTTACTACTGTAGGGCTTTTTGTTTAAATTTGACTTTTGTTGCCTTCATAGATATTTTGAGCTTATACTGAATTAGAAGACACATATTTACTAAATAATTCATTGAGGCAGGACGACAGTTTGGCAATGTTCTTTTTCCCCCCTCAGGCTTATAAATTCCAGAGTTTTTTTGCCCCACCTATTTGGCACATATTTTCTTTTTTTTTTTTCTTTTTTTTTTTCTGAAAAGCAGTAGTAACAAGATTAACCCTGAAAAACACAAAAACAAAACCCAAGGAAAATGCTGTGACTTTTTTTTTCCATAATCCTTTAGTGGGGGCCCGATCCTCACCCTTTGAATCTTTTTACTCAGTTCAGCTAGTTCTGGATCAGGCCCATACACAGGATTTCTTCTGTTCCTTGGCGTGTTTCAGCTGACAGCCAGGACTGCACAAGAATGCATGAGAGAACCCTCTGTCCTTGGCATAAACTGGCCGGGGTGTTAATCATTTCTCACTGACTGACGTTTTTTTATGCCTTCTGACTTTCCAGGTCATCTGTTTCTCTCTTCCTGGTGCTCTCAGACACACCACGTTCTGGTTGCTTCGGGGACTCCAGTCGCTCTCCGCAGTGTTTCGTGTCTAGCAGCCTCCCGGTAGCCGGTACCTCCCTGGTAAACAGGGCTCTGACAGCCTTTGACTGGCTCCAGTTTGTGCAGCTGCACTGCACTGGGAGAAGTGAAGAATATATTTCATTTAAATGTGAAAGAAAGGTTAGTTCAGTAACGTGATCTGTTGCAAAACTGCTCTCTCCTCTGAGGGCACTCAGGTAAAATCCATTACACAAAGAATTTCAAAGATTCTTTTTTCTAAAGTTGTCAGTAACAATGCAGCCCATTGTTTACATTTTAATTAACTTCTGTTGCACTGATTTTTAACTAAGATTAATTAACCTAATGCTTTCAGCTGAATTATTGCGAGTTGAACTTATTCAAGACCTACTTGAGATCTTCAAAGACTAGCATGGCTTGTTTATGTAGAGGAAGTCAAATTAGCAATACCTTTATAGTAATTTAGTAGTTCATGGACACTGCAGTGATGAGAAATATTTCCTGCAGAATCTTTCCTTAGCAGCCTCTGGTCTTACAGCAGTTTTCTTCTTTACCTTTGTAGTATGCACAGCTGTCCCAGCTACCTAGAAAATAAGGAAAGGGAGGTTACTTGCGCAGTACAGGAAAAGGTCAGCATCAAAAAAACAGAAGTATCCCTCTGCTTGTGCCAAGACAAAAGAGCACACCTGGCCTTGAAGTTACTTCAATGAAAATGAAAGCAGAGAAGATATGCTGAGTGCCACTGTCCTGTATTTACTACCCTCTCATTTGTGATTTCACTGCCAAAATGTTAACTCTGGTCAAGAATCTTGTTGCTTTTACACTACACTTTTCAAATACAGTTTTCAATACAGTTAGTAGTAAATGTGCAACAAAGGTATGTAGAATTGGGGGCACGCCGTGTAACTGCCCTTCTGAGAACAATGTTGCACACCTAAAAGGAAGTGTATGATTGACTCATATATAGGAAAGACATGTATATATAAAATATGTCTGCATTCATGAATCCCTGATATGAATCAGTATGGTTTCTTGATGGTATACATGTAGAGCCCTAGATCTTTGGCTAATACTACAAAGCATATTACGCAACATAGGAAACATGTGAAAAGGGAGTTTCAGGCCAAATTTGCAATGTGCCACTCCCAAACTAGTGACGTGCTGATCTGATCTTCCAACATAAGTTGTTTGCTTTAAATTATCCCTCCTGTCAGTAGCACAAAAGTGCTGTGACAGCAGCTAGGAATTGGGAGGAAGAAAGGAAATTCCCAGGTGTGCCATCTTTTTTCTAGCCACAGTCCCTGCGTGTACATTACCTTTTTGCCTGGCTTCTTCACTATCTTCTCCTGATCTTCAGACTCTTCCCTTCTCTTTCAATTTTTATTCTTATTTTTGGCATGTATTTTTCTTAACTGAATCTTCTGACTGTCCGTATAAACCATCAGCGGAAGAACTAAAGCAACCAAGAGTTGATCAACCATTGCCCCACTGCCAGAGAGCTCCCAGAGAAAAACCCATCCCTTTCTAACAGGACTTCTTGCTCAGCCTGGCAGGCTCTTGACACTTTTCGTACACTCATAGGCAAATCTGAAGAATATTTTGGCATCCATTCCCACATAGCAGTGATGAGTTCACACAGGTAGTTACTAGACTGAACATTGAGGACATAAGAAATTCTTTCCAACTCTGATGAAAGTTGCAGTCTTATGTCCATTCTACACAGGAAATGAGCTATTGAAATTTATTAATGTTGCAAAAAGTTTAATTTTTCATCACACCCTTAGACAATAAGACAGACAACCACCAGGCATAACAAGCCATAATCATCTGGTGACCTCAGACAGTAATGCCTTGTCCCCTTGTACTCTTCTCTTTCACAAACCAAAAGCATCCCCACAGTTTACTGATGCCTTTTGACAAATAAGTAAAAAGCTAGATAGGATTTCCTGTGGTATCAAAACCAGCCTGAACCTATATAGTCAGTAGGATGAGGAATAAAGGAAACCTTTTACTTAACTGTCATCACATCACAAAACCATCCCAATGAACCAAGTAGTCCCATGGGCACATTATAAACTTCAGTCCTTGTCACTCTTTGGTCTGGTTTGCTAAGAATGGGCGAATTGGAAAGGACTTCCCCAATCATAATAATAATAAAAAAAAAGGCTAAGCAATCCCAGGCCACTTTATCCAACAAACTACTCTGGAGCTTAACATCTTATAGCTTGATCACTGAAGGCCAAAAAGCCTGAATTCTGAAATACTGAATACAAAATATTGAATACAAAATATTGAAATATTGAATACAAAATACTGAAGTCACTATGGCAAGTAGAATAACATGTGCTTCTGTTCATGAATAAACAGTAAAGCCCATGTTTGTTTACTACTTGGAGATATTATGGCCACAAAATACCTCTGTGGTCATCTACCTTGATTGTCTCCTTAACAGATGCCATATGTCTTCCCATTTTTATGAATGACTTAATTTCTAATAGTTGTATTGGAGTTAGACTCTATTGCTTAAAAGAGGTCATTCCATGAGTACCAGAATGGATGAAACAGGTTTCCTGTGACTCTGAGACTCCTGGCTGATTGACTGATTAATTAGGTATCTTTAACACATTTGAACTCTGATGAGAGTTTCTCTCTTAAGAATGCACTCTATTTAAAGTGATAATCACAGTAGTAATCAAGTGTTAGAAATCAAAACTAAATACATTCACAACCATGTGGATTCTTTAGGGGTATAAATATGTGGACACACACTGCCATGTCATGGCACAACTCTTTCAGGCTGCTTCCTTTTCATCTGATTCATAGAAATGACTGTTGTCTGTAAGAACGCTGCCTTCCTGTCAAATGGACAGAAATTAGCCAATAGGTTCAAAACTGGTCAGGGGACACCCCGGCAAACAGAAAAACACAATTAGCATGATCACATAAATATCATTTCTACATCAAATCAAGCATAGATATCTCCAGCCTTGATTTAAAACAATGTTTCCTGCACTGGAGAATTCATTGCAATGCCAGCTAAACTCCTCTAAAGGTTAATTCATCTCACTGTTAAAGACATGAACCTAAACTGAAGACTAAACTGAATTTGTTTTGCTTCACTTTTTACCAGCTGATTCATACTGTATGAATGTTACTTTGAATTGTTATCATCAGATCTGTTTTTCACAATTTAGGTATGTAAAAGACTATGAGCAAGCCATCATGATGGGCTATATCAAGTAAGCGGAATAGGTTATTCTGTAATTATTCTGTAATCCCCTAATCTTTCTTGTGGATTTTGCCTCTCCAATTTTTCAACATGCTTCTTGAAGACTAGATACCAGAACTGAGCTCTACATCCCAACATCAATCACATCAGAGCCAGCTGTAGAAGGAAAAAAGTCGTCCCCTCCCGACTCTTCTTCTGATGATGCATGCATTAGCCCATAGCTGTTTTGGCCATGGTTTCATTTATTTAGATGACCACGACCCTCAAGTCTTTTAGAGTCCCTTTACAAAATACAGTTCCTTCTATTCTATAAGGGCGTTATTCTATGGTTTTAGATATATAACATTACAGCTGGTCATGTTAAAGGCCATATTATTTGCTTGTGTTTGATTTACTAAGTGATACAGATAAGCCTGTATCAGGTTAAGATCCATCTCACCTACCATCAACCACCCCAAAGTCTGGCCTTTCATTTATGCTAGCCACACAGGTTCCTTTTTGAGCCGTTGGGAAGTTATAGGTACTTCCAGAGGACACTTCCTCACATCTGTTTTAGATAATGACGTTGGATGGATTGTCCCCTGGAGGTGCCAATAACTCTCTGACTCTACAGGACTGTACAGCCAGCATAGATTACACACCTGAGGTTATGGCTGCTAACGCTGGGGCATAAGACAAATCCCATCCCCAGTGATATCTCAGCACCATTATTTAGCTCTACCCTGATCTTTATGCACTTTCCATCTGGTTTTTTAAGAGTGGTTTTAGATCTGCATTCAAGCTACAAGTATGAGTTTTGAAATTAAAGGCAGCCAAGGACTTATCTCTACAGGGCTCTGCAGAGATAAACACATACACTAATGATGATTTGCCTGTTTCCAATTACATTTTAAAACCTAGCGGTTACCTTAATGGACTGTTTTATCTTTTTCTCATTTTTTTTCCATCAAAATGCCGTGTGACATCAAATCAAATTCCTTGTAGAATAAAAATGTCTTGTAATAGCCCTGATGTTTTGACCAGTTATCCATAAACTCATTGTAATTGACACGTACTACAGGTTTTCCTTTCTGGAGTCCCATTCTACTTATTCTTGGGATCAGTGTCAGGCCAGTACATTTAGAAATACCTGATACAATAATAAATTTCCATCCATTCCTCTGAAACTTCCCTATTGTTACAAGAATTATGAAAAATCAGTAGTAACAGTTCAGACAGCTCTCTTTAAACAGTTAGATATTTCAAAATGTCTAATTTCAGTTTCTGTAGTTTAACATTTTCATCAGTCATTACAGCAAAAAAAAATTATCATCCACATATGATATGACTGTCTCCTGTTTTATTCAATACAGAATAGAAAGATTTAATAATTTTTTTGCCTTTTTACTAACATCGCTGACATTTTTATCTGTAAATAAATTTAATTATTGTGTTTTTTCTCTTTTTAAAAGGCTTTAAAAGGTCCTACTTTTTTCTTTCCAGTTTAGAAAAATTTCCATCTCTGAAATCTGCTATTCATAGATTTTCTCATGTCCTTTTGTTTCCTTTCTTAATTTTCTCAAACTCTTCCTTTTAGTTTATATCCTTTCCCTTTCTTCATTAGTAATGTTCCTATCATAATGAATCAGAAACCTACCTCAGACAAGCACCTTAAAAAATACAACAATCTACCCAATCTTCACTAACACGATGTAATGCAGAAGATCTTTTCAACTGTCCCATTCCTGACCCACAGCCACTCATAGTCTTTGGCTCCCAGATACTGTAGCAAAGTTCTGCAGCTTGTGGTATCTTCTACCCTGCTGAATACTTTGCTGTTCAGATCCAGAATGGTGCGCAGTTCCTTCTTTCCTGGAAAAAAATGTGGTTTTAGCATGTCCTCAATCTAACTGGGTTTTAATTCCAAAAATATCAAAGTGGATACAGACATCCTAAGACCTTTTAAACTTTCTTGCTTAGTAAGATGGCAATGATCTCATAGTATTGCATGCTAAATTTTTGAGGTTCAGAAAACCACACTCCCCTTTTGATCTCTGTACAGGTTTTTGAACCTAAATAAGACCCCTAACAGTTTCAGTTCCAGACAAGAAAGTATCATTAAGTTCCTAAATCTTAGGCTTGAATGAGATGAATTGGGAAATTTGAGGAACTTGGATGTGACAAGCAGAAGTAGAATAAGAAAAATATTTGCCTAGAAGAATTAGGTGTTCAAGTCTAGGGAATCCGGAGTTGTATAATGTAAATTATGAGAAAAGGTAGAGAAACAGAATATTCCTTTTAAACATTTTAAGCCACAACTCCTTTCTTAATAGAAACAAATCACTATTTGGTTTTCTATGAAATCCCCTTGCACGTAGCTCAGAACCTAGCACCAGGAAAAACAGCAAAGTGTACAGGTTTCCAAGAAGAAAAGACTGAAATGAAGCAGAATTGGAAGATTTACTGTGCTCAAAGTAGTTTCTACACTGAATGTTATCCAGATCCAGTATTCTGGAGTAGTAAAGTTATCTGAAATTATATCCAGTAAAATGGGATTAAAGGTTAGATAAAATACGTATTTGCTGTGCAACAACACAAACATTTCTCTAAGCTTGGCTATAAAGTTAAAGTTTGCACTATATTCTGACGCTGTGCTCTCTTGGATGTCTTGTCTGAATTATGAAATGTATGTGTAACTGTGGTCTGTAAATCAGCATTGTAATACTCTACCCCAGGCCACTTACCATTATCCACCTGAGCACAGCACCACTGCCCCGCCTGTAGAAGCTGTGGTCCTCAAAACACTTTATGTACAGCAGCAAAGCAAGTCAACATGTCTCTTTGTGAAGTAGGTACATTACTCTTAATATACTTCAACTTAACTGTAGTTAGCATAAAAGTACCAAAATTTCAGAAATCAATATGGTCTGACCTGAAACTGTTCTGAAAAGGAAAGTTTTTGGCAGAAAAGAAATTTCAAAAGTCTTGGTTTGAGCTGACCAATTTTTATTTATTTATTATGGCTTCATCACTAAACTGAAAATTAAAAAATTACCTATTCACCTAGCTCAACGTCTGAGCATCAGACAGATCCAGAAGAGACAGGAAGAGCCCCCAGCCTGCCCCAGCCTTTCTTTCCTAGGTCCTTCATAATTTTGCCTCTTGATGAAGCAGAAAAGAAAGCAAAGGAGCTGCTGGGCAGAAAGCAAAGTAATGAACAGCTGGGCCAGAGGAATTCACTTATGAGGAAACATTACAAGTAGATAGCTTGACTGAATGGTGGATTGGAGGTGAAATAAAATCTACAAATATTTGAAGTGAATGATCTCAAAGAACAAAAGAGGTAATTTAAAGTAGTATAATCTACTGTGGGGAAAAAAAACCAGAACAGACATAATAAGACACACAGCAGTTCAAACATTCATTGCATGAAACGAGTAGGGAAAAGCAACACTTGTTTTTACAATGGTTCTGGTGAATTATTGTGAGGTTAGTTATTTTCTGATTAATTACTGGCATGGAAAATGCATGGTAATCAGCCAACAGCATACAGAGATCCATGAGGATCTCTTCACTTAACTTCCTACATAATTTTAAGAAAACACTTGGTAAGTTTATGAGGAGAATATATAATATGGTTGTGAATCATGCCTGTTAACCGTGTACATAACCCAAAATACTTTGAATGCCTCTAGGAGTTCCACAAGTTCATTGACAAGGACTCATTGTCTCCTCTCTGCCTTAGTAGATATAAAATACTTTTTTACTTGCATCTAAGTGCTGAGAAAAATTAGGGAAAGTAAAATAAACAGGGATGAATATTCTCTTTCATGATCCCTTTAATTACAGATAGATGTTGATTAGCACACCCACCTTTTTTTCTTTTTTTTTTGCCTGTTTTTGTATAGATTCTGATATTGTATCTTTACTGAGATAAGAATTTCCCCAGTGAGGAAATCAATAGGACTTTGGCACTTAAGTGGGGTCAGAATTTTCCGCACTCTATTTTCAGTCCAGTTTCTGGTCCATCTGACTACAGCAAAGAGCTTGACAACTGGGGTCAAATCACTGAGAAATCCATCCTTTGGCAGTCAAGAATCTACCTGCAGGTCTGTCCAGCTGCAGGATGCTCTGGGTGTTTCGATGAGCCATCAAGAGGTCTCTGACACACACAGATGTGTGACGGGACTGCAGGTGAGACCGCAGCTTTGAACCCTGTTCCATGAAGTAGAATCAGTGGCATGTACAATGGCGTTTATTGATTAATTCCTTCAGGAAGAAAGATCAGTATGACAGGAAGAAAAATGATTTCTATATTGGAACTGACTTACAGTCCTGCTGGTTCAGCATTGTCTCTCCAACATTGAGCAACACTCTGACATAAGATGAGGAGAAGTACTTCTGTAAGCAAAGGGGATAGTATGTCTCCCACAAATGTCCTGTTCTAATTTTAAAGATCTGCCAGTACTCTGACACATATGGTCAATATTCCTTCCAAAGTGTTGTTATATTAAGCAGTTTTCTAATATATAATTTTTATAAACCAGGACACCTTCTCTTCCTGCCAGTGCAGTAGGTTACATAGACCCAATTCCCTGCAAAAATGCATTCACTTTTAGAGCTTTGATTTGGCCCCAGCAAGCTTCGTTGCACGTTCCCTTGGTCAGGTGCTGCAAGCTGGAGAAAACCAGAAGCTCCAAGCCTGCCTTCTCTGTATCACTCATAGAAATTGGATTTTATTCTCTTGGTCATATTGTTACTGGGATACTCAATCCAGAGGACTATATGGAAAAGTCCTATCTACAACTCATCCAAAACAGTTCCACTGGAAGTAGCTTCCCTGGAGGAAGGGGCGCAATAGGAGACTTAGGAGAGGACATGGAAGTTAATTTTTAAACTATCCACAGATTTATGCAGGAGATGCCCATGATACCCATGTAGTCTTAATTTCTGTATAACAGAGTCCTTTCAATTTCCTCCAGTTAACTCCTACAGCAGCCTCACAGTTTCTAGCAGGAAAGAAAGATCTATAGGAAGGATACTCAGTCCTGACTTTTGGTGCTGCTTAGCCACAACTCAAGACATCTCATAACTTCAGTCATGAGAAAAAAACTTACATAATGGCAGAAATGTAAACATGGAAAACAAGTTAGTATTTCTAATTCTTTTATACCAGCTCTCTTGAAATGTTGTTGATTAAAACAATAAACTCAGCTGAACCAAAATAATAACAGATGTACTGTAAGTGTTCCCAGACCTAAACACCTTGGAAGGTTTGAGGTCACATTTATTAAAACTGATCCCTATTTTAAGCAGTTTTGACACGTATTCTTAGCCTTGGTGGTAAGCAAATAAGTAAGTCCTTTGAAGCATTCTGAAGCAGGCAAACAAGGATCTGCCATATAGGACTCTTTTGACCTTCTATTTTTGCACAAATTTCTCCAACTTAGTTAAAGTCATGGGGATTTTTCAAGTGATATTTCATGGAAATGACATTTTAAAGCAACAACCTATCTGCCTGGGCATGTGTGTGTATAAAATGGAAGACAGTACTTACATATTCAAAACTCAAGTAAAGCAATACAATTGGAAGTAAACTGGAGGTGGCAGTACCCTTAAATAACGCTAAAAGTATTCTCTAGTGACTAGGTTGGAATATATTTTCAACAGAGATATAGTTCCTTACTTCTTCATAATTTTCCTGATTATTACTAAACCACTACATGAGTAAACAATCTTTTCTAATTCAGTATATTGTTGAATTCAGCATAGAAAGGCATACTCACTATGGCAATATGACATGGTTCACATGATGAAAGCCATCTGCTTCCAAAGGTTACGATTCAGAATTTCACTCACAATGTTGTGCGATGGTTCCCATTACAAACACTGACATTCATGTGCCAGTGGCATAAAGAGCATGAAAAGTCAGTCTCACCAGATCTCTTCAGAAACAGGTTCATCAGAACTTCCTAGATATTTGCAGACAACCCCAAAATCACAGCTGGCCACATCCTAGGCCACCCAAGACATTTCCACACCACCAGCTGGCATTTATATGTCCTAAGGCATTGATTTTTAACTGTGGCTTTACATTTCTGTTAACCTACATGAAGTTTTAGAAAAAAAAAGCTTTGTTGAGGATAACTCCTAAGGATCAAAATAAAAGAATACAGGTGGAATAAGTAAGTATATGTAAGATAATGGTAACAGTAAGGCAGTATTTTTTTTAGCAAATGTATATACAATTAAAAGTTTTAATTATAAAAAAAGATCAGAAATTACAATAGATAGGAACATGGTTAGAGAACTAGCAGGGTCTACTTATAACAATTTGGCTTTCAGCTCAGTAGGATGGTTCTTATGTCCCTGTATGTAATAAGCCTGAAAAAATTTAAGCACGATCCACCTAAAATGTGTACTTTCTGTGACTATGTAAACATATCCCTTTTACCCCTTCTTATGTTCCATCTTCCTTAATATTCTTGTTTTCTTGCCCCACTTCTTCTTTCTTCTTGGCTTCATTAGGCTGAGTTCCTTGAGTCTGGATTCTTCTTTCAAATTATAAAAAGAATAAGGCAAATTAGGTTGTGATCTTGACTTCCAACAGCAGATGCTATCATAGCATAAACTCTCCTGGCCAGTAGCAGATTAGCATCCCTCATACCTCACCCTTGCAGGGCACATGATGAGGTGTTCTGTGGGAAGCACAAAGGGTGAAGAAAAGCCACGCTTCCTCCCACTGTTCTCTGGGTTAGCATGCAACCCAGCTCTCTCTCTGAATTCCCTTTATAGCAACTCTGTGGATTAAATAGCTATGGATTTATTTTATAATCCAAAGGTTTCTACTGAGAGGGTCCTAGCTTTTTCTTTAAAAGCCAAAGATTGCTGATGAGGTGAACCCAAGTCTCATTCTAAGGCTTGCTTTCAGTGTGTATGGAGGATCGTAGTGGATAGTGAACAGTACCATACCAAAATATACAGAAAGGCAGAATCCTAATTCACGTCTAAATTTAAGCACCTAGATTAGGCAGACGGGGTCTTGCTTCAGAGGCATTCACATCATTTACCTCTCTCCATCAGCTGAGGAAGGAAAACGGAGCTCTTATCTGGGCAGAACTGTCTCGCTAAGGGCCTACAATTCAGCCTCAAGTTAAGCACCATACTTATGGAGACTGGACCCCATCCAAAATCCTTCAGTTAGTCAGGAACAGACAGCTCTAAATTAGCTTCAAGTATCACTGATAAATGCAAAGTAAAACACATCAGAGGAAAAAAGTGACATTACTCTTACAAGGCATTAGAATCTATATAATGGCTCAGTTCAGCAGGGAAAAGTAGGTACCACTGCAGACAGCACACTAACAGCATGCTTATGGTCCAAAAAAAAATCTAAGAGCATTCAGATGCTGTAGAAGCATTGACGAGAGGATGGAAACAGCATGGAAAACATCATCATGCCTTTAAATATAAAAATGATAGAGCATATTTCAGATACTTCTTGCAGCACCAGACACTGTGTCCCATAAAACAATAAGACAGACTTGGTGAGAGTTCACAGAAAAATGACAGAAATGGAAATGTGGTCATATGAAGAGAAATTGGAAAGACAGAGGTTTTTCCCCTTGTAAAAGGATGAATGAGAGGCAAAATGAAAACATTTTACAAATTAATGTTATCATATAAAATAGCACAGGGAAAGCAGATCAGGGTCTTCCACTCTGGCTCTGGAAGGAAGAACAACAAGGCATTCACTGAAATTAAAAGGTGGGCAAGTCAAAACTGATAAAAGGAAATACCTTTTTATATTACGTGTAATTAAATTGTGGAACTCATTGCCAAAGGAAGTTGTTGAGACCAAAAACTTAACCAGATTCATCAAGAGATTGGATATTATATCAATATCATGGATATCCAGAGTTATCATAATTAAAGAAAATAAAACTTTTGGAAGAGATATTAAACCTAGTGCTTCAGGGCTTAAGCTAATCTCTGACAATTAGTGAGTAGGATCAGGAGATCTTTGTGGAGGCAGATTATTCTGCCTCTGCCTCCTGCAGCGTTCTTCTGTTGTTCTTTGTAGCATCTGGTACTGGTTATATCAGAGAGAGTAACAGACAAAATGGCTCTCCCATCTGAGTTAGTCAAGGATTCCTCTATACTTACACTCCTCTGTAAGGAAGCTCTACCCAGTAGTGGGTGTGCATATGTGTCTTGAACCGTTGTGTGAAAGCACAGGATGGGGCCACAATTTGGTCCTTACTCACATGTGAAGGATACGTAAACACATGATTACGTGCTTGCAGGGATTGATTGCTTTCCAAATTTTAGTTTGAGGTTTTCCCAGCACTTCAGGATTTGTTCTTCTGCACGAAGTTGTAAAACAGTCTTGAGAGATATGTAAAGGAGTTATATTTAACAGCAAGACAATCCAGATCATTTATCAACATGCTTGTGGCCCCAAAATAAGAAAACCTCTGAAAAGAATGAATCAATACACAGGCTATTGTAAGAAACATGTTTTAAAGGAGGTCATTAAAAAGATGCCTCTTTTCCCTATTTCTTTTCACCTTTGTTTAGTTTTGCTGAATCTCAACACAAAGTCTGATCCTTGTCCTGGTATGGGGGTCTTGGAGCCTGAGCACCCATATAGACCAACCGTGAAGCAAGCAACTCATCAACTTCCTTCCCCAGACAGATATTCTATCCACTATGTGCAGGTTAAACTTAAAAATCATCAGCAGTGAACTCCTCTAATCTAGGGCTGGCAACAGGGAGGTGCCATTATCAAGATTTGAGAAGACATCCTACAGTGGACTGTCAATCAATGGGAAAATACATCTTTTGTATTATTTGCACAGTACAAAAGGGGGGGGGGGGGGGGAGGGAAGCTTTTGGAATTAATCCAGACATAATTTTTACCTCTTTTTGAACCAACAATAATTGACCTAGTTTTACTCCAAACAATAACTGACCATTACAAACATAGGAAGAGGTCTTTAAAAGCCGGCTTTTCATCTCACCCACCCACCAAAGCACTTTCTTTCTTTGGAGAATTCAATTGCCTCAGTATAAAGAATTCATACTAGCTTTAGTTTTAGAAATCTGATCCTACATTTTTTTCCCATGAAGAATAATTCCTTGATCTGTTATCTTTGGCACTTTTCCTAATCCTTACAAGCATTCATTATCTATTTTGTTTGGTTGGTTTTTAAGCTACATTTGGAGATATTATTGGCAAGAACTTGTGAATATACAGTAGCCTAGGTAACCCCTTCTTTTGTGTTTACCTTCACCCACAGGGTTAGTTTAAGCTACCTCTGTCAATGTGGGTGGAATTTAATAAAGTTCATGCCTAGATCTCTACTCCATTTGACCATCCTCAAAAGTAATTCCTTTAAAAAGCAGTAACTGCAGATATAAATTGAAAGCATTAGAGACAAAGATTTTTACCCTTTTAGTTGTTATTTTTGACCTGGTCTGGGTGAATTTAAAGATATAATTCTTCTGCCAGCTCAAGCTTTTATCCTGAAGTGCAAATTTTTTCATTATTTCATTTTAAAAGCATTCTAACAATGAGAGCTAGTTAGAAAATTTCTTCTGTCCCCTTGTAAAATATGCACGTTAAAAAAAATTGGATCAAAAAGTCAGGTTTTCTACAGTGGTGTTGTAACTGAAATGCATTTCAAATTCCTATTTGCTTAGTCTTAACTTTCAATGTCTTATTTAAGTTTATTTAAACTTACTACAACAATTTGGATTTCTATTCTTTACTCCCGGATCTTCAAATTTTTCCCTTTTTTCTCATCTTGTTTTATCCCTCTCCACCCTTATATACCCTGCTGAAACGAGGGGAAAGGAGGCAAACAGTGTGTGAAAATGGAAGAAGAGAACATTTTCTGCACTTATTTATGTCTCCCCAACGGAGAAATTCAAAATAATATCAGTGAGAAAATCCTATTTGAGGTGATAAATAATAGCAACAGTAATAGCAATGCAACTCTACAGCTGAATAAATATATGAATATATAGTTGTGCAAGTACTTTTAATTTATGAATATAAATTAATTTATACAAACTTCTCTGCAAGCCCCCAGCCTGCCTCCGCTGACCCAAGTATTACTGTCAAATAATGCAAAAATTTTAGCCTGGAGTGAATTTTTATAAATGACTCATAACCCACTGAATATAGGGGTATTTTTAATGAGAATGCTGACACGATCTCATCTATTCTAGCTCAGACAGTGCTACTCAGTTTCTTGTACATAAAACTCATTTAAATGCAGTGATGACAAGAGCTTGTTTTTTCACAAGCCCTATAAAGTTCAGTTCAAACAAATACCTGTTATCAGGCTATTCAAGAAAAGGAATGGGGGGGTGGGGGTTGTTTTAATGTTTTCCTTAGTTTTGAAGTGGTTGAATGGTTCATCAACCCACTGAGCAGTTTCCTTAGTCATTTTCTTTTTAATTAATAGACTTGTGAACAACCACAACTGCCTTGTGGGAAATCAGAAACACTAAACAGATGACTAACTTGCAGTGAGCAATCTACTCAATACAGCCAGCCTTAATTTGAGCCATACATGGTGAAAAATAAAAGCGTGGCAAGTATGCAGGTTATTGTGTAGTTTTCTGTCTGCTTTAAGTTAAAACAAGTCCCTGGTGAGCTGAAAGTAACAATCATAAAACCGAGAAAAACATTTTAGATTTATTGCCACCTGTTAGCATAATTTTGAGCCATGTTGGGGACACGCATTATCAGCCAGGTTAGTGTCACAGTGCTGGTGCTGGTGGCAACCATGGCTGCAGAAAGGAACAGCCACATCAAGTGACAGCTCCCTGGACTAGAGCAGGCATTCACCTGATTACAGGAAAGATAGCACGTGTTATCACTGAGCATCTTCTGTCCTGTTTCTGGATAGGAACCATCTACTGGGGGTTCATTAGAAACGAGCCTCGAGGCAAGCCAGCTCTGTAAACTACAGCTGTCTAATTGGTTTTGCTTGTATGCACTGTCTTTGCTTTTATAATGGGGAAAAGCAACACAGCCTTTCTAATTAGATTGTTAAACATAACAGCTGAATGGCACAGCAGTAAAGAATTTGCCCTACTCTTTGTAATTCCAGAATAAGGCACAGCAAAGATCCAGGATTTTTCCAGCCCATTTCCCCCATCATCGTATCCAATGGTAATGAGACTGATGGTTTTTTTTCCTTAAAATAATGCAAACAAATGTAGGCCTTGCTAAAATCCAAAATAAATGTCAAAACAGAATTCCAGGAGCAAACACATCTCTCCCTTTATTCTGTTGTCTCTGCTTTCATTTGCTTCAAATGCTGAGGTTATGCACTAATTGGTGTCTTTGTTGGCAGTGAATACAGGCAAAAAAATGTACAGGCTTGGAAGATGAACTCCGCTCTCTGCCTGGAGGTGGTCCCCCTCAACCAGGGCTGAAATGCACTGGTACAGTGGGGAAAGCTCCAAAGTCACCATTTGCTGCACCTGTTTTGTGTATTAAGAAAGGAATTTGGTCTGTCAGTTCAGCACCTTTCATACGCTCTAAATTGATTCAGAAGGAAAAAGAAAGCTCCATGAAGCCAGTTTTCTTCTTGGTGCCTTAGATTCAAAGTTCTTGCTCCTTTTATAGGTCCTTGCTGGTTTTCACATAAGGACTTCTCCATCAGCATGCTGAACATATGCTGAAGGATGCAGAGAGGCCTCTGTTTCCATTTGCTTTCTACAGAGTAATTCAACACATAGCCTCACAGACATGATGTGGATACTTGGAAGGATTCCTAATACAGTTGCAGCTTTTCCCTTTTTTAACAATCATGCTCTCTATTCCTTTCATGCTCTCTATTCTGTTCCTATCCTGGTGCAAAGAGATGCTGAGCCTCCTCGGGATAAACAGAGCAGTAGGCAAATAATCAAATACCAAATAACTGTGCAATTTGTATTGATTCTAAGGTTTAAGTCTCTCTTGACAACGTGCCAGTGAAATGTTAGCATATTTTACTACAGTCTTCAAGTCATTCAGTGACTCTTCTGTCAGATACCCTTTCTGATACCCCAGTTAGAAAATGGGGAAAAGGAGAATGGTTTGATAGAATAACCAAAGATGAACTTCCCCATAAATGCTGGTTTGAAAAGGTAAATTCTTCAGTACTCATGCAAAATAGTCATTTTTCTGGAATAGCACAGAAACTGATGTTTGAGGTGTATGAAAAATGTCACAAGGCATAGCAAACTATTCAATGTGCAACTGCAGTAAACAACAGCAACAGGAACCAGCTGTGCAACTTGCATGTGGGTGTCTCAAAGGAAAAAGAAAATGAATAACAAAAGCTAAGTGCACTGCACTGAACTAGTAGCATGTATTGCTCTCTACTGCCTTAAGCCTTCTGAGTCAAAATGAATTTGATTTCTAAACAGTGGCACTTGCTTATCTCTCAGGGTTGCACCTCGCTCTGCAGAACATCAGAACTAGAAGTCTGAAAGGAATAGATTGAACCTCATCTTGCACAGTCTCTTTCTATTATGTCATGGTCACACATCCGTGTATTACTAGAAACACTCAGAGCAAACAAAACCAACTATTCATTTTGTTTTCTAAATCAGAGACTTTTTACTTCTCTTTAATCTATAAAACATGAGTTTATATCATACAGCTCTTTTAGCTCTTAAGAAATTGTAATGTTTAGGTGATAACTGTAAGTAGCAAATACTGAAATAAGGTTTAGATTATAACACTAGAGGATCCCAAAAAGCAAATTCTTTTCTGCAAAAGATTATCTCTGAATATGGATATGACAACTTGGTACTTTTAAGAAATTTACGTTCATTCCTTGACTAACTTTCCCCTAGCTCATCCAATTAGGATACAAACATACTTTTAATAAGTAGATTCAGGTCTATCACAATTGTATTCAGCATCCGAGATCTCACCAGAATGGTAATGCTTAATATGAAAAATTAAGTTTCTAAGATCTCCATTCAAGAGCATCATAAAATGGGCTTGAAGAGACCTTAGCAGGTCATTTGATGGATTTTGTTGTTACATGAGGTTGCTCATGGCTTTTTGATGTCAATTTTTTAGTATCTCCAGGGCCGGAGTTTTCACAACCTCTCTAGGGAACTTGCACCAGTGTTAGACAACCCTCATGGTGACTTTTTTTTTTTCCTGATATCCAGTAGAAATTTTCTTGTGTTGCAGTTTGTGTCTGTTCCTTCTCATGCTTTTGCTCTGCACCCCCAAGAGAAGACACCAATAAGATCTGTCCTTTGCCTTCTCTCCTTCAGACTGAGCAAATCAAGCTTTCTCAGGCGCTCCTTGTACATCAAGTACTTAGCAGCTGATCATCTCAGTAACCCTCGGTGATACACTGGACTCATTCCAGTATGCTGGAGTTAGTCTTGTCTTGGGGAGCCCAAAATTGGCCATAGGGCTTCAGATGTAGTGCAGAACAAACAACAGTCTATTCCCTTGGCTTGGAGACTCTGCTGTCACTAATTCAAGTCATCCACCAGGACTCCCATGTTTTCTCTGCAAAGCTGCCTTGTCCCCAGCCTGTCCTGTTGCATGCGACTGTTCTATATACCACATTGGAGGAATTTACATCTGCTTTTGTTGAACTTCATGAGCTTTCTGTAAGCTCTTTTCTCCAGTGTACCGAGATCTTAAGAGTGTGTTTCTTCCTTATTCTTGACACTGCTTTTAAGAGAGAAACTTTTCCTCCCACTACTGGTTGCCAAGGCTGCTGGGGAAAACCTTCTATTAAAAATAAGTGAACGGTTTTCTCTTTAGAACTTTCAAAGAAGTTCAATAAGACCTTTGGCTAGGAAACTCTCACCTATCTGAAGCACAACTCCATAGGAAAGAGTGAGGTAGGAACCAGGAGGACCTGTGGTGCCTATACGCTGCACTTGGTCTGTAGGGCCTGGGAGGAATGTGCTACTGGCACCATACTCAGCAGGCACAGAGAGGGCAGGAAAATGAGAACTCCTCTCAAGCCAGCCGATCTTGAAACAGCTACAGCCTGGAAGCTGTGCAAATGTGCATGAGCTATTAGACACTACTAGACAGGAGTAGAGAACCTGGTGCCCACTTTCACCTGTTCAGGTAGATATTCATCAAATGGAAGGAAAGTGTGTTTGAAACCACTGGCTGCTACTGAAGAACTTCTTCTGAAGATTCTTGTTCATTGCCAAAGACTATCACAGTTTAGCAGTGAGAGCTTTTTCTCTGCAGAATGTAAAGCAGTCGGACTGGAATGTTTCTTGTGGAAGATGAAGTTGGTATAATATATAAACAAATTTGTTCTTGTTTACATTAGAGTTTATCACAAAATTTTAGTGAAAAGTAAAAAAGGGAGAGAGACAAAGAGAAGTTTTTTGGGACTATTGGCCAGGCCCTTCCAGCATGATGCTTTTTCATTAGAAAGTGCCAGTTCTCCAAACTCAAGAATTTTGTGGCACTGTATCTGTTTTAACAAAATTCTGTGAACAGATTTTCCATACTTAATGAGACAACAGGTGAGAGGTGACCTGGTAATGTAGTGAGCAAATATTTTTCCATAGGTAAGAGGCCCATCCAGAAGATACTACTCAGCCTTGATTCAGGTCCTTTCTTCCTGATCCAATGATATGAAGTGAAACAGGCCCAAAAGTAGACACAAACCCATTTGTTAGGGCACTCACCTACATTAAGTAGCCTTGATTCCTCACTGTGAATCAAGCCAAGCAAGGGTTTGGCTCTCCCCCAAACACTCTTCAGTAAATGCTTTAGCCAGAAGCCTACTGTTCTGGGTAAGATTCTCACAAATTCCAGAATTTCAAAGAATGTTTCTACTTTACTCATAAGTGTAATGTAACCATTGTTCTCTGGCCAGACCCAGACACAGGTTCTGCCAAATATATAGAAGACAACAAGGCTGGAAATTCATCTCATTTAACCCCAAGCATGCTCTTAGTCCATGGAAAGAATTAGTCTTTTCTGGGGTGTGATACATCTGGTCTTTCTTAGATACCTTAGGTGAGATTTATTTTACCAGATGTACTTACGTCCAACCTGGTATCCCAAGCCTGCCTTTAGAGTCAGTGGACCAAAAAAGGCAACTCTAGGGTATGATTTGCCTCATTCTAAGGTACATGTCTAAAATGATCTAAAAGTGTCTGTTTCTTTCCATTTACTATAAGCAGAACCAGGAAGGACAACTCAGGGTTAAACATCTTTCTCATAGATATCTGACACTGGATGCCATGAATTCTATCCTAAGAGGAAAAGTTCATGCCCATTTGTATTTGGAGTTACGGCTCATGTCCAGCTTTAATAAAAAGAGAGGGGGGAAACAGGGATTTAAGAGAAGTTTGGGGTTGTTTTCTTGGGTATGCTATTGGCTTTTGTAGGCTTTGGAAGAAAACTTATACTGTGTTCTTTCTTAGCTTATGTGCCAAAACATGTTTTTATGTTGTCAAAGATTAAATAATTAGCAGAACACGGTCAAGATCAAAAGGCTGTTCTATGTCATAGCTAATTAGAGAGTTACCACAAGTATGACAACTAGTGATTCCTGCTGGTCTGATACCTGCTGTAGCTAACCATGTGGATTCAGAATGAAATGTAATACACTCACATTGTGTTTTAATTCAAGTTGTCATAAGTTGTTAATTTAAGAACTGAACATATATTTACCACTCCTCATCTCCCAGTTTTAGTGACATAAAAGTTACTCTTTACTTTAAAAGTTCTGTATTAACATAAAAGTTACATCTCCCAGTTACTATTAACATAAAAATGAACAAATGGCTTCTATTCTAAGCAAGAATAATAAGACACCTGGCCAGTGACCTCTCCAAGACCTCTCCTTTTTTTGACCACAAAAAAAGTGCATGCAATAAAAAGCTTTATGCTGATTCTATACCAAGCTTTATCTGAAAGTAGTCTCACAATACTGTTACTGCATCTTGGGTGGGGAGCAGTGTTCTTTCTTTTCCTTCTTTCTTTTCTTTTTCTTTTCTTCTTTCTCTTTCTCTCTTTCTCACTCTCATACTTTCTTGCTTTCTCTCTCTGTCTGTCTTTCTTTCTTCTCTCTATCACATTTGGCTTATTTAGGACATCTATCTATGTATCATCTAAGAACCAGTATCTTTGTTATGCAGCAAACACAGACGATGACTGATTTAAAGAAGAATCATTTCATTCGGCATTATTCATAGATTTGAAAAGCAGTAAGCAAGAACATTCTATTACTCTGATGCAAAAAATTAGTCATTTTGTGCCAATGATTCATGCATCAATGCTTTGATAAACATAAGCTGAGACATTCACCCCCAAATTAGCCTTTGTATCTTGCTGCAATGTACCCACCTCTCATCTTACCCACAGACGTTATTTGTATGGAATACTGTTCCTACACACTTCCCTGTACACATATTTGAATGCACATGCTATGAAATATAGGCTTAGACTTCTAAAAGACCTCTGATTTGGATGTTTCAATTTCAGAGGGAGAACTGCCATAGCCTGATGGCCAGAAGTGAGAAGCACTATTAACCTCTACAGCTTTTGTTAATCAACTTCGTACACTGATTGTTTCGACGTAGTGCTACCAGCCACCATGGGAAGACCTGAGCAGCAAAAATCATGAGTCCCACTACCAGGTACATCAAGCTTGACATGAGTTTGAACTATTCAAGATAAGAATGTTTCACTTAGTTTTTCAGAGCCTGTCATATATCTCATCTCTCTGGGTAAAATCAGTCTCTATCAGAGAAGTAGCAGGCTCTCATATCACCTGGAAATGGTTGTTTATAGCTTTTCCTTCCTCTTCTTTCTCCCATTCCAAAGCTGTAAGTCTCTTCCTTCTTCCATGTTAACATGTTTAAAAAAAATCCACCTTTTTTCTACTGGAAGGGGCTTATCTCTGCCTTAAACCTCTCTTTTCTTCCATATTCCTCTTAGATACTATCCTTTCTATCCCATAGTCTTGACACTGACCTCAAGACCTTCCAAAAGACTCTGACTCTCTTTTTACCCTTGTTTCAGCAATGATTCCAGCTAAAATTCTGTTTGGGAATTTTTCATTAAATATTTTTTGGCCTGTAACAGACATAGCAAATCTGAAATTTTTCATCACAATGTCCCAGTAGTGATTGCATGTAGCAGACTCAGGGCTGCGTGGTGTAAGACATTACCTTTTGTTAGCCAAACTGGGGAAAATGTCAGACTGGGTTTGAATTTTGAAGGTCACGGAAGGTGAAATAAGGCAACTTGTTTAAATGTCTTAGTCTGCAGCGAAATTCAAATTACCTTACATTTGCTAATAATTTTCTATGCTGCTCAAATTTGACTGTATGCTAGAGCATTTTCATGAAGAAAAGCTTCTGAGGGCCAAGAAAGAATTTCTGGTCAAAGTAAGAGATAAAGAATCCACTTTCCAATTACCATAGCTTAGTGATTAGGGCACCTGCCTACAGTGCTGTAAATCTTGACTCAAGTCCCAGGCTGACTTTCTCTCTCTCTGTTTTAGCAAGAAAAAGATGAAAGATCTTATTTCTGTGTGACCCTGGGACTGAGCCATTTGGAAACTTCAGTAGAGAAGAAAACCTTTGCATTGCTCAAAGTAACGTGCTTTTAGGCCCTTGCATCTCTTTTGCAATTTTTTTTCATTTGCATTTCAAAACTACATGAATATTTACTTTGTAAACTATGTCCTATTTGTGACATAGGTAAGATGTTCTGTCAACTTTTAACATGTAAAATGACAGCTATCCTTATTCTGTCTTCCCAGATGAGCTCTAGTCACCTTCCTATCTCCTCCAGTGTGAATGCAATGGGTATTCAGAGCTTTGGGATTTCACCTTTACCTAGATGTCCTTTAGCTATCTTCCTTCACTTCGTGGCTGGCTTTTAACTGAGGTCCAAAGTGCACTGGTTAATTCACTTTGGGATTTTGTTTGCTTGCTTGTTTGATTTTGGGTTTTTTTTAAGAAACATATCACAGAGACCCCAGAAGAAGCTCTTCCAGAGACATCCCTTTTTTACTCTTTCATATGCCTAGATTCACATCTCAGTTGTAACAGTGTAATTCCACTGGAGACAATGAAAGTAAAATTAAATTAGCCCTCAGTGAAGAGGATTCAGCATTGCCAGAGGTACTGCCGTGAAGGGCATCTGAACCATGATTTGTATTGGAAAGCAAGCTTGAAGATGCTGTCCCAGATCACAGAGTAAGAAAGCTGAGCAAATGTCATAGCCTTCTGCAGAAAGTGTAACCTTTCAAATTCCTGTTAATTTGAAAAACCATGAACTTTATTTTGAAATCATAAGAGAGATTTGTATTATTAGAGTAAGCTCAGTTCTGCTCTCTCTTACTCTAGGGATGTGAGATTTCTGTGAAAGGAAAAATTAACAACATGACAACTATTCTAGAGTATACGTAGTGGCTTATATGTGTGAGAAAGTATGCAGACACTCCTTCTCCAGCTTTGTAACTGTAACCCAATGTTATCAACTTTATCACATAATCATAGTCTTTATTGTGTCTAGAGAAAGGAGGGTTTTGTGATTTTTAACTTAAGCATGGATGAATGATGGTCAAGAGTAATGGGCTAATTTCTGTTCTCAGTTCTTTAATATCTGCCTGACTGAGGTCAGAATTGGCCCATTTGGCTCCACAGACATTCATAGGGCAAAGCACAGGCTGGGAGCTGGTAACAGGACTGAGAATGGCCTCACCCTGCCCCGAAATCCAGCACAGCTGTGTGGGGCAGAGGGAGGTGGGGGGGTGTGGTGGTGTCCCCGCCATGGCGGCTGCCCAGGCTGTGCAGCAGAGCCGTCCCAGGCGGCCGGCAGGAGGACCAAGCTGGAGCACAGCCACGCTCCGCTCCTCACACGCTTGCCAGGGATGCGGTGAGGGGGTTGTATGCCTGCCGAACAGAAGCCGCTCTCTGCTTGTACCCTGTCAATAAGGAGGATTTAAAGGCGGGGGGGGGGGGGGGGGGGGGGGCAGGATTTAAAGGACTCTGCTTTCCGTCACACCTCCCATGCCAGAGAAAGCAGAAACAGGCAAGGTGACTGGCGGGGCACACAGTGCAGGGGCAAGACCCCAGGGCATGAAGCTGAGGAACGGGTCTTCTCCAAGGGAGAAGACAAGGGACGCTACCCACAGCAAGAGTCTGCCAGGAAGCCTCCGCAAGAGGAGGGCCGGGGCCCTGAGGCACTAATAGACCCTAACGGCCCTAACCCCTCTCCCTCAGGCCTTCCCTCACCTGCCCAAGGCCCAGGACGCCATGTCAGCCCCGCAGGGCTGTCAGCCCCTGCCCCAGCAAGGCCACAGCCTTGTTTTAGTGATAGCACTGAAACGAATTACAAAGGAAATCTGACTTTGAGTAAGCATTTATGTGGTTCAAAATACTACTTAAACACTTTCATGTCACCTTTGAGAAAGTATTTCCCCAAGGATTTTATTTTGGTGGTTACATGTGAGTGTGCATGTGTGCACACAAGTGTCTGTGTGTGGCAGTGGAAAGCCCGTGGCGATGTCTTCTAGTGTGTTAGGTTGGGATTTATCAAAGCAAAAGCTTCCTAAGGAGCCTTAGTCTTTTGTAATTGAAATGAAACATGATGTTCCTTGGTTTTATTTCACCAACTTTTATAATGTCTGTTAATAGGGAAACAAGGCGAGTATCTGAAGGGAGAAGTGTTTCTGTTGCAAAATGTTTTGAAAAATGTTAGAAAAGTTTGTACTTTTATGAAACTTTTTTAAAGACAGCAGTAATTTCCAAAAGGTGGAAGAGGAGCTGGTGTAATAGCCAACCCAGTTCTGAATGTTACAAGAATATAGAGGTCTAGAGACAGATAATCAAGCTGTCATTCTACACCTAGCAGAGAACTTTCAAAACAATTCTGCTGTAAGAAAGTTTCCACTTTTCTCCTGCTTATATTAGTTAGAAAATACACTGATGAGAATGAATCTGAGAAAGGATGGTGGTCAACATGAAACTAATATCTTGAATTCCCCTCTAGACTTTGCCACTTACTTTTCAACATATAGCTAAGTGTTTTCTAACAAAAAAAAAATATTTTATCCACTGCCTTACACTAAAAGCTCCAACTCATCATCACATTTTGTATTTTTGATGGCATGCATGTTTACCTTAGTGTCTATCTCACGCCTCAGTAATATGTGGTTTCCCTGATTCCTCCAGCTCACTACTCATCTGCTAGCTTAGAACTTGGGATTTGAACAAAAAATAAACCCTCTTAAAACCCAAATATTTCTTCTTCCAAAACACAGATGCATTTGCTTCCATATTATCTTCAGTTTTAGTAACATCCATCAAAGCTAAATCAGAAGGCCACGCTGTTGCTGCAGCTTGCACTGCTGTTCCAGGCTGCACAGGTTACTGGATACAGGGACACAGTATCACAGTACAGCAAAACAACATCTGCTAGAGTGATTAGAATTACATCAACGCTGGTGCAGAAGTGTTTGTAAAACACTTTGAAGATGAAAAGTCATATGCACAGGAAAACTGTACGCAAAATTCTAACAAAACTACACACAGATTCCATCTTCATACATTTTCTTTGCCACCAAATATCAAAATCCCCAAGACTTTGTTTAGAAATGTAGGGCTAAATGTGTCTTTTTTGCAAAGACAGATGAATATAAACCAGTGAAATTATGAAGGCGACCATTTCAGTTTGCTGAGCTTGGTTCAAATGACAGAGAGTAGATTTGTGCAGCTACATGCCTATGATCATGTGTTGTCACATTAGTCTCCATTTGTGCATGTTTGGTTCCCACAGAATACTGCAATGTGTGTTTAGGGACTTTGAAGGCAAATAAAATGCAAGCAGCTCTTTGGAGGTCACATGATATGCTTTCTGTTGTTAATGTTATGTAAATATATAGCTGGACCAGGCGAAGGACCCCATATCTGAACTTTGCGAGCGTCCAGAATGCAGGTCACAGTCCTTGTATACTGGCAGACATAAAACATGACCACCCAGGCACTGAAGACAAAGCACGCTGAGGAGCTACAAATACAGGGCCCAGCTGAAGAACCAGCCAAGCTCATCACAGGAGAAGAAACTGCTCTGAGAACAATTTCATCATGGAGCCACTGAAGTCCAGAGACAGCAGTTAGCAACAGCTGCCCAAAAAAGCAGAATAACACTCTCATCTGCCGTGGAGTTCAGATAATGTGCTTCCAGCTTCCATCCTTAATGTGTGTATGCACACAATATTGCATTAGCTCATTTAATGACTGAGGGGGAGGATGCCTGAAATTATGTGTTATTATCCTCTTATATATAAGAAGTCTGTGTTGCTGTGGCCAATGCTTACTGATCCCTGACATGTGACCTTCCTAATATAAAGTACAGGTTCTCAATGGTGGCCCTGCATATGATAGTGTTATTGTAGAACCAACCCACTGTGAGCACGGTAATAAACTAGATGAAGTAAAGAAATTTTTCCAGCTGTCATTTTCATTATCAGATAAGCAAGGCTTACTATCAACAAAGCACAAAACCTTAACAATTTCCTTGTGCAACACCCTGCACAAAACCCCCAATCTTTCTTTACTTCTCACACTGGAAAATGTCTATTAAATTTTATCTTCTTCTCATGTGGGACAACCTCCATCTCAAGCTGGGAATTTAGTATTTAGGATTTGTAAGCAGGGAGGAGCCTTCAGGAAATCTACAGCACAGTTTGGAAGGAAAACCTTTGGACATTCTGACTTCTAATATTCTCTTCTACTTAAATCTTTGTCTCCTCAGTTACTCATCAGACTTCAATACTTGTCTAGTCCCAGATTTAGTCATCAGAAATGCAAGTGTTTAGTATAAATTAATTGTCTTGGATGGGGAATGACTGGCATTTCCAGAAGATAACCCATTCTGGCTATTGAAATAATGTCTCTTCAAGTGTAATGAACATTTGATTAAGGTGCTTATCTTTGTCCTTTAGGTATAAGAGGTTTAGAGAACTAGTCATGCCTAACATCAGGTGACATGAATGTTACCTTTCCAAATTTATGCTCAGGTTGTAAGCAGACTTCCATGTCTTGTAAGTTTAGGCTGGCCAACTAATTCCTCAGACAATGCTCCTTTTGCTTATTCCATTCCACTTATATCTGAATTGTTCACTGTGTTGCACTTTATAAACATTTATAGTTGATATGCTCTGAAGGGAACAAATAGCAGTTTGCCTGCTATGAATGTGGGCTTGTCTGCCAACTCCAATATCAGTTGTACAGAGAAAACTTCTTCACTTTCCCCTTCAGGATATTGATGGGAAATATGTTATAGTTATGGGAAGAACATTTTTCTGCTGAACAGTGGTATTCAGTGCATAAACAATTCACTTTGCAGAGGCACCTGAAGCTAAAAAAAAAAGTTGCTTTAGGAAAAATATTTATAGCAAACTGTACAATAACTGTAGCTATTTTTCCTCTTTTTGTTGTCATAAAAAAACCTTTTGATATTTTTTATATTAGAAATCATTTTGTCAGAAAAAAACCCCAGAAATAGAAAACTATAAAAATAAAATGCCTAACTGAAGAAGAAACTTGTGGAATTATATGAACTGGTTAAAAAATGTTAAAAATTTGGGTTTAATATTGGGGAGAAGAAAATCTGTGTCAAAACTTCTTACAAAAACTTGTTTGTTCAAGATCCTTTGAAATGCTCTCAAAACTGACAAAAAATGCCAAGCAGGTCTGTGCACTTAGGATGACTGATGTCTTTTGGGTTGAAACGGTTGCTTTTTCCTCGGTATCACAGCATTGCCATCTGGGATTATTATTCCGTAGGATCCCTTCACAGTTTTGACAAATGTAAGAGCAGGTTCCCAGGTCAGAAAGCAACAATGTGCATCTGCAGCCCATGGAGACAGCCTCAATGAACACTTTTACCCCACAGGACATCTTTCCGGGTGGCCTAGTCAATACTGAGGAAGAGATAAGCAACCTTGGGCCTGTGGTAAAATAAGACTGTAGCCCAGGAACGGGCAGTTACTACAGAGCAGCCAACACTTGGGGTTTTTCCACAGCATGGTAGGAGGCATTCTTTTTTCCCAGTAGGCAAAGCTAGATTTTAAATCCCCACAAAATGAAACAAAGACACATACAGCATGCACATTGCTTATCACAACTCAGTGTACAATTTGTATCTATAGCTTCATACTCATCATGTCAGAGATGCTAGTGAGGACTGATGCTAAGATCAAAGTCAGTCTCCCCTGTCTGAGGTCAATGATTAATTCTTGCAGCAAACTAACTAAAGGGGTCTTCAATCCAAGTCTCCTGAGAGCTATCTTGTAACAAGCAGAACACTTCGCAGATACCACTGTCATTACAAGCAGGACAGATATAAAACCCTTCCCAAGTCAGTGGGAGGAACATCTTTGGTTGCTCCACTTCAGGCAGGCACTGCTTGCACCTGCAGAGCCAGAGCGCTGCCTTTGCACCCCACGAAGGAATGTTTTCCTGTGATATTCTAAGTGGGACCCCTCCATCCAGGTCACAAAATGAGATTTAATAATGTCCTTCTTCTAAGGCAATGGAGATCAGTATGGTACAACAAGGGTCATGGTATTAGTAATACTCTGTTTCAGTCTGCATGAAGTCACCACTTCCAAGGTGTCACTGATCTCCTTTCATTTCTTTTTGAGCTCTTGTGCTGAGATGGAAATAGTGTGGCAAAGAAACACAGGTCAACATACAGAGCTACAAATAAGGGAAGGCAGCACTAGCTGGGATAGCATCTTTGTTCAAGAGCGAAGATACAAGTGAAGCCCCTCTCTCATCTTGATTTTTTTATGGTTCCCAGAACCTTGATGTTTTTATGGTCATGGACTTGGCCTGGGAGTTGAGCAAGTGGATATGTCAGTCCTGCAGTTCAAGGGGCACCTATTCCAGCTTTCAAACACAGCTAGCATAAGTTTTGCTCTGTACTGCAACAGCTAGCATTCTCTGTCCTCTAGCTAGCTCATGGGAAGCAAACTGTGAGAGCCCTACAGTGCCCTCGGTGAAATGCTGAATACACAACACAGCTGCCGTCCTTGCACTCTCTGAGCACGCAGACACCAGCCTCCCGCTTGGAGATGGATGTTCGCACTACTCCCAAAGCACTAAGGCAGTGTGAAGGGTCTGGCATCTACTGATGAGAGATACCAGCAGCTGTGTTTTCTTTGACACTGAACTGTCCCTGCAATGAGGCTGCTTGACAATTTGCTTTAGAACTGTGTTTTTAACAAAATAATTTTTTTTCTGAGAACAAGGCAGTATTCTGAAAAAAAAATCTTGAAAAATTGAAATTAAATTTCAAAAAAAACTTCAAATATTGGAGATTGGATTTTTTTGACAAAATCTTGCCATTTTCTGCTGAGTGCATCAGCGAAAATAAGATAATCTTCACTTTGTGTTGTGAATGTAGAAGATGCGGCCCAAAGTAGTAAATGATATGCTCATTACATGACCTCTCTGGAGAATGAGCTACCAGGAAGAAAAAGCTACTTCTGAGCCACAAAGGCCCTGCTTAAACAGTCTTTGGGAATTTAGACAGAACAAGGCCTTCGGGGCTTGGCACTGGAACATATGCACCTCCAGTAAGCAGGAAAAACTGTCAGGAAAAAACATGTGAGTTTAATGTAAATAATTATATTCAGTCCCCCATGTTTGAACATTTTTTCTGATGTGAAAGACTTTCTTTAAGCAGAAAGTGACTACTTGGTATGTTTTGGATCTTAATGCAAGGGAATACATCCCCTCCCATCTACACAGTGAAATCACGTCTCTGCTGCTAATGACTCTGCACGAAGACTAAGAGCCTCTTGCATGTCTCCTGTTGCACTGCAGGGAGAATTCAGGACTTGCACACAAAAGTGGATGATTTCTGTTCCAGGACCGTGATCCTTTTTCAGCTGGCTGCTGTGGTGACAGTTACATTTGCTTTGTAACCGAAGCATGCTGGAAGGCTTCCCCAGTTTGATTATCCCTTCCAGAGCTGGTGAAAGCATGCATCCTTTTTTACCAAGTTATCTTGTTTAATCAGGACTAAGTAAACATATTACACACTAATAATAAAATCACTGGAAATTCTCTACTTAATCTCCCTGATTTTCTTTAAAGGTTTCAAACAAAGACCAGCAGGATCTCTAATCTTATGATCAACAAAGTTACATCACCAGCAGCCTCTGTTTTATCTGTTTACAGATCAGGCTAATGTTGTTAGAGGATGGTGACATTAACTGTTACTGTATCAGTAGACAGTGCAATTGCATTAGGCAGGCTGAACTTTGCTGTCACTTCTGGTTGCAATTGCTTAGAGGAAACTCCAGAGATTATGTTTAATACCACGAGACATGGTAGGAAGACATCCTTTAGGAAGGACAGGCAGGGGAGATGAGGAGGGAGTGTCGCTGTCTATGTCAATGACCAGGTGGAGTGCATGGAGCTCCACCTGGGGATGGATGAGGAGCTGACCGAGAGCTGGGTCAGGATTAAGGGGAGGGCAGGGACAGGTGACAGGAGACAGGTGGCAGGGACAGGTGACAGGGACAGGTGACAGGAGTGGGGGTCTGCTACGGGCCACCCAACCAGGAAGACCAAGTGGATGAAGCCCTCTATAGACAGATAGGAGCAGCCTCACATTCACAAGCCCTGGTCATCATGGGGGACTTCAACCACCCCAATAGCTGTTGGAGGGACAGCACAGCAGGGCATAAGCAATCCAGGAGGTTCCTGGAGTGCATTGATCATAACTTCCTTCTCCAAGTGATAGAGGAGCCAATGAGGAGAGGTGCTATGCTGGACCTTGTTCTCACCAACAAGGAGGGGCTGGTGGGGAATGTGAAGCTCAAGGGCAGCCTTGGCTGCAGTGACCATGAAATGGTGGAGTTCAAGATCCTTAGGGTAGTGAGGAGGGCACACAGCAAGCTCAGTACCCTGGACTTCAGGAGAGCAGACTTTGGCCTCTTCAGGGATCTGCTTGGTAGAGTACTATGGGATAAAGCCCTGGAGGGAAGAGGAGCCCAAGAAAGCCGGTTAATATTCAAGAATCACCTGCTCCAAGCTCAGGAGCGATGCATCCCAACAAAGAGGAAGTCAGGCAAAAACGCCAGGAGGCCTGCATGGATGAACAAGGAGCTCCTGGACAAACTCAAACACAAAAAGGAAGCCTACAGAGGGTGGAAGCAAGGACAGGTAGCCTGGGAGGAATACAGAGAAATCGTCTGAGCAGCCAGGGATCAGGTTAGGAAAGCTAAAGCCCTGATAGAATTGAATCTGGCCTGGGACGCCAAGGGCAACAAAAAAAGCTTCTATAGGTACATCAGTGATGAAAGGAAGACTAGGGAAAATGTGGACCCTCTGCGGAAGGAAACGGGAGACCTGGTTACCTGGTATATGGAGAAGGCTGAGGTACTCAATTACTTTTTTGCCTCAGTCTTCACTGGCAAGTGCTCTATCCACACCACCCAAGTCACAGAAGGCAAAGGCAGGGACTGGGAGAATGAAGAACTGCCCACTGTAGGAGAAGATCAGGTTCGAGACGGTCTAAGGAACCTGAAGGTGCACAAGTCCATGGGACCTGATGAGATGCATGCACAGGTCCTGAGGGAACTGGCAGGCGAAGTTGCTAAGCCACTATCCATCATATTTGAGAAGTCATGGCAGTCCGAGGAAGTTCCCACTGACTGGAAAGGGGAAACATAACCCCCATTTTTAAAAAGGGAAAAAAAGAAGACCTGGGGAACAACAGGCCAGTCTCACCTCTGTGCCCGGCAAGATCATTGAGAAGATCCTCCTGGAAACTATGCTAAGAGACATGAAAAATAAGGAGATGATTGGTGACAGCCAACATGCCTTCACTAAGGGCAAATCATGCCTGACAAATTTGGTGGCCTTCTACGACGGGGTTACAGCATTGGTGGATAAGGGAAGAGCAACTGACATCATCTACCTGGACTTGTGCAAAGCGTTTGACACTGTCCTGCATGACATCCTTGTCTCTAAGTTGGAGAGACATGGATTTGACCGATGGACCACTCAGTGGATAAGGAACTGGCTGGATGGTCGCACTCAAAGAGTTGCGGTCAATGGCTTGATGCCCAAGTGGAGACCAGTGACGAGTGGCATTCCTCAGGGGTCGGTATTGGGACCAGCGCTGTATAACAACTTTGTCAGCGACATGGTCAGTGAGATTGAGTGCACCCTCAGCAAGTTTGCCGATAAAACCGAGCTGTGTGGTGCGGTCAACACGCTGGAGGGAAGGGATGCCATCCAGAGGGACCTTGACAGGCTTGAGAGGTGGGCCTGTGCGAACCTCATGAAGTTCAACAAGGCCAAGCGCAAGGTCCTGCACATGGGTCGGGGCAATCCCAAGCACAAATACAGGCTGGGTGAAGAATGGATTGAGAGCAGCCCTGAGGAGAAGGACCTGGGGATATTGGTTGATGAGAAGCTCAACATGACCCAGCAATGTGCACTTGCAGCCCAGAAAGCCAATCTTGTCCTGGGCTGCATCAAAAGAAGCATGACTGGCAGGTCGAGGGAGGTGATTCTTCCCCTCTACTCTGCTCTTGTGAGACCCAACCTGGAGTCCTGCATTCAGCTCTGGGGCCCCCAGCATAAGAAGGACATGGACGTGTTGAAGCAAGCCCAGAGGAGGGCCACGAAGATGATCAGAGGGCTGGAGCACCTCTCCTGTGAAGAAAGGCTGAGAGAGTTGGGGTAGTTCAGCCTGGAGAAGAGAAGGCTCCAGGGAAACCTTATAGCAGCCTTCCAGTACCTAAAGGGAGCCTACAAGAAAGCTGGAGAGGGACTTTTTACAAGGGCATGTAGTGATAGGACAAGGGGTAATGGCTTTAAACTGAAAGAGGGTAGATTTAGATTAGATATAAGGAAGAAATTCTTCACTATGACGGTGGTGAGGCACTGGAACAGGCTGCCCAGAGAACTTGTGAATACCCCATCCCTGGAAGTGTTCAAAGCCAGGTTCGATGGGGCTTTGAGCAACCTGGTCTAGTGGAAGATGTCCCTGCTCATTGCAGGGGGGGTCAGACTAGATGACCTTTAAAGGTCCCTTCCAACCCAAACCATTCTATGATTCTATGATTCCACAGTTGTGGCTAAGTTTGGAGCAGTAGATCACAGTATTGCCACCGAAGGAGCTGTAGGAGCCTTTGACAAAACCTCCAGCCATGCAGGAGAAGCTCCACCAGCTGTGATGCCTTTTGCTAGTGCATGCCATTCCTCTGGGCTGGTCAATCCCAGCTAACTGGGTATGGAGAGAGGAACCAGGGGCAATGAGCTTGGTCTGCTCCCCACTCCTTTGACATGATGTCCCTCCAGGTAAAAATCATCCCTCCAGCCTCACACTCTGCCTGGTCCCAGAGGGGAGCCTGGCTGCAGGCAGATGAGAATGCAACTGGCAGCGCAGGGGGTCAACCACCGGCCCATGGAGAAGGCACCCTGAGATGGGGCTGCCTCCCATCTCAGCTGCTGTACGGCTGCATCACCTTCCCTGCCCCCTCCCCAGGCTGTGCCCTGGAAAGAGCCGCAGATGATTATCATCATGCCTCCCACATATGAGGGATGTGCTGGAAGGAGCATTACTCCAAAGAGCCTCCCACAGCTCCTCGCTTGAAGTTAAAAGCCTGATCTAACCCTTAACAAACAGGAATAAAAGTGCTAGGGAAGGAATTTTAATTGGCCAACGCTGTAAATGCTTTGAAGATGCTGTGTCATTATTGACTAACTTTCAGCACACCTGAGCCAGCCAGAGGGCAGTGATGTTGGTTTTGAACCCAGGATGTTACTGTTATTGTGCCCTAGCACCCCACTGTTAGCCTGTATCATCTCTTTTCATTGAATAGATCCGTTGTGCCTCATAGTGTCAATAAAATCTTGCCTTGCTTCTGCACTGAGTTTGCAGAGAGGGTTGATGCTGGTTTCTTCTCATACCTCTGCCTGGCACCGTTCCACCACCAGCACATGGCTCACCAACATGCAATTTTGAGCACGCACAGAGCGCAGCAGTGTAGCTAACCACCTCCTCTCTCCCACTTCTTCCCAAGAGTCCGCTCCCTGCCCTCAGCTGAACAACACAGTGTGACTTTGTTTTTCCTCCATGCAGCTGCCAACACAAAAAGAGCAGGGATAGACAAGGAAGGAGAGTCCATCTGCACTGACATGAAATCAGAAGTCTTTGGTTTGTTATCCAAATGGAAGCCTGAAAGGATGCACACTGAGCCCAACAAAATGTTCCATATGGTGCTCAGATACTAAGTATTTGTCAGATAAGCTGAAGAAGTTAAATTCATAAAGAGCTACTGCACAGTCTCATCACAATGCTTTCCAAAAGACACGAGAACCGTCTTTGTATCCTCTGCTGAAGAAAGTCAGAAACTCTGTTTCTCAATCTTTTCAGGTGACCTAACCATAAGATTCTGGGAGCTTTTTCCTTTTTTCCTTTAGAAAAGGTCCTTTTAATTAAAAGTAAATGACATCTGATATTTGGGTGTCTGATGCCCTTTGGCTCCTATGCAATCACACTAAAATCTTAGGAATACTTCCACTATAAAGTGCAACATATCATGAAACCCAGAGGAAGAAGCCTCTGTGACTATTTTCTCCTCCCGTAAGGATGTACAGGACTAAATCTGAAGCTTATGCACAGGGAATTCTGCCGACACTGATAACTAACAAAGATCACTGCTTTACATTTCTGGTTTGCATGCGACACTGTTCATGCAATGGTCCTTTTTAACAGCCCTTTTTAAACATCCAGGAGACAACAGCAAGCTTTTATTACACTCATTAACAGTTTCTTGGGTATTCCGGCCTCCAACAAGAAGTTTCTTCTCTGCTTTTAAATCACTAGTTACAAATTTCTGAGAATCATTTTTACTCCTTTCTTCTATCCTAGCTGTGTAGCCAGCACGAGAGTGAGCAGTACATGTACGCAGGCGTAACCAGTGCCAGAGGCGACGGCAATGGGGACAAGGGACTGCCGTGGCAGATGGACAAACATCCCCCCCACGGATAGGAGAAGGGTTCCAGCACCCTCAGCCCCACCAGTAGACTATCCCTGACAGCAGCCCAGTCCGCATGATGGCAACAGTGACAAAACAGCACAAAAATAATTCTATCATTACAACAAAGTCTACTCATTTGTATATCCACATCTCGGTGAGGGCTTTACAAATGTTAAGCCTATTCCTACAAAGGTCAGTAGGTGGTATATGTGTTACCCTGAGACACTGAAATGTCTGAGTAAAAATAGACTGTTGAATGAGGGACCTTCTACAAATGAGTTTTCTAATAGCTTTGATATTGTTGTCAGCACAGATTTCATGGATGAGCTGAAACTAGCCTGAACTTGCTGTGCCACCCAAGTTCATCAAAAACTGCAGGAGGAGCTTGGATGGGGAGGGGAGAAAGGCCCTAAAGGTGATTCCCACCACCTTTAAACATAGACCAGTTGTCCAGAACAGCCCCAGTGGTCTCTTTGTGGTTAGCCATCATCTGGAAGAAATCATCTGAACCATCACAGTTCCCAGACATGAGACCATGCAAAATAGGTGAGAAACAAGTATACAGAATCCAGTATCATCAGCCTGAGAAAGTTCAGGTTGGATGTTTCTTTCAGACAAGCACTTCATATACATTATGACCTTCAGAGACTGTAAACTCTTATCCTGTTGAGGTTATTTTAAATCAAAGGCCAGTGTGCCAGCAGCTGCACAAGTGAGGAATGCCTAAGAAAATAAATACCAGTTAGAGTGCTATTTAATGCCGTTAACTGCAGTGAGTGGAGGCTGGAGGGCAGTAGCTTTTAACAGGTTTTATTTGAAAGACTAACTCAGTGTGGTTGTCACGATAGTTGTCTTTGTGGCTGAAGTTGTATTGCTAACAGATGGAAATCTGGCAGCTTTTTCTAATTTATGCAGATGCTTTGCAGAAGGAGTTGCCATCCTAAGTGATTCTAACATTAACCTTACACAAACCTTTCTCCACTGTGTTAATAAACAGAACATTTTAAGGCTGTTCTGCTCAAAACAGTCACAGAAATGTTCAACTGTGCCTCCCTCTTCATCTCTTCAGTTACTCTTACAATTTAGCATGAAAATTCTTTTGCATAAAATCTCTTGCTGAAATGAGAATTGGATATGTAGCAAAAGTCAGTCTAGTGCTCAAAATATCCATTTTAATTATAAAATTACCTACCAGGTTGTGTCTTCATTAATGAGCTAAGCTTGTGGACTGTCTTGTTCTCAAAAACTGGCATTCAGTACAATACCTAACAAGAATGATTTAACGAGAGAAGTATCTAAATTGGCAATCATTTAAAAGGACTGAATAATATTCTTAATAGCTGTGTAATGTTTCATCTTTTTGCTTTGATTGGCACTTTTTAAATTGTTAACACTCTTTTCAAACTGGCAACACATTACCTCCTTCTAATCTGCAATGAGCCCAACTGTATTACACACCATCGCGAGTGCTAAACAGGCTCAGGAACAACACACCACTGAGACATCTTGAGACATTTTGTGTCTTTTATGGGTCTCTGTCTGTTCTTTACATCAGATTTTAGTAAATCAGGAGACCATATACTTTTGTTTTGCCCTTTGACAGTTGTTTGAAAATGTAGGTGATGTGGAACTTACTGACTAAAATGTATTTGTATAATCAATGCCCTGATCAGCTGAGCAAAAGGGACACTTGCTATTACAGCTGTGTGTCTTTGAGATGACTGATCGTGTGCATCCACACTGTAGGTGCCTTAAACAAATGAGAGCAAAACTCTTGAAACTATTCGCTGTGTCCATGTACATATGTAAGACTTTGACCCTCACCAGCTGCAGGCGCTAGTCATATAACTCTGTAAGGAACACAGAAGAAAATATGTAATATAGAGAGACATGCAGACCATTGGAGCATTTAAGAGAAGGAGTCAATATTAGTTTTGATTCTTTGAGCATTATCTGCATGACTCATAAGCCATCTTTTGGGTCTGAGCAATCTAGCTTGAATCAAGAAAGATGCCTTCCCTTAAACAATGCACCCACCCTAGTTAACTAAATAGAGGAGTTAGACCCTAAGCTTAGATGCCATATTCAGGCAGGCCAGACCTTTCCGTGGAGGCTTTCAAATGCATTTTTCCTTTGGCCATTGTCTTTACAGGAAACACAAACACTTCCTTTTGGAGACCTTTTCTATCACTAACTTAGAAGTTAGGCACCAGTCAGTTTTGTCTAGAGGATGACTATCCTTTTTTCCCATGTTTACAAGGAGCCTGACCTACCTGCGACCCAGAGTTGTCTACCTTTTCAGGGTGCAGTCTTGAGTGGTGGTAGCTTCAACTGTGAAGTAGTCTTCTCAGCAGCCCCAAAGCATGGAGACATTATGGGCAGAGAAAAGAAGTTAGCATTGGTTGCAGTATAGGGAGCAAGTTTGCAGGCATGTGGCTCAGGCTTCAGTGAAATGGCCTCTATTTCCTGCCTGGAAAGCTCAGGCAGCTGTTACAGCAAGGAGAGCAGCTGCCTCAGTGGGGCGAGGGTACTTGCCTTCTTCTGCTTTACATCCCAAAGGAGCATCTTGGCTGCATATTAGTCTCTCCTCTTTTTCCCTAGTGATCAAGTGAGAAGAAATCTCGGGTTGTGGTGACTAAACATACCCTGGAACTACTTGTAAGTAAAAGTTTCCAGCTCCCTCCTGAGGGATCCATACAATTCTTCTGGATTATGCTGTTGAAGTGACCAGATCATTTGCTATTTCTCATGTATTTATACAGGCTTCTCTGTCAGGATGCTTCACCTGCAGAACATCAAGAAAGTGACAAATTTTCCCTTAAATCACTTCAAGTTTAACATCCAGCATCCCAGACAACATCTGCTGGAGCTCTATAAAAGGGATACAGACATTCAGGTGGCAGAACGAGCTGTGTTACAATAATGGCTGGGGAGGATGAAAAGAGGTGAGGACTGTAGGAATATCTCCCAGTTCCTCTGACTGTGAAACGGCAACTCAGCAAAGGAAACAATCTCTGCTTGATCATAGATCTTGCTTTTCTAGTACTGGGACTGGGAGATTGCAGGCTTCCTAGAGTGGTTTAGCAGTGCCCCAGCTTTCTTTGAATGGGCATGGGAGAGTCAGTGGCCACCTCTGAAATCCAGGGCATTTTGAAATAGAAAGGTCTTTCAGTTGCTTGACAAATGTTATGAGAATCCAGAGGGTTAGACAATATGTCAGGTGGGAAGTACTGTTAGCCCCAAACAGTTTTACGAGAAATCTAAACCATAAAAATCCAAATTCTGTGCATAAGTAATACTACACAATTGAGTCTAGTAAGCATTTATAGCACTTTGTGCCTCGGGCGTCTTGTGAACTAAAAAAGATCAAAGGCTGAGTGCCCTCAGCACTCAGTCAGACCTTCAAGAAGGGGTCCAATATCCCTCCTAGTTGATGACTGCCTCACAGGAAACACTGAGCAGCTTGAAGAATAGGGCCCCAAATGCATATTTGGCACCCAGTTAAATTCTAGGGTAAGTATTTAGTATTTTTTTAATCAGCATTTGTTACATCCCAGTATAAACCACAGCTAAAAGAAATCACATGCACCTCATTTAAATCTTGGTCATTAATTAATTAGCCTGTCACTAACTAACAAGATGTCTTTAGAACAAGAGTGTATCTATTTTAGTTAACCAGTTACTGTTATTGTTCATGTTCCTGTCATTTTTCCTTCAATAGACTATTTATTGTACATTTCACTTACAAAATTCCATTACTTACATAGATAGTAATAATGCATGAAGTATGTCTCCAACTGTTTTCAACTTTTGTGACCTATGTAAACACTGAGCTTTGAAATAACTTATGCTAACTTCTACTGAGAATAAGTTAATTCCTAGGCTCACTGATTCTAAGTGTTTTAAAGGCTATAAGTACATGTGGTCTCAAGTGAGTTTTATAATTCATATTTCATCTCAAAACAAAGCTAAAACATTCACATGTCTAGCTAGAAAGCTGTAAATCAGTACCGTCTCCTTATGATGTTTGTACTCTCACAGGTTTTATACCCTTATTAAAAAGGCATCTCTAACATTTGCAATACATTAAATGACTCGCACTGCAGATTTCCCCAGGTAACAAAGTGCCCTGTCAAGTACTGCACCATAATTTCACTTGATTCTACACAGAGAAACAGCAAATGCACAGTGTCACATTCAAATAAACCTACTGTAACTTTAAAAATACATAATGAACATGTCAGACACAGTCATTTCTCTCTTCAAACCCAAGAAATAGGGACCACCAGAAGCAGAATTATGAATCAAATGCTATTCTTTGTAGTGATCAAAATACTAGACAAAGGCCTGTATTCTGGTCTGCTCCGTATTCTCACTACTTGCATTTTTGTAGGATGCATTCATTTGGAAGTGACATTTTCTATTTATTCTAAGATTCAACAAAACTGGAGTAGCCATTTTAGATCTGTATGAGTGTACAAAACAAGCAGCATTTCTTCATACAATCCAATTTTAAAACTATGTAAGCAATTCCTTGTGTTGGTTCACATACAGAGGACATGGACTCTGCATTTAGAAACTTTCTGGGAAGCTCTATGTTCTTAATGGGCAGAATCTACCCTTGCACAATGCAGTCATGCAAGGACCTCCAGACTAAGGCTGGAAGCCATGCAGAAAGTTGCTACACCAGAAGCATAATGAATGCCATGGGAAGTGGCAGGGGGAGGCTCTGTTTCAGCTTCCCAGAGGTCTGAGTGAAGGATGAGTGAATGGTAGATGGTAGACTGGAAGTTGGTTTTCACTCCAGGACTTATACACTACCCACAGAATCACAGCTCCTCTCTTCTTGTGTTTTCAGTGACAGTTGTTTACTGGACAAAATAAAAATAAGCCTTGAAATATGGATTTCCAAGGCTTTGTTTGTTTGTTTGTTCCTTTGAATATAGGCCTTGATAAAAAGTTGTAAAAGTGTTTTCTAAGAAAAGCATTTAGCAACCAGATTGTACATCTTTGACAAATGGCTCTAGAGGATTGATTTCAGTTAGAATTTTCTGAAGTTATTTTTTTGCCCATCTGAAATTGCTATTCCATTTATTCAAGCCAATTGACATTCAGTGCTTCAAGTGCTGAGCTGAATGACATTCAATGTCATGAGCTAACATTTTACAAATTGAACAAAAATTAGCTATGCCCAAAATTTTTCACATTAACCCATAGCAATAGGGTACGGTACATGACACCAGACTGTCAATTCTGATTAAAAAGCTGAATTCTGTCTGCTTTGGCCATGAAATCCAAGTCAGTAAACAGAGCTAAGTGGACTGTAAACCCCGGGTGAGAGGAAAGAAGGGGCTGGTAATGGCAGCATAGAGTTTAATGGATCTGTGGAACATATAAAAGTCACAACTGCTACCCAGAAATGTAAGAATTGAAAGCATAATCCATTTCTTTTAAAGTTACTACTGTAAAGAGGGTAACATCACCTCTTTGAGTCTCACTTCGTGGTCTTCAAGGAAAGCTTTTTCATAGGGACACTTGTTAGAGACATAAGGCAGGACACTGCATTTGAAGTAGAGGCTGCAACAACATTGTGCATCCTCCCTCTTGAGCCCTTGCTACCTCAGCCTGAGACACACCTGGAAGAAGTTATCAGAGATCTCATGTTAATCCTTCCAGGAGGATATCAAACCTGGCTTTATTATAGAATAGTTTCCCTTTGTATCATCACATTGAACATTTGCACAATTTGGAGGCACAATTAACCTCTTTTTCTTACTAGAAGAATTAGTGACTGAAGGATTTCTTTTTCTCTTTACATCTAATTGCACATCTAATCAGTTTGCCAGTGAGCTCTTCGGTCAGTTAATAAGATTGTAGCAGAAATCATTGTTAAAGCCCATTAACTCAGACCAATGTTAATTTCCAGTATGTCAATTCAAAGGTCAGAAGCATTTTTCCCCTGGCATTTTTTGGTGCATTTGTACATAAGGGTACAGACCTACCTAGTCTTTAGTCCTGCACTTTTGAGGAAAGTATTTATATTATTTCATTATTTGATCCTACACTGTGTAAAACTAAGCAAATGCAAAACAAATCTTTACGGAATGAGGGTCATGTGTCTCAGACATGAAAAATCATTTCAATAGTCTTCAGCCAGTTTTCTCCCTCCTCACCAATCCAATTTTTAAAAAAAAATATATATATGTGGTGTTTATGTTTATTTTTTAACTATCATTTTGTGGTTACTGTTTAACAAAACAGAAAACCAGGGCTACCTGGTAGTAGAAAAACTGGCATTTAGCCATGGCAGCATCAGCTGAATCAACTGCCCTTGGGAGTCCTGTAAATTCATTGTGATGGTTGATCCTAATATATAGCAGTTACCACTACTGCTGCTCATGCAATCTAGCAGAATGCGTTGCTAAATTTAGCACAATATTTACCCCCACTGTGTCTATATGTTCTGATTAACCTGGCTGTCGTCCTTCACCTATTCCAGCAATCACCTAAAGCGCCTGACATTTCTAACGTGAGACCAACTAAAAGACTCTTTCAGCAGCTGTCAGCTGAAATACTTTGTAAAATTAATAGATGTTTCCAATCCAGTTTAGAAATCTGTGAATCACCTAACTCGTAATTAATTTTCCTCAATAGAAGAGCCTAAAATGATAGTCTGTTCATCTGGTTGCCTCATCTGTTTATATAAAGGCCCTGGTATTTGCATGTGTGTGTTTTCTTCATAAAATGGTGGAATTCTTGAAGGAAAGTAAAGAATTAAGTACTTCTTATTCATGCACAGAATGGCGGTAATATAGGCACCAAGAGCTGAGATTACTCTGTTTCCTAACACATCCTGATATACCACCCATCTTAGTAAAAGACATTTTAGCCTTTTAAATCTGTTCACTACCACCTTTTCCTACTGAGGGTATCAATTAGAGTATCATTTGTCCTCTACCAAGCAAAGCTTAACAAACTCATCAAAATGAAGTAGTTCCCTCCTGAGAAAGCAGTTTGGAAAAATTTTCTACTAACTTCCATAAATGCTGTATCACCCACAGAAACCATCAGACAGATGAAACAAATGTGCTGGTTGGGAGGATGTAACAATAGCAGGAAAAGGGAAAGCAGAAGCCACTGCTCATTACTGGTATAAGTAGTACCAATCAAAAGTTGTGAATATTATGGGCATTCAACAGCAGACAGAGCAGCAGCACTCTCCGAGCTTTTCAGTGAAGACCTTCAGTACCTTCTGAGCTGAACCAGTGACCTAAAAGTCACAAGCATCATATCACACTGCAGGTCTGTGAGTCATTTGGACTCCTGTGTTTTTAGCATGCCTAAAGGATCTAATTTGGCTTGATACAGAGCCATCAGAAGGTGCTCCAAACCAACACATAAAGAATATTTTATAGTTGGTAAATCATGTTAATCAGGATTCAAAGGAACAAGGTTATTCTTCTGATTAAAATAATGCAAGTAATTATTGTGAAAGTTTAGAGATGATGTTAATTGTGCTGACCTCTAAGAAAGAACTATCTGCTTGCAAGAACTAAGGAACTAGCCCACACGTTGTGCATCACAACTGCTAATTTATCCTCCACAAATTATATATGCTTCTCCTGCATAATAATGCCATAAACAACTTGGCACATTTAATCTAGACTCTGACTATAGGTCCTTGCCATAAAGGGCTGTAAACATAAAAAAAGCCCCCCCCCCAAATGAGAAAAGAAAGCAAATTGTGCTAGGTTGGCCAGAACAGATTTTTCTTTGTAAAAATTAGATAGCTAACTGTGCAAAGAATATGGGATTGGCACGGGATGCTCTTTGTAAGGAGTGAAGAGGAGGTGTCATCACGTAATGGCAGAGTAAAAGAGTCCCCCAGCAAGGAGAAGCTCGACACAGGCGCTTAAGAAAGTCTGGTAAATGCAGAGGTTCAGGGGAGAGGGGGATGGGGTCAGAGCAATGGGAAAGGATTTTGTCAGCTGCACACTGGATTGACTATGAGTTGTGGGAGATCAGGAGGAGGGGCAGGAAGGAGGGTAGAAATATCAGGAGGAGCGGCTAGCTGGTTCATGCATTAATACCTTTGTAGTTGAAAATGAGAGGGAGCGATGAACTTGGAGATGTGAAAAAAGAGTTACTAAGGTAGAACAAGGGCCTGGATGTGAAGGGAGAAAGAAAGAGAAAAATCTAAGAACACTGCCGTAAGTAATCATGCTATGCAGAGAGGATTATAATAGTGGTGCTGAGAGAGGATAAAATTGTTCCTGCGTTCGTTCTCCCACAAGCAGAGGCCAGTGGAAATCCTTGGTCCTCTGTGTATAGGCAAGTGCCAAGAAGAAAGTAATCTGCAAATGGTACAATTGTGCACTGCCCTGCAGGAGGAAGAAGCAGCTGAATTTTCAATGTGGCTACAGGTGTCTTGAACTAGTGGACAGGAATTAGTCTGGTAGCAATAACCAGGAGTATGGCTAGAGGTTGCTTGATGTTGCAATAGTCACTTTTGAAGTAACAGCTCTGTAAATGTTTTGAGAGGTGTGTGATCACTGCAGGCCTGCACTGCAGCAGAAAGCTGAGCTCTCTCACAGCAAATGCCATTGAAAGATGTTTGGTGCTAACACAGCTGCTCATAAAACTTATTAGGGTGCTGCTGGGAACACGAAAATCGGAGTAGGAGCTGATGCTGTCAAATTGGAGACTTACCACTTTTAAACTGATACAAGTCCTTTCCTATTGGAAGTTTTCATTCTAAACTTTAACATTTATTTTAACAAAGTTGTGGCTGAAAGAATCATCACAGAAATAATCTTTCTAAGACTCACTACAGGATGGAGATGGTTTGTAACAATTACATCAATAGTGTCATCACAAAACACTTTCAGAAATAGTGTGAGAAGTGTTATATTCAAACGGCCCCAAGAACAAGGAGCTATCCCTTTAAGCCAATTTTCCACCTCTGTTTAGAGCTAATGATGAAAACAGGACCTGCCTTGAATGAAGCTCTGGTTTATGTAGCCTTCTTTCCTCTGAAATGCTGCCTAGAAATTAAAAACTACCAATTATAAATCTGTTAATTTACCTGAGGCTTGGCTTTTATTTTGGATAGTTTAGAAATGGTGATGTATACAAATGCACTGTGTGCTAAGGGCAATGTGTAAGGTGTGTGTTTCTGATGTCCTGCTTATTACAGAATGCATTTTTTTATTTCAGCTTATAAATGAACAAATGTTAAAAATTCCCATTCAAAGTGGCTTGGGTAACCTTTTGGGACAAAAAAAACCCTCCTAAAACTTGGATAGTTCTTTCCAACATCCTTTTGAAACTTTTCCAGTCTCTCATTTTGTACCTCCTGGGCCCTGTGAAGTTATAATTAATAAAATCTTGTCATCAGGAGCTTCCTATTAAATTAAGTCATTTCACAGAGTTTTCTCCCCATTTAATTCTGTTTAGCTGAATGTTTACTGATGAGTCAATTAGCCACTACTTTGTTTGTTCGACTTAATGTCATCACATCACCATGAGATCACCACAGCAAACATTCATCAACAACAGCATTGTCATGTCTGGCTGGTTGCTACAGGCTGGCCTCAGGCTGGCCACATCCAGGAGACTGGCTGGTCAGTGACCTTGGTCTGGCTGCAGCTTAACAGAGGAACCCATATGGGGCATGAGGGTTAGAAATTACTTTGTAATCGTTGGTGAGGATCATCCCTCCAGATGGTGCAACTCCTCAAGCACGACCTAAGGAGGTAGAGCAGCTTGCGACGGCAGCCGTGACAACAAACCAAGTGCAAGTGAGTTCATTTCTGCAGGTGGAATAGGCCGTGCTGTGTGGTGACAGTTACTGCAAGGAGAAGCTATGTTCTTAAAGCACTGGCAATTATTAGGGAGCAAGGTAGTAGATATATCAATGGATATCAATATACCAGCCCAGGAAGTTCCATATATATTGATATACCTGGTCAAACATAACTGGGCATCAGATCATTTTGTGTGCACTGAATGGTACAACCATAGACTCCAATATTCTGGAGCTGAACAGAAGATGGTAAATGCATGTTAGTGTCACTCAAACCTAGTGGCTGAATTACTTCTTTAAGTACAGTGCACATCTGCCAGGTCCTGTCTTCGGAGATTGTTTTCCCAAATATCTGTAAATGGACACAGTCCAGCTCAAGGTGCACCTAGGTATATCAGGGAGTGATATGTTTCAGAATTTTTGAAACAAAAGTTCTGTAAAGGTTGTTTTGGCTGCTCTAAGCAGAAGGCACCACACATGTCAGTATGAGGCCAGGTTGGCTACGTTGGCATTCACGCTAACATGTAGGTCAGAAACCAATCAAGCTCAGGTGCTGAAGCCAGTACCTTCTACACAGACAGCCACTAAAAGGTGTTTTGGGACCCAGAGCAAACCTTTACTGACTCTTGGCACCTCCAGTCCTGTTGCTATTTTACCTTGTGACCTGAATGCTGAAGCATCAACAGTCTGAATTTTGTACAACTCTGGGGAGCAAGTAGATCTTGTTACTTGATTTTTGCACAAGGTCAGTGGAGCAAATCCCTACTGAAGCCAAGCTTTTCAGCCGACTTTCCTTACAAGTCATGTCAGCAACGTCCAATAATACAGAGCCACTGCTGATCTTGTCCATCCAGTGGAACAGTGTAGATCTTCCTGTAGACTCATCTACAGCCATCAAAATAATGCTTTTTTTGTTCAGTGAGGATAAGATCTTCTCACAGAGATGCCAAAAATCTAAATCATTCTCCAGGAGTGCCTGTCACCTTTCATGGTTTAAACAAGTAAGACAGTTGGGCTCCTAACAAAGAAACTTCATCTAGGTGGGCTGGATGTGGCTGGAGCATAGACTTGTGAGTGGCCTCTTAAAAAAGAGTGCTATTTTCCTCCTCTCTGCAAGCCTTTTAAAACCTAGCAATCCATCCTCAGATTTTAGCAAGGGCATAGGTAGAGCAATAAGCTGTTTCAGGAGGAATAAAAATTTGTGTTGATACCCAGTCATGAAGGATCTCTAAGCGAACAAGGTCAGGACAGTCCTCAAATTCTGTGATTTAGGGAAGTAAGGAGGAGAATCAAGCAGCTGCACAGTGCCCACCACATAGTCTGTGTCCTCCATGTGGTGCAGGCTCTAGGTCCTAATAATATTTTGGCACCAATGCATATTAACAGTGCAATTTCAATAATCAGCATACTTTGTCAAATAATTGTTAGGCTGATGGTTATAAGAGGTGACACTGCCAATATCTCATAAAGGCTGAAAGAAATATTTCCCATTTCCACGCTGCATAAACAAAGCATGCCAGACAACCTCAGGAATGCTAATGATCTCCAGCACTTTAGTATATTAAGTATTCATCAATTGAGCACAGACCACAACAATGTTCTGAGAGTCCTTAAACACATGAGAAACACATGAGAAATGATGTAAAGTTTATATAAGCTCATATATTCTTGGTTGGTTATAGAGTCAAGCATAAGATCATAGAAATCAGGTCATGTGTACCGTATCTTTCCTACTAGAAGGTTGTGCCCTACATTATATTTGCTGGTGCCACATCCAGCCCAGATTTAATTGACTCAAGCAATCCACTGCTTCCCCTATGGCATTATTCCCCAATCTAACAGATGACATTGTTGGGATTTTTTTTCCCTGATAATCAGACTTCACTGTCCTTAATTTCATCCCATTATATAATACCTCACACTTATGCAGTAACTGCCATCCAAAAGCTTAGCAAGTGTTAATTCAGTTTCATAACAGCCCCCCATGAAATAGATAAATTCTAAGTCAGAGATGCAAAAACCTGAGTTACTTGCCGTAGGCTGCATATGGGATTATATCAAGCACAGCTGGGTCTACCTCATTGACTGGGAGCTGTTTGCATGCAGCTTATGAGATAATCAAGTCATAAGAACTCTTTTCTAGGATGCAGCTCTAACCTCTCTCCTACCAGTGTCTGTCTTCACCATGAAAAACAGTTTACTCCATTAATATTTGTGCCTTTCAAACATTCTTCTGTATATCTTTCCCTAGTCATTATTTTTATACTGTTGATATTTGCTCTATCTATAAATAAACCAAGCCCTTTATTATTTTGCTCTTTCCTCATGACTCTCTGATCTACAAACATGTCTTTGCAGATGATGTGCCCAGAATTATACTCCATGGAGTTTATGCAGATAAGTCATGCCGTGACTGTTAGCCTCCTGGCCTGTGATGTGATACGAGGGGCATAATCCAGCTGGCTGCTCCAGACTTTGTCAGCTGAGACAGACAGTAACTCACTGTGCATGTGCTGTTATCCTATTGTGAAGCTAAGTAGCATGGGTTCATGTGAGTCACCATCAACTGACCCTATTTTTCCAACAGTGCAGCAATGTGCCTCGCTCAGTGACCACATCTCAGATGAAGGACCCTGTCTAACAGCTGGGGGACAGGAACCTCTACAGGCCAGCATGGGCCTTCTGTCTGACAAACCCTTAATTTTCTTTAATTAATGCATTTGTCTTTAGAATACAAAATCAGAAATGGCATTTTATTGCATGCATTAGCGTAGGATCTCAGGTTTCTAATGAAAGCAACTCAGGCAATATTCTAGATCATAATGCAAATGCAGGCAAGAATTAAAAATCTGGCTACTTTGAAAACTAATCTGTTCTGTGATTTTCATCTTGCTGAATATAATTGCTTTCTAAGTATTTATCTTCCATTTGCTTATTAGATTTTCGGTAATATTTATCTGACAACTGTTTTTCTAAATCAGATTTAACCTCATTGCTTATCTGTGTTTCTACAACGCCTCTCTCCCAGATCATTTTGTAACATCTTTCTGCTGTCCTCCCTGCTTTTGCTACCCTTTCTTAATAAATCGAAACATTGAGTGGGTGATGGAGATTCCTGCCATGTAAAATTCAAGATGCTTTAACATGACAGAAACGCACATTTGAAGAGATTTCTAAAGTGATGAATGACTCAACATTTTTCTGTGTTCTGCTACATACAACTAAAAGCTCATAATACATGCAAATGTTGTCTCCTACAAGTAGGTTTTGGTACAGGATCTTCCCTGAAATAATCTTTATGCAATACCCATCGCTCCTTCTCCCTGCAAGCAAAAGTAAACTCTCATAAGGAAAACTAGCAGTCCTCCCCAGCCTGGGCAAAACAGCCCTGGAATACGGGAAAGACCTTTCCAGAAAAAAAACCAATAAGAGATAGTTCAGGGTATGAACTAGTGGCTGTCACACCTGCATATCTAAAGGGTGTTTCTGAGCTATTTACCTAACTTTGAAATTGCTTTCAAAAAGGTCCACAAAAACTGAGGCTAACATCTTCCATTAGCCAGCCCTGCAGCTCACAGACCTCACAGAAAAATCTGCTACTTCTGCGTAATTAAAGGATCTGCAAACTACCAGTCAAGATAAAAAGATCAAGAACTATTATAAATCTTGCTGCCCAATGGGATGAGCTCACCAGCAGCAGAAAAAGATGTATATTTTCCTTCTATGAGGATTACTTGCTCAGGTATGGTATAGGAGTTTGATGATTTCCAGTATCTGTCGTGGAGCTCTGCTTAAGGACACAACTGAGTCTCTTTTTCTAGGATAGCTGCTGTGTCCAAAAATGCTGTCAAATTATTCGCCTATCTGGTCTGACGTTTAGCAAGGGACCACACTGAGCAGAGCTGGTGTGGAATTTTATTTATTTACTTCATAAGAAATTGTTTATGGATCAACACTGAAATTTTTTCGTGGAAATGTGTCAATTCAGATAAAGCTTTTGCCAGGAAAGTTTCCTACTGTCCAGAGCCCAAGCTAGAGAGACTTGGGGAAAGGCAGAGGACTCAAGCGGGTAGAAGCAGAGAATTCAGTATCTGTCTTCTCCATATATTTTGCCCCTGGTGACAGTTGTAATTAGTAGGCCCCAGCCATGCCACTCGCATTCTTTTGACATTTTTTAGAAAATGTTGGAAGAAGTTAATATTTTTGCCCTTTGTTTCTTATTTTCACTACAGGAAGGTTTTGGATTTATCATCGTGTGGAACACTGACAAACAGTGAAGTCTGCAAAATATTTCTTGTTTTCCATCCATTCTTAATATTGTGTTTGTAATCGAGAACAATTTCATCTTAGGACTCTGTGTAGTCTCAGGGAATCTGGAAGTAAGACTTCATACCTGTCTTACTCTACACTCTGCAGAGAAGCTTAGAAGGTGAAACAATATGATCTTGTCAGTGTCTTTCTTGGCAGTTAACCCCAAATTGCTTCCTTCTTCCACCAAACTCTACTACTCTTTCTCTTCATCTGTGAAAGATCAATAAAATACTGGAAGAATCTGTGTACAGAAGTGCAATTTCTGGAATAAAAATTCAAGCTTGTCTGTTTACAAAAGGCTGTTTGGAGTGAAGAATTCATTTCACTGGCAGCGTAGACTGTGCAGTAAACAAGAAACAAGAGAGCAAGAGACCAGGCAACACCAGTTTTCGTAAAGAGAATAAAGAATACCTATTTCTGATCACTTCTGAACAAGCAAGTTTAGTTTTTAGTACAGATATGAGATAAAAGCTATGTTAAAACCAGATTAGGCTTTGTGGGTTTTTTTTGTGCTTGATGACATTAATTCCTCTTCTTTCTTCACTTAACATTAAATTACTGTATTTACTTTTGAATCTTTTAGGAATAGTAATAATGTTGATTAAAAGTTTTGAGCTCATGCTCTGTACCAGCCTGATCAATCATAAACTGTTTTCAGGTCAATAAATAATCTTTCTAAATGGTTTGCAGAGAAAGCAGGCAAATTTTTTTCCCAGTTCAGTGTTATCCTTTTGGTGGGTTTTTGTTTTGTTTTGGTTTTGTAATACTTTCTTTTCAATTGTGCTAATGGTTTAGCACTCGATGAACCTCCAAAAACTGGAATCTTTGCTCTAGTAAATGCACAAAACCTCGAAAACTCTTCCAGGACTGTTAGTCTCATAAGTCAGCAAAATTCAGCAGTGGGAAATCTAGGACGTTTCCACGTGTCCTACATTTATAGGCAGTTATCAGTTTCACTTCTCTGTGAAAATGATTTTATCTTGCAGCCTATTAGATTGCATAAAATATCACTTTCACAAGCAGATAGGGAGCAGGAAAGGCAAATAAGGTAGACATGATGCTTTGACCCATTCTACCTGTGCAGGGTGATTGCCCTGTGACTGCAGTAACCTTTCATCCCCCTCGCTTGAGCTCATGCCTTTCCCCACCACAGACGAGAGTGCTTAAAACAGGTTCGATGCAGCAGACAGCCAACAGCACATGGGATTACCACCCCTTTTAACATTAGAGGGAAGGCAGTTGCTGCAGCTAATTATGACTGCTTACAAGTAATCTCCAGTAATAGTCATCTGGACAATCTTAATTTCTCCATAAGAGCCAAATTCAGACATATTAATAAGTAAGCAATGTAAAAGTCAAAGCTGAGAACGGCCAGATGAGTGTTACTACAGGTCATTTCTGTGCCTTTCCTACTGGTTTTTGCCACACACACACACATGCAAAACAAAACACAGGAAAACATGAAACACGCACACATGCAAAACAAAACACACGAATGACGTGCTTATCATGTCTAACCCAGTTGGATCCTGCAGTCTTCAGCTACCATGAACTCCCAGGGAAGCATTAAATTGCCTCAACATGGGCCTCTCATGCCATTTGAGATGCTGCAGAGTACCTGGTATGACCTCCAGTTGTGGCTTTAGAAGGGTGTGAGTCTCCCATGGATCCTGAAGTCCTTTCTACCAGCTCTGTGTGGGTGGCTTAGCTACCTTAGAGCATCTAAAATGTCCTGAGAGGCCTATATTTTGGCAACAGGCCCCCGCTTCCAGTGTTGCAAGCTATGGAAGAGATGTATTTTCACTTTCAGGAGAATCCCCAAGTGTAAGACAGGGATGAGCCAAAATCTCATCAGAGGCAGGTTTTCTTTTGCAGATATGAGAGAGGTTTGATGCCCTGCATATCAGTGAGGCACTCGTTGCCTATCTGTACATCTACTGGGATGGTCATAACTACAGCAAGATAAAGGACTTCCATGAAACTGCTTACTGTCCAGGGTTTTCTTCACATCCACAATTAGAGACTTTGGGAGCTACTCTATAAAGCAGAAACCACCTCTGTGCCTACTGTGGCTTGGAAATGTAACCTGGGACATCCATCCCTCAGGGGCAAATGCACCAACATGCCCTGTCTGGGACTGCAAAGGGGTGTGACATACAGTGCACAGGGCTGCATGGCGTCTCCTTGTGAGAAGAAGGTGCCATGGCCGTCGCACACCAGCCCCTGCCCTCCCTGCAGCACCCATGGTGGCCCTCCAACCAAGCAGCCCAAGGAGGAAACCCAGGAGTACAGTTGCCCCCCGAGAAAATCTGCTGCTCAGGCCAGCAGCGGGCTGGCTTTCGGCTGACATCATGGCGAGCCCAGACTGAGCGCAGCCCTGTAAGTGGAGCTGTGGGAGCACAGGGGAAAATTCTCACCTAGCAAGCCTTAAAAGAAAGGTGCAATCTCAGCTCCTTTACAGTCAAAGTGGGAATGGGGATAATTTAAAGTTGTTCAGCTTTAAAAAAAAAGAAAAAAACCACATTCACCTTCTTTTTCCCTCTATACTTTCATCTGGTGGAAAATCTGATTCAAAAGGGAGTCGTGTGCTTCGGAAAATCTGGCTAGTGTGTCAGTTCACTTTGAAAAAGCGTGGAGAACAAAAAAACCAAGCTCCCATGCTCATGATGACCCTTAAGGGTACTTAATTAAAGGTGATAGTGAAAGAAAGGTAAGCGGTTAAGTGTCTACACCAGACAGGGTACAGTACGTCAGACTGCTCAATACCTGTAACAATAATGTTTGTCTCTTGCTCCCATCTCTCTTTCCTTCTTCACTCCCCGCTCTCTCTGCGGAAGGTGAGTGGTAGAGCAGGGGAGGAGGTAAACGGCAGGCAGTGGTGCCGTTTCTCAAGTCCTGTTTCCCAGGGAATTGTTCTTCCAAAATTTTGATTTCACTCTGCTTCTTTTCTCTCATATCAGGAATCTGGCCCAGAACTTGCCTACCACTTACCAAAAATGAAAAGAAAAGGAAAGAAAGAAATCCTGTGCAGATGGGGTCATGTTCCAGTGAACTCATTCTAAACATAACTTTTTCATTTCAGCGCTCCTGCTCTGGCAGCATCTGAATTCCCTGCCCACCTGGTGGCTCAGGGTTTAATGTCTCTATTCCCATCACTCCCCAGCCCTATAAAGAAAAACCTCTGCAGCATACAGCAATCAGATAACAGGCTTCATGGGGCTGAGTCGTATGACTTTCCATCTAGGCTGAACAATTAACTTGCCATCGTTCTACTTTGCCTCCTGCCATTCCTTTTCTCTATTCTTCACTACAGAAATTTGCATTTGCTCTCCATTTTCACACTGCTTCATTAAAATCTGTCCCGGGCCACCTTCCCCTACAGCTGCCTGTGGATCCTCCATACCCCTTTGCCAGAGGGACCAGGCTGCAACCAGCCCTGGCTGTTCTGGGAGGAGGGTGAGCAGCCCACAGCCAGAGAAAACCAACAAGACAATAGGCAGTAGCCTCAAAGAGCTTGTTTAAAACTTCGCTTTTCTGTGCTTTGACCAGTGCTAGTTTGGGGAACTGCAAAATGGCATTATATGGCTGTGAGCTCATTATAGCTGGTGGAGATGAAATTGTATGGGTCTGATGAAAGCAGAGGTGAGGGGACATGCCCCGTCTCTTCTTTTTTTAGAAACTCTGGGCTTTCCTGCCTTTCCTTATCTATAAAGGAGTCGATATCTTAATTTTGGTTTTACACATCATTAACACGCAGGGCAGGGAGTCAGGACTATTCCTGGCACAGGATTTTTGCATGACCTTGATAAGTTACCCTAATGGGATCATGCTGATGCTCAGCAACTCTGAAAATCAGGCCACAGAGGTGCCTAAATATGGATGAGATGCCCACATTTCAAATGCTGAACTTAACCACTTTGCCCTTCAATTTCCCTACTTACAAGAAATCAAGCTAATAACATTTTATCAGACTCAATACTTTAGCGAGGAAAGAAACTGCAGTGACAGGCATAAATTTCTAGCAAAAGTATGATAATTCATTTTTTAAAGGCCATTTAGGATGGTAAGATGAAGGTGCTACACAAATGCAAATTATCTCACAAATTTTTTGTTTTTCTTCTGTGTCCAAATATGTAGTTCATACTTGCAAATGTGTATATCAGATCTCTGTCTTATTAAATATAGAGTCGAGAAAGTATTTCAAAGCAAATGGATTAATATTAGCTTATTTGCCTGTCATAAAAATATTAATATCTGCAATACAGATAAAGAATGAGAAACAAATAGATGTAAGAGAGCAACTTCCATTTGGAAGATGTGCTCAAAGTCTCACACTAGTGAAATGTCATAAGCTTTCTAAAAATTATAGATCATAAGTTTCTGACACAGAAGGTTACTTTGCTTTGGACTTCATATGATGGATAAAGATGAATTCATCACTGGAGTAGAAGTTGGTGGTTGCCTAGGAACCAATGATCATGACCTCATTGCATTCAACATACCCAAACAAAGGATAGTCCCAAAGAATAAAATATATGTGGTGCTTCAGAATGGCTACTTCCAAAAATCTAAAGGAAACTCTGAACTACATTAGCTGAAAGGAAGGCATCTACTTTAGAGAAATATTTTAAAGGAACTACTCTTATATAACTTTCTGTTGAGAGTCCTAGAAGAGTTAGGTACAGTGATCTTTGTGGCAGTGATGCTAATTTTTAATGAACTTGCTGATGATGTTTCAAAGGACTGGAAGATACTCTGTTTGAAAAAAAATAAATAGACCAGCAGAAATCTGGATAACTACAGGTTGATTAGTTTAATATTATATCCAGACAAAATAATGGAAAAGGTAGTATGTACTTCAGAATTAATTCATGTCAATCAAGTAGCTGCTGTAAAACAAACAAAAAACCAAACAGGTCATAGTCTTTCAGATTACAAATTCAGATGGCAAAAGTTATTTACAGATGTGATTTACTCAGGAATATTGTTAGTCATTGAAAGTAATAAAACACAACATTCTGATTCAAAATAACATTTTTCATCTCTGGAGCACCTATTTAATGGATCTAAAAAATGGCCAAATGATAGCTCTTGAGTATTGATAGGGAAAACTCAGTGAAAAGCTGTGTTCCTAGTGGAATTCTTTAAGGATTGTTACTGTTCCTGACATTATTCAGTATTATTCTATTAATCAGGAGCAATAAGAACAAATTTGGTGCTCACTTAGAGATTAGTGGAACAATATAAAATGATGGGGACAAGACATTTATTTAGAGCAATCCGTTTGTTCAATAAACTGGATCTACTGAAAGAAAATATATTTTAATACAGGGCAGAAGAATAAGTCTCCTAACTGCTACTAAAAGATGTGGCTATAACATCTGACCTAGCTGCAAGTCGCTGTCAGTTGGAAAGTTTTATAGAGGAGGGATCAGCTTTTAGTTCTCCCGTCCCTAAGCCTCTGGTAAGAGAGCAGGCACTGGGATGGCTGAAATTTCCATTTGCCCAAGCACAGCTGTCCTTATATTTTAAATGGAAAATCATATGTCTAGGGTCAAGGAACAGGTATGGTTCAAGCAATGGTTGACTGGTTCAAATACACTGGAGATCAGACTAGATTTCTAGTTGTTTCTTCTAGTCCTAAACCCTGTAAATCACAAGCAGCCTAATGTGTAAAATGGTCAGCAAGGAGGTAGCGAAGGATTTTGCTTCAGTGTTGTTTGTTGTATAAGAGAAAGCAGCATCTTCACCCCAAAGCCTGGCACAAGGGACTGTTCTGCTGCTGCACAGGGCCAGTGTGTGCAGAGCCCAGGCGCTGGGGTGGGTCGGGTCCCAGACACCACCCAGACGGAGCAGGGCAAGCTGCGAACCTCCAAAGTGAACCACCTTCCAAACAAGGATTTTTGGATGTCTACTTGCAATTCAGTCCTTCATGGCACCTTCCCCCATCCCCACTTGGAGCTCTCCTGAATGCCTTAGCAAGTCAGAAATGGTACCTTGTTACTTCCCAGAACCCACATGTGGCATTACTGTTCTTCCCTTTCTTCAAGTCAATACTTTGCAGGTGATCTGAGTGAACTGGGAAGAAGAAAGAGCATTAAGTTAACTGGTAGGACTCTCAGAAAAAACTTTTAATGCAATCCATGTTTTGCCACACATCTACCATGTAAGAATACAGTTAATTTGCATATTTATCCTATTCCTTGCACATCCTTAATGCTTTATATAAACACTGTAATGCCAACAGCACTGGAATATGTATTCTTTGCCACAGTTTCTGTGTCAGTAAAGTTTTTGCTTTTTTGGCTTTTTTGATGAGCAGAGATTTTATCAGCTCTGTAAAGTGCTTTCAGATCTTTGTAGTTCAATGAACTGAACTTGTTCTGGAAATTATTTACCATGAACGCCTTATTTGCATGACTTTTTCCAATAGGATAGCGCTGTTTCCTTGGTGAATACACAGAACCTTTATTAAACTACACTAAAGCAAAGTTAGTCTAAATTCTCCTCAGTTTCTCCCTTATTTAGAATAGCTACTCTTGAAACATTGTCTTCTGTTGTATGCCCCTGCTGCCTTGAATTTTTTAGATTCCTTTGAAATTCCCATGTTTTTCTTTTCTTTTCACCAGCAACTGATAAAGCTTAGTTGAACATTTGAATCTTAAAAGAAACATATTTAGTATTTGAGATTGTCATTAAAAATTTAGATGCAAAAATAGGAAAGATTTCCCCACCTTGAGATGGCACATCTGCTCAGTAAACTTGGCACTAGTCTTTACTGGCTTTGTTCTTTTTTGTCCCAACACCTGCCCCAACCCCAACACCTGCGAAGACAAGCCAGACATAGCAGCATTAAATGGACATTAGCGACATGTATTGCCAATTCTCAAATCCAGGTTGCGTCAGGAAAAAACGGAAAGGAAGGTCTGAAAAGTAAGCTGACCGTGAAAAAATATAGCCAAAATAGGCCAAGCCAGCATAGTGAGAGGTCTTCCTCACAGAAAATGTAATGGCAACGCTAAAACATTTAAAATAGTCAAAACAGGAAAGAGTTCAACTTAAGTGTAATCATGCCACAAGAGTTGTCTGAATAGTTCTTGGATCAATTCTCATGACGCTACTTAGAGTAATGTCAGAGCTTACTGGTCATCTTCCAGAGAATCTACCAGCTGCCCGCTATCAACATCGCAGCACTCGTACACTCGTCTTTTCCTCCTCATTACAAATCTGACTGCTAGTGCTTTAAAAGCTCTTTTCTCCCAAACAGCAGACATCCTATTTTTGTGTAGTTATGTTAAGAACAGTCATTTTATTAGCAAGTACTTGACCTGTTGCACACACTTACAACTATATGAATTCTTAAGTATTTCAAATAAACTGTCTTTAATTATCGCAGTATTAATATGTTAGTAAAAAAAGACGACTATGACATATCATATCCTGAGTACTATATAATACTACTTGGAAATAACATTTATATGAAACACACATTCTCCTTGGAAATGTAACGCTCATTTTGCACGGTTTAAAACTGTGTCACACTGCTACAGCACACCAAGGAGCTGGAGTTGAAGGAGGATACAGGTAAAGCTGTGACTAGATGCAGTAAAGCACTGGAGGTATAAATGCTGACAAGGGAGGGTATGGAAAGGACCTCAAGCAATTCATTTAGAAACTGTGTGTCTGGTTCTTGCCCACCTTGCACTTTCAGAAGTCATTGGAAAGTTGAGCACCAAGACTGCAAAGACCAAGGCATAGCTGCCCAGCTGACGTTTTACTGCACACAGCTCATCTGCAGTTGGAGTCACGGAACAGCGATAGTGTGAAAGGCACCACGTCATTTTAACACTTTTACAGATAAGGCTAAAGAATTTTAAAAATGGTAGAGTGTGCCATGGCAGTAAGCTCACTGTCCTACAAGTGAAAAAAATGCAGGTCATTTCTGCAAACTATTTCTCAAGTCAGTCACCAATTTAAAGAGAAAAACAGAACTGAAAATCTGGATAATGGCAAAGGTTGTACTACTTCTGACAATAATTGGCAGTGGAGAAATGCATATGCTGTGGATGAAGTCCTGGCTCCATTAACTGTGACAGCAGATCTTTTAACTGAGCTCTTTTAGGATTAGAATTTGACCCTAAATAACTACACAATGCAAATAAATGAGCCATAGATAACTACAGGGACTTATGAAAGAAATTGAAAGCTGAAACAGAGAAAAATAAGCAGGAGTTACACAAAACTTACCATGTTTTACTGTGACTTTTACAAAGCAGTGGTGACTTCAGCCATACCCCCCTACAGAGTCCAAGGAAAGAAATCAGTAGGAATCATTTTTTTTAGTGTAATTGCATTCTTACATATTTATTTTACTCAATTGCCTTTCAAACACCCTGTGACCCGCTGTAGATCTGCGGCACATCAGCACATATTTAACTATCTGGCTGAACTGGGGACTTCTCATGCAAGAACATGAATTGCACCCATGGAGCACTGGAAAAGAGTCACAGAGAGGCATGGATTAACGGGAGGGGTGTCTACAGCAGCATCATCTCTCCACACCACCCCTCATCCTCTCCTGCTGCTGGTGCACAGGTCTGATGCCACACCACAATCACGGTTTCATGGTGCCATCATCCCTTCAATCTGAGCAGGGCAATGTGCCGGTAGATCCTACCTGAGATGAGATGCTGCATCTCTTACCAGGGCTCAACAACACTAAAAACAATACACAGGAGGTAAGTAGTAAATGCAATTGCTTCATTCTAGCAAGGGGAGTTGCTCTATCTCAAATGTTCAGCTCCCAATGTTCAGCTCATACATTTTACATTTTTCTCAAATAATTTCAACTTTTCACTTATATTTAGCAAGAGCAAGGGAGGGGTGACCTTCCACAGCCCTGGCTTACAAACCGCACCAAAAAGAGCTCAGTAGAGCTGCGAGCACGATCTGAAACCAAAGATAATTTACTGGGTTATTTCATTACAAAATAAATTGTTTATGATACTTTATGAAACACCCACGCCAGTGTCCATGAAAACAGAATGTTGTATTTATGAGGCAACCCTTATGAGAGGTAGTATAATTTTAGTGTCTTATACTTGAACTATGCTAAAAATATATTACTTTGTCATCAGGGAACAGTTATAGTAAAAAAAAAAAAAGAAGGCAAGATCACAGCCTTGAAGACTGGGTAGTTCTGAGCAGCTGAGAATTAGGCAAGGAGTTACAGCACGTTGTTCTCTGGTGGTCTGGTGGTGCACAGTTAAAAAGCTATACTGGCAGCCCAGTCGGTTTTCTGTTTGCCCAGCCCAGTCCACAACAAGCTGCCTTCCCTCTCGTGCCAGGCTCCACCAGGCTCCTGTAGCTTTTGAAACTCTGAAGCAGCTACAGGGATGGTGACAGGAAGCAGGGGACATATGTCAAGCTCGATGAGTCCCTACAAAACCCTTGGGGTCACAGTTCTACCTGGTTCCCCCACCGGACTGCAAATGCAATGGGCAGAAGTCCGAGGGAAGCGCCTGCTGCACGCTGGCGGCGAGGTGTTGCGTTCCCCTGTGTCAGATTTCTGGAACACGGCAGTAGCAGCTGAAAACAGTCAGAAGGGTTTAAGTATGTGCACAATCATCAGAAAGTGAGAGAGAGAGCCTCCGCTAATGAGAGAGAAGGTAAATAGAGCCTGAGAAACTGGAAACATTCTTTAGTTTGGCTTACAGCGGGAAAAAAAATCTTAAAAGGCATTGTGCACAGCGGAGAGGCCATTAATCACGGGAAATGCACTTCCTCAAGTACAGTAGGGACATGTGGGAGCCTGTCATTTTTCAGACTGTTACTCAAGAGCTTTCCAGAATTTCAGAATATGCCAACCCCTCCTTGAGACCCAGGTGACATGGCGTGGCAACGGAGTGAAGGATTTGATGACAGTGGCATAAAGCTTTGTTGGGTTGGAGAAAGACACCATTCGTAGCTTTTGGAAGCCCACCACAAATTCAACACAGGTGCCCTGCCTGGCTTGGCACAGCCAGCCCTTTCCAAATATCCTGCCGGCCACATGCATGAGATAAGTGATCTAGGAACTTGCTGAACTGTAAATTAGTCTCCTTTCTGGGCACTTTCCACATGATCATCAAATCCTGGAGCAGGTATATCCTGCTATGGCAATAATTGAAAAAATTACAGAAATATTTTAGAACCAGTGGGCAAATTGTCATGCCTGTATCAACATCTGAAAAGAGCCATCTATTTAAACTTAAAAGTATCTCTCTGCCTTGGCCTTTGAACCTAAAAACCCAGAGCCAGGTGCAGTGTTTGCATTGTACAATCAATGATGGGCTATAAACCGGGAACTATACATGTCTGTGGGAACTGGAGAAAATAATCTCTGCTGGCAGTCATTTATTAGGTCTTGACAGGTTTTAAAAGTAACAATTTCATACAGAGCATCCTGGTTTAGTAGTAATACCAGGCTCTTATTTGTCAGTTGACCACATTTGCTAATATTGTTCATGCAAGGGCCTACACACAAATTCAGTCTTCATAATACCCCACTGAACTGAGACAAATTCACTCTAAAACAAAAACCTTTCACCAAATCCCCAACAAGGCAGTAAAAAGTTCCAGCAAGCATCAAGGAGCAGGTCCAGAGAAGTTTTTTCAGCCCTGTGGTTTTGCCTCTAACGTATAGGTAGCAATCATATTTGTTCCTACATTTTTGGACAACATTTCTCTGTTAGAGGTGCAACAGACCTGTTCTGCTGGAGAAATGGTAGGAGGGAAAGTTTTTCCAAGAAGCTGTACACATTGAAATGAGCCAACGGCACGCTGCACAAAGTTACGCTAGCAGGAGCTGGGCTTTTTGTCAGTCATGGGTGACCCTCGGTGCTATCTTCTGTAACCCCATGGGTTTGTCCATGAGTTGGCATTGGCTGCATGTTGCTGCCTCCCTGCCAGCACAGCTTTCTGTGGCTACCCAATTGTCTAAATGAAGAGGAGGGAAATTATAGGGGAGAGCCATCAGCTCTGTATGAAACTGAAAATGCTTTTCCATGTTTATAGCACTAACGCCTTCATCAAATCCCAGGTACAGAATGGATGGCGAAAACTCGGTTTCGAAATGAGCAGGCAGAGTTAAGGGAAGTGCTTTTTTAACTGCTGCCACAAACATTGTTGACAGCTAAGTGACACTGGAAATCCAAAAGGAGGGAGGGCACAGCAGAGCTCGTCAGTTTAACTCTTTATCAGAGCACGTTTAATGGGACTTTATGTTCAGCCATGTGAACTTTGAAATACCTAAGTTCAAATTTCACTTTCAGACTTCCCATCTGTTCTTATTTCATCCTCAGACTTTCCATCTGCTCCCATCTAGGCCTTCCTAATTCCATGCCCAGTCAGATGGTATGGTTTTACCAGGTGCTTCTGTCTTGGAAATTTTATGGCATATAAGAAACCATAAAAATTTATGTTGTGCGTGTTACTTGTGTTAATTAATTCCATTGCACAACAATGTTTTTTAAATGATATTGTCCAAAAAGTCTGTTAAAATCTACTGTAGACAAATATGGCAATATTTTATAGCTCCTAGTGCCAGATGGGTTTGGAGTTCAGACATTTGCACTAATGCATTTTGCACTTAGGTGCTGTGCTGGGAAAAATCGACTCCCAGTGACAAAGAGTTAACATTAAAATATTGCTGTTAGCTAGGGGCAGTGAATGCAAGGTGGAGGTGTGTTTTCCTCTCTTAATTTTTGCTGGAAAGGAGTCCATGATAAGCTGTTAGTGTGCCATTTAACAAATTTCTTAAAAAGTGAAAAATGTTATTTCCTAGTACTAATATGTAAATATTTTCACGTCTGGAAGAGCAAGAATGTGCTGGCTAACAACCAAAGATGTGCTGGATAAAATCCCCTCCACCTGTTCAGAGGGCCATTGTGCTGGAAAAGAAAGATCATGAAATAAGCAGTGTTAAGTCCCATATCATAGCAAGTTTAGTAAGAATAATTAGTGTATTAAGGAAAATTCATTATCCAAGGGCATTCCTATAATTTCTTGCTTCAAATCACTGAAGTCAAAACCAACAGATATTCTGAACTCTGAGTGCAAACAGTGCGTTACACAGTGGGGCTTGTTTTGGACAGTGTTTTTTGTTTGCTTGTTTGTTCCACAAGACTGGGTAAACAAGGCTTTAAGCCAAGTGAGAGTTTCCTTCCCGCGATTTTGCTCCCTCCCAAGCACTCCAGCGGCTGTGCCTCCTACACACGAGGAATCCAGAATGAGCCCAGGGATTTCACATTTGAACCCAAATGCTGTTAGATACCAGACAACAAGGGCTTCCCCCCCAAGAGCAGATTCAAAAGCAGTCTCCTGCAAAAGCCTCTGTCATCTCCATCGCTGTGGGCAGCTCCCCGATGGCCAAACAGAATTTGTTTTTAAGTGGCAGCTCCATCAACATCACATCACGAGGGTTAAAAGGTGCAGAGTTGTTGATGGGGGAATGGCTCTCAGCAATAAAAATGGAAAGAGCAGCTTGTCTCATTTTCCTCAGAAAAAGAGATGCTCTGGAAGGAGGACAGGGAAAGGACGGGGGGTGCAGACTGCAGTATCTATTCAAGGGAACAGAAAGCTTGGATATTATCTTGTCTAACAGTTCTTGGAAACTGACAAACAGTTACAATTAATGGTGTTCATTTGCTCAGAGATTCAACAGGAAATTGTATCATTGTGAGAATGGGCATTTATAATAATAATGTGATTCAAGAATACTTTTGTGAATAAAAGAAATAAGTAGAGTTTCCTGCTATTTGCGCTTTTTTAATACGTCATGCTTATAAATCCTCACACAGCTGTGGGTATTTGTCATGATAATCACAAATCTTCATACTTTCCTCAAATTTTAGTGCATGTGATTTGTTTCTGTAAATGATGCCAACACTGCAATTATCCCTATACTTTTTTCCATATTATTTTGGTTTTAAAGTCACAATCTCATCTCAAGGGAGAAGAGCCGATACCTGTGTGAATTATTGACTAATTGTGATGCACAAGTAAAGACTATACAGATATAATAAACATCTTACAAGCAACCCACAGACTAAAATCTGTTTTCATAAACTATTCAATGAATATTTATGTATAACAAATATATTCATGAACAGAAAAAAAGGCTAAATTTGCAATTACTATTTGTGTTGAATAATTTTGATTTACGAATGGGGACATTTTGTTTGAGTTTGCTAATTATCAGTTGGTTTGCATGTCTGTGAACTAGATTATTCTAACACAAACTGGGAAAACAAGTTAATATCCAATGCTTCCCATAAGTTTTGAGGCTCTTGATCTATCTTTTTATCTTCTAAAGCATCTTAGGTAATACCTGATTACCTAGTTGCAGGTAAGCATCTTTCCAAAACTGATACAAAGTTTAACTTTAATAGGTATTAATACGATCATGATCCATTGCCATTTTACTCATTGTTTTTTATTTCAATAATGATGAGGCTGAAGGACTTTGAGAATTAGTTGTAGGATACAGACCCTTTCTCTTCTGACCAGTTTGGACACACCCCAGGTCCATAGTAGCCAAAAATTGGTACCACCTGTTGGCCAACCAGTAAGTTACAGTATGTGAAATGAGTTTGTGGTCAAATGCAGGCATCTCTCACACACTGCAATTAAATATATTTCCAACTTGTCACGAGGGTATTGTGGAATTACCCCCAGAGAAGGTGGTGAAAATCCCATCAGGTTAAGTGTGCCGTTGAAGAATCCACTGGCAAAAGCAAGAGGCAGTATGTTTCCAGGAGCCATCCCATACGAACAGCAAAGGGTTGGAGAAACGCGATAGGTCCATTGCTGTGATTCTGCTGCTGGTTATCAGCAGCGTAATCTGAATGGAAACCTACTGAGGCTACTCTTTTCTTCTTTTGTTCCTTTTCTTTTTTATTATTTTTTATTACATGAAAGTTCTCAATATGCAGCTTTTCTGGGTGTTTTAAAAAGGCATAAGTCCCACTGCAGCTTAATTGCATTTTACCATAAAGAGATGCTAGAAGCCATGTACCTCCACCTCCCAGGTGCCAAGCTGGCCCCCACCGGTTCCTGTCTTCCCTTTGGATAAAGCGCCATCCTCACACTTCTTGCCATTTTCCTTCAGCTTTTGCTAGGAGCTACTTCTCTTCCCTCCTGACCCACGCAGGTCTCCTCCCTCCAGCTCTGTGGCAAGCAGCTCGCATGCCTCTGTGCCCTCCTCCATCCCAAAACAAACAACATTAAAAGCTCTGTCTTTCTGACATGAAGTCTGGCTTTGTCCATGTGTAGGAAGGAGAGTGATATTTATACTCACATGTCATAAAATCTTTATTTTTCACACAGGAAATAAAAATCTTGGAAAGTGCGCGCACATAGCAACCCTGTCTAAAATAAGTCATTCTGTTGCTTTGTGTCTTCTAGCTTCCCTGGCCTGAGATTGGAAAAAACAAATTTGTGAATACAGGTGGGCACAGGAGGGAAAGGAGGCAGATAGTGTGTTTGGGTAGAAAAGAAGGGTGCCGCAGTCCCTTTGGAGGTACTCAACAGAAGTCCCACAGGTAGCAGACCTCTGGTGAAGCCTCCCAGCCATCAACAGCTAACAGATCACATCCATGCTAAGAAAAAAATGGGTTCATAAGGAACTGCTCATTAGTTAAATCTGTGAAAAACAAGCAAAACCAGAAACACAGATTTGATTACATTTTCTCAGGACTAGAAGAAAATTTCTCTCCAAATGCAAAGAAGATTCCCCCTGCCAAAGCATCAGTGAGAGCGGTGAAGGCAGAGCAGGACTGGGAACACAGCGAGAGCCTGTGCTGATCAGGGCTGGTTGTGTGCTTGTGCTGCTCTCTCCCGCATCCCCTGGATCCTTCTCCTCCTTTCTGTCATGGAAGCATTAAAAAGTGTCCATCTTTCTGCAATAAAAGGCAAGAGGCACTCCCAACCTCAACAATTTCCTTGAACTGAATTTTTTTCTTCCAGCCATATCTAATGATCATGGGATCTTTTAAAGTATTTTCAAAGGTTCCTCAATTACTCAGGCAAGCACTTTTACTTGTTCTATAAGTCCCATAAACCATAACAAAAATATCCAGTGCTTTTAATCCTTGACACCTTCAATCTTTTCTTGCTTCCTCCAAGTTGTAATTATTCCCTGGGAAACACTTTAAGTTTAGAGAACATCTTGATCACTAAAACAATGTCAATATATTACAGTACTAGATTCAAAATTAATCCAGCAGGAGATATATCAACCCCAATTAGCATTTACTGCATTTTTAATTCAGTACAAAGACTTTCCTGGAATCAAACACATCATCATAATTTTAATAATTCACAGTGACCCTCTGGGACCTAGAAGTGAGTGAAAAACAGAGCAACATCTTCTTTTGTTATTGCTGTATGTTGTATAAGGATGATGGGCAGGGTCTGGATGATGGCAGTTGTTTTATAACAGAATTCTTTCTTGTTGGTTTTTTTTCTTGTTTTCTTTTTTATAAATAGATGTCTTTCAGTTCTGTCTTCTTCCTGGGGGATTTTTGCAGCTGTGGCTCCCTGAGGGACCTGCACAGTGAGCATCTTTCAGCACTGACCCCTTCCAGTTTGTCAGATAGAGTTTGACAGGCTTCCCAGGTCATCATGGAGTTGTAGGTCTGTGTTGGGCTTTAGCCAGGAATTAACTACCTCAATTTCGTCAACTATACTAAGGATGACTTTCTCCTTAATATTCTGTTCTCTGTTTCTGAACTACTTTAAATGTCTGTTATGAATAAGTCATGATTATAGGAGTGTCCCAGGTAAATAGCTGGTTGGGGGAGGATGTTGATTTGGCTGTTAAAGAGGAAAAAAAAACCCTTAGATTCACCCAAAATAACATATTTACTTTTTCTTATTGCAAAAAAACCAACCATACAAACAAACAAAAAAACCCCACCAAAACCAAACAAACCCTGACTCATTCAACCCAAGATAATAAATGAAGTTTAGAAGACTTACTTTCATGTTTCTGAGGAGAGTTTCTCTTCTGCCTATTGGCCTCCTTGAGGGTTTAGATTACAGTCCAGATGAACTTCCAGGTCTTCCTGGGAAGATCCAGACTGACACTCTCTAGCAGAGGACACCCTTCCTGGCTGGTTTGTAGGAAGGGGCTCCTCTGGCATCTCCTTAATGACTGTATGACCATTGTTAGATGTTAAGTAAGTCAAAGAGAACCACAAGGGACTTCTCCAAAGTGTAGTAACAATGGGACATATATGTCCCATAACTGATGCCAGTGAATATTTAAATATATCTGTAGAAAAGACTGAATCAGTGGTCAGTGGTCCCTCCAGACCCATTAGCAACACCACAGGCACAGAAAGGATAAATGCTACTTCCCAAGTTGCAGCTGCCACCTCAACTCCTGGGCAGTCTCTCCAGCAGCTCCTTTAGCTCCTTAGGAATCACTTTCTGTAGACATAAGTTTTACAGCCAATGGCAAGGTTTTCAGTGCAGTCCCACCTCTTGATTTTAGAAATTATGTGAAGCTGGTGTTAATAGTTCATATTCTGCATAGCTAAGCTCTAGTTGGGATGCCTAGCTAGACTGAGAAGTCAAATTGTTTACCATAAAATGATTCTGTGAAATTATGCCTAAAATGACGTAACATGATTTTTAGGGACTGTAGAAAGTACATGAGAGTAGCAGTAGCTGTAATCATGCAAATGGGAAAGAAAAACACAGGACACAAAAGGATTTGGATGGCTCCTACAATTACTGCAATTTTGAACTCCATCACCACACGCTGTGTCTCCTGGAAGAGGCTGACAGGGGCAGGCAAGGTTTCTTCACTTTGGAAAACCAGTCCCTTGTAAATGAAAAATTTAGTCTTTTGCATCTGTATTGATGACCCAAACAGAACAAAATATATACAGATGAAGGGCATTCACACACTTGTTATTGTTGTCCACCTCCTCCTTTCCCAGATAAGGTCTATCCATGAATTTGCCTCAAGAGAGGGAGCACCAACAAGCAGCAAGGACTTCTCAGCCAAGTGAGCTGCCAGATTCTATTCAACCAACAAACTAACCATTTCCATGAGCCAACAGAGTCAAGAATGAGGTACCACTGGCATGTGCTGACCTCCCTATGCCAGTCAGAAGCCAAATTATTCCATGCTTTTTGGTATTAACAGTAATAGCTCATTCCAACACGCTAGCACTATTGGTCTTTCAAGAGCATCCATGAATGACCCTTGACCAAGAAATGTAATATTACAACCCAGTCCAAGTGCACATTTAAGGCTACAAAGGCCAGGAATGGGTTCCTATTCATCCCAGGACTCTTACCTGAGTGTATGTAGAACTCTTTACTTCCACGTGGTTCATATATACCTTTCTCTTTCACATTTGTGAATGAACAACACAGTCCCCAGACTCGTATTGGCTCCAATTCCTGCCTCCACCAGTATTTTGGCAGGATTTATGTCCAAAGAGTTATGTATTCAAAGGCCATGTATCAAATGTCATTATTTATTTATACCATTGCATCTATTTATTTTGCTCTATCCATGAACCCTGCATATATTCCCTAATTGTGTCCCCAAAGCCCAGTGAACCTTCAAACCTTTCCATGAAACCCAGAAATTGGTCTCTGTGCTTGCCAAATGGCAAAAGCCTTTCTTTCCACAGAGGCTTTTCAAGACTGCTGTCTCTTGATCTTTGAAATATCCTGAGTCTTCAAGACCTTTTTTCTCCCTCAGAACTCAGAAACCTCCTCCTGAAGTTTTCTCTGATGGGCAGAAATGGGCAACCTCAGTGAACCCAGATATCAAGTCCTAAGCCTCAGAGATCCTATTAGTCCCTTTGTAACTGAATAATAAATTCTCAGATGTACTGAAGGATTTGGTGTCTCTTCCGAAACCTGGAGGCATCTGTTGTGTCCAGAGTCTTAACTAAACTTTAGGGATGGGGGAGAACCCTTTTTCCAGAAAAGAGCAAATTCATACACTCCACACAAATCTAGAGAGATTTGCAGGATTACTGTAGAAGGTCCAACCTTCATGGCAATACTTAACCCAGCCTCAGTGCACTGGCACTTCCCAAATTAGTTTTCACCAACTGCTGAGGCCCTTCTTAGCTCCCTATCTCTGCTCGACTCCTCCCTCAAATTCCTACTCCCGGTACCACCTTGACTTCTCACCTCAGTTCTGCCTTGGGTGCTCCTCCAGTCATAGGACTTCTTCTAGCCTGAGCTGTAATATCATTGAACCCCTTAGAGTTCAATGATAGACCTAAATTCTTAGGTCTTAATTCTTAATTCTTAGGTCCTTAGACCTAAATTCTCATACATATTCAGAAGTCTTTGGCCTGGCAAGACAGGTGGAAGCAAGACATCTAACCTCCTTATATTTCAGAGGTGAGTGCAAGGAAATCCCACATAAGCCTTCAGAGGAGCCTGATTTATTAGTCTGCTCTTGATTCATTTAGCACCAAATTCAGTACAAAAAACTGGGGTAATGGAGTTACACGCCTCTTGGTCAATAAGTTCAAGTGTTCTTTTAGGCAGCGAGTGGGTTGAAATCCACAGCCTGAACCCACATTGCAGGTCTCAGGGGGTATCCAGCAACTAGGCTATCGAATTTCCTGGAATAGCACTATTCTCCCTTCCCTTCCTCTGAAGCTGGGCCACAGATCATAAAAGCAATCACAATTCATGGTTGAGAAGAAAAGATGAAATAAAAAGTAAAGCAGAGGAGAAGGCTTAATAATTTTCAAAGTCAGAATTAGATTCATAATCTTTCTTCGAATTTCTGAAGCCAAGGAATCCAGACAATAGTTTAACTCCCTAATATTCATGGAGCTGATTCTCATTTATGCTAGTGTCCTTTATGTCCTGCATTAACAGTTTATTTAAACCCTTTTAAGGTCCCTTTACATCTCTAAAGCAGTGTAAAGGAGCCATACTATAAGTTAGTGTAGGTTGGAAACATTTTCTCCACTCTTATTTATTCAGCTTTGTGCGGATTTCTTTGGTATGGAAACTATATGAAGCTTTAATTGAATGTGTCCCCACAAGTCTTAAAATATTACTACTACAGATGATCATTTCCAAGAACTGTTCTCTAGAATTATTTATGTGCCAGTCTTGCTAAGGACATGAAGATTTTGCAAGTGAATATGAATTATCATACAGAATGCTTGGCCTTTCTCCAGGACTTGCATGAAATCAAAGCATTTACATAAATGAAAGGGATGCCTGATTTTTCTCATGGCTTTCTTATACACTTAGAAAATTTTGCCAAAATGTTGCATCACGGACTGCTTCATACTTCTGTCTAGAGCATGCAGTGTGCAATTCACCTCTGTGCAGAGAATTAGCAAACTGTATTTTTCCCAATGGGCCTTTGGGTATGAAGGGACTCCAGCCACTGTGCCTTTTGCACAGTAGTGAATTCAACCAGGGTGACTGCCAGCTCTGCATCTTGCTAAGGTCTTTTCAGACTGAGGATAACCCAACCCAACTCCAATAACCAAACTCAATTCCAAAATGGAGTGCTGCAGTAGTAGTTTTCTATTTTCTATCGCCTGAGCAAACGTTGCATGACGATCACTGCATAAGAGCTTCCTTGGGAAACCGTTATAAAGTGTTTCATTTGGTTGTACCGAAACAAGTTGATCTTGCTAAGCTTTCATCTTGAATGTAAACTATTTGAGCCACTGTAAATAACAGCATCTATGGGATAAAATAACAATTGCTTTAAAAGGAAAATGCGGTATTTGCCTCCATGTAAACACAATTCATCTGTAAAGTCTCTTTATCTCCTTCATTTTTCCTCCACTGGGCATACCCTGCAGCTCCAGCTGCTGAAATGTAGTGCACAGTAACAAGGCTATCAACCGCACTAACTTAGAGGTCTTTGAAAAGCAAAACTGTCAAAGGAGGCCATTGATTTTAGTAGTATCTCAAATGCAAATTGTTGATTATTCTGAATTTCCTTCCCAGAGTAACCACTCTGAAAAGCAGCTCCTTTTATGTGGCTCAAAGCTATCTTGGAGTCTTACCACTGATCTCTGTGGGGCCGATTTTTCAAATTACCAGTAATTTTTAGAATTAAAACACTGTATCCCACTTCCAGCAATGTTTTGCAAATCCTCTGGCTTCCTTTGAACTAAATGCTCCTTAGGGTCCTGCTTTATTCTTCTACTGGGCTCACATGTCTGAGTGGCTCAATATATAACACAGTCACTTATTATCAAAAGAAGGTAAATGTCTACTATTAGAGACAAACTGGAAATATGTGCTGGGGCCTGAATTCATCCCACTTAGCTATAGACAGCAAACTAAGGTGCATGAATTAGAAATGCAAGTACTCTAGGTTGTTGATAGAGTCAGCAGAGAGAGGAAGGTCTTGTGTAAAGGTCTTGTGTAAGGATCTTGTGTAAAGGTCTCGTGTAAGGTCTTGTGTAAAGAGAGAGTAGGTCTTGTGTTAAGAGTTCTGCATCCATTCTGGCTTGACTGGCTGGGAAAGGTGACAGAGCAGTTGTGTGACTCAGTCAAGGTGCCTGAGTCTGGCATGAATCTGGATCTGAGTCTGCAGTGAAATATGGTTGATTCTTAGAATATTAAGATACAAGGACTTTAATACATGTTTCTGTCATGCTATCCAGCCTGAAAGAACGGATTTCAGTAAAGAGTTGAACTGTAGAATCAAAGAATAGTTTGAGTCGGAAGGGACCTCTGGAGGTCAAGTAGCCCAGCCTCCTGCTAAAAACAGGATCAGCATCAACATCAGATGAGATTGGTCAGAGCCTTGTCCATTTGACTTCTGAATAGGTCCAAGGGTACAGACTCCACAACAACACTCCGATATTTTTTTTTTCCCAGGGGTGAAGGGGGTGATAGCTTTTATTGCATAGAAACATCTTGTGACCAGTGAGTTTAAGGTCAAACACACCAGCAGAGAAAACCGCAATGAACATTTTTCTACTCGTGAAATATACACTTTTTAACCAGAATGAATGCAAACTTTTGGCTAGATAAATATACACGTGGATGAGCCAGTATGAAGCCACAGTACACTGCCGAACGTTGCAAAGATTTACTGCATCTAGGATCACATCCAGGGTTTTGAAGACACTAGCACTTACATAGCTTTTGCATGGACTGTGATCATGCACGCTCCTATTGGAGCCCCATCTTATTCCCATACCTTCAGGGATAAATAAGCATTTCTTTACACAGTGAAATCACTTAGCCTTAACTTAGATTTGCTGCATGTGAGGACTTACCTATCAATAGCACTCCCCAAGACATGTATGCCATTATATGAACTAAATGACAAAACGAAGGGTAAGTTGAACAGCTATTTCAAGGATAAAGACTACGTAAGAATCTAAAAGGATCCCAAAGTGTAAACATTGAGATCCATGTATCCCCACAGAATTAATTTTCTTATTCCTGTGTGTGATATCTTTTCTTTGCCTTAAAAAAATCTGGGAAATCAACTACCACTTCCATAATCTGCACAAGGGTCTAAGGGTCATTTTGTTAGGCACATTGCTGGAAAAAAAATTTCTATTTTCAGGGTCATGGGTGCTGTTATAAGAGAGTATGGACAGCAAATACTTCTTGTCAACTTGCAGCATTTGTTTCTGTTTCTTTTCCTAAAAGCTGTCCATGCTGTCTCTTTTACAAATTAATCTGAAATTTCAAAAGACCACACACTTGACTTTTCCATTATTTTTTTTTCCAGAAGCCCCTAAAAGGGAGAGGAGCCTTGTTAGAATGATTTCTTTCCAGAACAGAGTTTGAACTGGAATTCCACTGGTGAAATGTTATTTTGTTCTGGCCAGCATCCATAAGTTCCATCTTCATATTAGAAGTTTATCATCTTGCTTAAGCTGGAACTGTGTCCAGCTGGGCAGATGCCATTCACCTCCCTTCATCATCTTACTAAATATTCAGAGAATGAATTCAAACAGCTAAAAATGTGTGGCTCATAATATGCAGCTTGAATTTATAGTAACACTATCCGCACACTAATAAGGAATTTGCAAGCTATAAAGATTATTATCTTTGTCCTTAAAGATTTATGTCTTTAACCAGGCCAGTTCCATATTAGCAATGATGTGCTAAGCACTCACTTATTTTAGAATTCCCAACATTTTCCCTACTCTCTTTTTTTCAGCAAAATGCACAAAGCTCAGAAATTCAAAATGAAACCGAGGTTAAGATAGAAGTTGTCATAACAACTATTTAGTCCATAAATTTTCAAGAAAAGCCATATGTCAGCCTGTTACCTCACCAAACAATTTGAAGTAGGAACTCGTGAATAACCTTATTGCCATTTACTGAAAATGCATTAAAAAATTACTTCAGGAAATTACTCTTTTGATCTTGATGATATGTAAATTTTCATCTGATCTCTGCTGACACTCCACAGTTCTTTGAGGTCAAATCCATTCCTCAGTTCAAACTCCTGCATTTCTGTATGAAAAAGGGAATTACTCTGCACAACTTGAGAACTTCCTCATGCAAATCTTTACGAGGAAATATTTCAGTCATGTTTTTAGAGACTGTTTGCAAGTGTAGTCCTGTGGGAGCAGTCACTTCACTCTCAGTAGCAGAGGTGGTTTGGTACATTTCAACTGATCCTCCATGAAAAAATTACAATCTGCTTAACCAGGTCTCACTTTCAGCAAAATTTTATTTGCGAACTAGTCACCTTGTGTGTTTTAGGTTAATTAGGATCAGCCGTGCATGTGGAGGATCCAAAATTTCGAGATGTGTTAGAGATCAGAGAAACTAAGGGGTGGAGTTCAAGTCCCAGATTTCTTTTTTTACTGGTTGAATGTGAACAGTTAATCTGGGAACATGCCCAGAGAGCTCCCGCCAGCCCACACGGTGACTGTGGTTTTGGGACAGCAGCGGTGGCCTGCAGGGTCCCAAGAGTCATTGCCTTCCTCCCCAGTGCCTGTGTGGTGCTACCAGCCATGGCCACTGCTCCTCTCAAAACCTCAACAGCCTTCAGGCAATGAGCATGAAGTATAGACATCTCAGACACTTTAGCAAGAGACAAAAATCTCAGAGGAGACGATTCTGTCATTCCTAACCCTCTGTTTCTCTCATCATGAGCCCTCATGTGCTTGTATCTTCATCACCTTCACACCTGAGCCTCCAGGAGCCAGTGCGAGAGCATTGTGGTTCCTTCCAAACTAGTCAAACACTGTTTACCACTGTAGTTGCCCAGGACAATACGTTTTATTTTATACACCAAAGGTAGATTCAATTTGGCAATGCATTTTCTTTAAAAGTCAACCCCTCTAGTGCCATAAAATACATTAGGTTTGATGTGCTTGGCTATGAAAAATTTTCCTTTTGCCAAGACTACATTGTCTGAAGTCTCAAAGTAAGAGTTATCATGTTATTTGAGATGAAGGGCAGAGTAATTTGTGGTACTTGGGCATGACACATGTAATTTTACACTTTATCTGTAGGTGTGATACTGGATTCTGCCAGAACAGGCACCTGGTATCAATGCTCATTCTGGCATTAGTTCAGCAAAACTCACAACTCCTGAGAAAAAGCACACGTTTCTGTATAGAAAAACAACGTAAAGTGTCCAGAGATAGGCTAACATTAGAAATGGGTGACCTACTCAGCAATTTGTGCGTGACAGGGAAATAGAAGGAGGTATTCCTCTGGGGTTTTTTGCTTTTGGGGTGATGTGGCAAAAGCAACTGCTATGGTCTCTGTCTATGTCTCAACAATTGTTTGGAGAAATTTGCTCATACTAACGTTTTAATGCAGTGTTTATCCTAGAGCACATTAAATAAAACTTCATTTTGCTCTTGGGAGGTACTTTTCCTGTTATCTGCCTGCCATAGCTATTTGCTCCTGGCAAAGAAATCCTTGAAGAGAAGGAAGACTTTCATCACAATTTTAGTGGACTGAGAATTGCAGCTGTCTCCAAATAACTGATGTTTCTGTGGGCAGGCTAGGCACTGAGCATCAGGGGAGATCATTATTTAAAATCAGTGCTGAGAAGGCCGTTTCTAGTGTCAACGCTAGGATGAGTCATTTAAAATCAGTCCTGGAGCTACTGTAGAACAAGTTTATCAGATTCATACCCTTGATGAGGATTATTAGCATGCAAGCGTGTGCTCCTCACAGAGAGAGCAGTTGCAGAGTCTGGTCCATTTCTTGTATTTCCAGAACTGAAATAATCCATTATAGAAACAGCCACTAGTTTAAAGCTGGGTCAGCTAGTGAAAACTGCCAGACAGCCTCACATTTCCATTGCAGGATGTGAACCTTGTTATCCACATGTCAGTATTTTTCAAACTGCAGCTTTTACATAAAAACAGAAGTGTTACGCTGCACATAAATGGCGGTGACTGATTTCGCAGCAGGTCTCTATGTACAAACAACTGTAAAAGATAGACGACACAGGATTTAGCAGACCACGCTCAGAGTACTAGCCATAGCAGCATTGTTTCACATCTTTGAATTTATAGAGACAGACCAGTGTAATGAGAGAATCAGTGATTCATTTCTCCCACTAAATAAAAGAAGTATGTTCCAGCTGTCATGACTTGCCATTAATAAAAGCACCTATGCTTTGAACTAGATAATCAATAACACTCTCAATTTTGGAACAGGTTTTTATACATTTTATGCACAGTTATTTCTTTTTTTCCTTACTTTATTGTTTTGTTTCTTGTTCTTTACCAAATCAAGAAGAACCAGTCAAATATTGAAATAGTGAATCTGAATCTATCTCTTTTTCCACTGCCATAAACTGCACTTTTGAAGATCAAAGCCAGAATCTCAGCAACTGAGGTTTAAGTATCATTTGGCATACTGAATAAAAGTCAAGAGCTTTCCTTTAAGTAGCATCTTTAAAGCTATGTGTTGAGAAAGCTCTCTCTAATCCCCTCTGCAAATGCCCCAAACAGAGGAATAATAAACCATATATGTGTCCTCTCACCTTTCCCTGCAACTATTGCAACTGCAGCAATAGGATAACCAAGGGATCAGGCCCAGCCAGCATGGGTTCAGGAAAGGCAGGTCCTGCTTGACCAACCTGATCTCCTTCTACGACCAGGTGACTCGTCTAGTGGATGAGGGAAAGGCTGTGGATGTTGTCTATCTGGACTTCAGTACAGCCTTTGACACGGTTTCCCACAGCATTCTCCTGGAGAAACTGGCTGCTCATGGCTTGGACGGGTGTACTCTTCGCTGGGTAAAGAACTGGCTGGACGGCCGGGCCCAAAGAGTGGTGGTGGATGGAGTTAAATCCAGTTGGCGGCTGGTCACAAGTGGTGTTCCCCAGGGCTCTGTGCTGGGGCCAGTTCTGTTTAACATCTTTATCAATGATCTGGATGAGGGGATCGAGTGCACCCTCAGTAAGTTTGCAGAGGACACCAAGTTGGGCAGGAGTGTTGATATGGTTGAGGGTAGGAAGGCTCTGCAGAGGGACCTGGACAGGCTGGATTGATGGGCTGAGGTCAATTGTATGGGGTTTAACAAGGCCAAGTGCAAGGTCCTGCACTTGGGCCACAGCAACCCCATGCAACGCTACAGGCTTGGGGAAGAGTGGCTGGAAAGCTGCCTGGCAGAGAAGGACCTGGGCGTGTTGGTTGACAGCCGCCTGAATATGAGCCAGCAGTGTGCCCAGGTGGCCAAGAAAGCCAATGGCATCCTGGCTTGTATCAGAAATAGTGTGGCCAGCAGGAGTAGGGAAGTGATCGTGCCCCTGTATTTGGCACTGGTGAGGCCGCACCTCGAATCCTGTGTTCAGTTTTGGGCCCCCCACTACAAGAGAGACATTGAGGTGCTGGAGCGTGTCCAGAGAAGGGCAACGAAGCTGGTGAAGGGTCTGGAGCAGAAGTCTTATGAGGAGTGGCTGAGGGAGCTGGGGTTGTTTAGCCTGGAGAAAAGGAGGCTGAGGGGAGACCTTATCGCTCTCTACAGCTACCTGAAAGGAGGTTGTAGAGAGGTGGGGGTCGGTCTCTTCTCCCAGGTAACAAGTGATAGGACAAGAGGAAATGGCCTCAAGTTGTGCCAGGGGAGGTTTAGACTGGATATTGGGAAATTTTTCTTCACTGAAAGGGTTATCAAGCACTGGAACAGGCTGCCCAGGGAAGTGGTTGAGTCGCCATCCCTGGAGGTATTTAAAAGACGTTTGGATGAGGTGCTTAGGGACATGGTATAGTGGTGGTCTTGGTAGTGTTAGGTTTACAGTTGGACTCGGTGATCTTAAAGGTCTTTTCCAACCTGTACGATTCTGTGATTCTGTGATTCTGTGATTTCTACTGTAAAAGACACTAAAAGAAAACTTGACACCCCATTTGACAAGTCAGAATGAAGCAACACAATTTGGCTGCACAGTTTTGAATCTCTGGAGAAAATTTATGTGGTTTGAAAAATTCCGCAATTGCAAAATGTCACTGGATAATATTTGAATATTAAACAAGTCTGAAAAAAGTTATGCATGTCCATGTACACTTGTATTGAGATAGGCAGAAAGAAAGAGAGGCAGAAAAAACATGCTGTAATTGTTTGCAAATTCCTACAGATGTTTATTCATTTTCTCCGGTTGAAACTCTATTTGGTATGTGATCAAAAGCAACTATATAAAGGAGTTTGCCTTCTTTAAGAGCATTCCTTCCATTAGTGATAGTATTAGAAGACAGGCCAAAGGGAGGATTTCTGAATGGAAATCTTGTTGACAGTTGTGGTAATCCAGACTGCAGTTGGCTATTTTTCCATGTGGTTGTTGGGCTGGGATTTTTGTTTATGGTTCTGGTTGATCACATTTTCATGTTCTCTACAGTCTTTGACAGAGAGCTTCAAACTAGAAAATCAGAGCTGTAATCCAAAAATATGTTCATATCCTCAGTTACCACAGTCTTCTATTGCTTTCAGAAATCATTATGCTATGCATTTTACAAAGGGTACAAAAAAGTCCATAACAGCTATTATCAAATTCAGCTGTAACCTTCCTAGCAATGCTGCTCAACTGAATATCTGTAAAGCAAAATTTTGGCTTTGCAGATCAGTGTAATAATGGGAGAGTTCCTCAGAGAAGGCCTAGCACAATAAAAAAGCACGACATTACAGTTAAAAACGCTTATGTAGAAGCAGCCTGGCTCACGTGACTTATCCCCATCTCAGAGATGCAAAGGTTAGAGTGAAAACATTAGATCATCTAGTCTGCCTCTTTAATTCAAACCATAGAATCTCATCCAGTTACTCCTGTATTGAAGTCAGCTGCTTAGGCTTGCCAAGAAAAATCTTCTGAAAAGATATTGAGCCCTGATTTGTGAAGAAGTAGTAATTCTTGCCAGTCAAGTTATTTACCTATAATTTTTTTGTTATACACTTTGAGGAAACTGAATTTTGGTTGGTGAGTGCGCTAGGGAAATTCTGAAAAAAAAAAAATCTGGTGTTTTTAGCAATGGTAAATTAACAAACTTCATTCTACTCATCCTATATATCACCAGAAGAAAAATGCCAGCAGTATTTTGCAAATAATCCTGTGACAGTTATAAAAACAAGTGTTCTTTCCAGAAATTGATGGAGAAATGGGGAAAAAATTTATAATTAAAATATCATGGATGACTGGAGGGTAGCAGGAAGAACACAGGGCACTACGTCCACATTTTCTCATGAGTCAGATCCACAAAATCGTGATCGTTTGAAAGAAAGTAAAATACCCATATGCGATTTATAGCTAAAGATCCATATACAAATAAACATATGATTATTGCTCTTTATATTCCAGCTTAAAAGCCTTTGGGTTATACTTCAGGGGGGGTTTATTTCATTTGTATGTGTTTTTAATTGTTGTACGCCACCAGTTCTAGGTGGCTCACATGCACTGATGCAGAGCTTTGAAATACTGAAGATTTCATAATGCCACCTGTTACAGTCATGCTTGTAACAGCCTTGCAGAAAAAGTCATACACACACATGCACACACACACACATATTAATCGTATTTATGATGACTGAATCTGCCCAGCTGCTTCTGTACAGGCAGATCCTATGCTCCACAGACACAGGCTGCAGGTGCTCAGTTCAGAACTGAATTTCACCTAAACCCTTCACTCAGTGTTTTAAACAATTCTACCAACAGCCCTTGGCCCCATCAACAAAACTTAGCATATCAGAGTAAAGGCCATTCTTTAACTCCTCGTTAAATAAGCA